>NW_026690866.1:20624945-20927226 GCF_020826845.1 Diceros bicornis minor
AGGATGTTTGGCTGGTTGTCCCGCCTCCTTTGGAGAAAGCAGGTGAGCCGATCTAGCCATCCTGTCACCCTCTGCCTGGCACGTCTGCACTCAAACAGAAGGCGTCACATGTGTCCTTCGTCATGCTTTTCTCCCTAGAGCCATTTCCTGGGGTACTCTTAGTGTTACGTTAGTGTTATGTTTTGTTTCTGGTTACTGTCAGTTTTAGGGTTTGGTTTAGTTTTGGGGTTAGTGTTAGGTTTATATTTAGGTATATGTTTCTGGTTAGGGTTAGGTTTATGGTTCTGGTTAGAGATAGGGTCATGATTATCGTTAAGGGTATGTTTGAGTTTAGGTTAGTGTTAGGGTTAGGGTTGAGGTTAGTGTTATGGTTGATTGCCAGGTTTGGGTTAGATTTCAGGTTAGGGTTAGGGTTCAGTTAGCATAGGGTTATCATCTGGTTAGTGTAAGTGTTAGGGTTTCTGTTACTATTGGTGTTAGGGTTATGGTTAGCATTAGGGTTATGGTTCTGGTTAGTGTTAGGGTTTGGGTTTGGTACAGATTTGTTTTACGTGTAGGGTTAGTTTTAGAGTTTACGGTTAGGGTTAGGGTCAGTGATCAGGTTCAGTTTAGCGTTGGGGTTAGTGTTAGGGTTCGAGTTAGATTTAGGGTTATTGTTAGGTGTAGTGTTAGTGTTAGTTTTCGGGTTAATGTCAGGGTCAGGGCTTGGTTTTGATATCAGTTTAGGCTTAGGGTTCTGGTTGGGTTAGGGTTCAGGTTCGAGTTCGGGTTCTTGTTAGGGTTAGGATTCAGGTTAGCATTCGGGTTAGTGTTAGGATTTGGGTTAGGTTGAGGTTAGGGTTAATATTCGGATTAGGGTTATTATTAGTTTTCAGGTTCGAAAAATGTTGAGCTTTAGCTTTAGGTATCTTGTTAGGGTTAGGGTTAGGGCTAGGGCTAGGGTTAGGGTTAGGGTAAGTGTTGGGTTTGGGTTATGGTTAGGGTAAGGTTTACATTTTGGTTTCCGATTAGGGTTATGGTTAGCATTAGGGTTCGATTTAGGTCTAGGGTTAGGGTTAGATTTAGGGTTAACCTTGGGTTTGATTTAGGGTTAGGGTTAGAATTAGGGTTAGAAATATGTTTACAGTTCAGGTTATGGTTAGGCTTAGCAATAGGGTAAGGGTTAGGGTAATGTTTAGTTTTAGTGTTAGGGCTAGTGTTCAAGTCAGGGTTAGGCTTAGGGTTCAGTGTCGTGTTCTGGTTAGGGTTGGGGTTAGAGTCGGGCTAAGATTAGGTTTAGTGTTAGGGTTACAGTTCAGGCTAGGATTGCTGATATGGTTACAGTTAATTTTCATGTTAAGTTTAGGGTTATGTTTAAGGTCAGGGTTGTTTTGGGGTTAGGGTTATGGCTAGTGTTCGAGTTCATTTTCTGGTTAGGGATAGGGTTATGTTTTGCTTTGTTGGGACGGTTAGGATTAGGGTTACTGTTAAGGTTATGTTAAGGTTTAGGGTGAGGTTAGTGTTTGGATTAGGATTAGAGTTAAGGTTTGGGTTTTTGATGGTGTTAGTGTCAGGGTCGGATTCGGCTTTGTGTTTGTGTTAGTTTTAGGGATAGTGTTAAGGTTCGGGTTAGAGTCTGAGTTAAGTTTGGGGTTCAGGTTATTGTTAGAGTTTGGGTTAGCTTTAGGCTTAGGGTTAGGGCTGGGGTTCGGGTTAGTTTTGGATAAGGGATAGGGCTGGGTTCAGTTGGGTTTGGGTTCGAGTTAGGGTTAGGTTTAGGATTCAGATTCGAGTTACGGTTAGGGTTATTTTTCGTGTTAGACTTAGCGTTATGGTTACGGTTAGCGTTGGGTTTAGGGTTATTGTTAGGCCTAGGGTTAGGTTTTAGCTTAGAGTTCAAGTTAGGGTTATGTTATGGTTCGGGTTAGGGTTAGTGTTAGTTTTAGTGTTAGGGTTAGTGTTTGCTTTAGGGTTATATTTAGTGTTTGGTGTCAGTATCACGTTAGGTTTATTGTTAGGGTTCGGGTTAGCGTTTGAGTTAGTGTTAGGGTTTGGATTCGGGTTCGGTTTAGGGTTAGTGTTCACCTTAGGGTTAGGGTTAGTTTTATGGTTAGGTTTGGGTTCTGGTTCGGTTTAGGTCTAGGGTTCTGTTTAGGGTTACGTTTCCGATTCATGTTCATGTTAGGGTTAGGATTAGGGTTATTGTGAGGTTTAGACTTAGCTTTATTTTGAGGTTTGCCTTCTGATTAGGATAAGGTTTAGGTTTCAGGTCAGGATAAGATTAGGTTTATGTTTAGCGTCAGATTAGGCTTCCGGTTAGGGTTAAATTTGGGGCCCTGTTTAGGGTTTTGGTTAGGGTTCGGCTTATGCTTAGTGTAGCTTTAAGGTTAGAGTTAAGTTGGGTTATGTTTACTGTTAGTGTTCATGTTAGGTTTAGGGTTATGTTTAGTCTTAGAGTTAGTGTTCAGATTAGGGTTAGGGTTAGGGGTTGGGGTAGGGTTAGGGTTAGTGTTAGGGCTGGGTTATGTTTAGGGCTAGGGCTAGGATTAATGTTATGGTAATTCTTAGAGTTAGATGAGGTGGTTTATGTTTCAGTTAAGGTTAGGTTTAGCAGTAAGGATATGATTAGGAATAGGGCTGGTGTTTGTTTTAGGACTGGTTTAGGGCTACAGCAAGGGCTACGGATAGGGTTAGTGTTGGATTATATGTAGGGTTTTGGTGAGAGTTAGGAGTAGGTGTAGTGATAGTGTTAGTGTTATGGCAAGAGTTATCGTTAGGGCTGGGCTTGAGTCTAAGTTTAGTTATTACATTTAGAGTTAGGATTCTCTTTAGGTTTATAACTATATTCATTTTTATGGTTTGGGACGGGGCAGGTTTTGATGTTAGGGCTAGGGGTATGATTAGGGTTAGGTCTGACGTTAGTGTCGTGTGTGCCTTAGGGTGGGGACAATGGAAAGTGTAGGAATAGGCGTAGGGTTTTTGTTTGAGTTAACACTAGGGCTAGAGTTAGGGTTATGCTAGTGTTAGGGTTACTGTTAGGGCTAGGGCTAAGACTAGGTTTTAAGTTATGGTTAGAGTTGGCTTAGGGTCACAGTTACAGTGGGTGTGCATATGATTAAGGTTAGGGCTAGGTTGAGTTTTAGGGTTTGGGGTAGGTTTAGGGTCGGAGCTAAAGTTGGGTTAGGGTTCATGATACAAAACCCAACCCTAGCCCTAAAACTGATGTTAACATTAATCCGAACGTGAAGCCTAATTCTCACCATAGCACTAACTCTAAAACTAACCATAGCCTTAGACATAACCTTATCCCTAACACTAACCCCAAATCTAAACCTACAATTACCACTACAAGAAACCACAGTTACCACTAACCCTATACCTGACCCTTACCACAACACAACTCCAACCCAAACACTAACATTAACAATAACAATAATTCAAGAATTAGCACTAAGCCTAAGCCTAGCCCTATCCCTAACACTAACACTAGTCCTAGACTTAACCCTAACCCTGGCACTAGCCCTAGCCCTAAACCTAACCCTAACTCTAACACTTGCCCTAGATCTAGCCCTAACACAACCTACAGCTGAAACTAATCCTAGCCCTAGCCCTAAAAACTAGACCTTACACTAGCCATAACCCTAACTCTATGTCTAAACCTAGCCCTTGCCCAAATCTTAACCCTAACACTAACACTATGCTAACTCTAGTACACTAACTCTAAACATTAAGGCTAACACTAAACTTAAATTTAATCCTAACAATTACCCAAACACTAATACAACCCTAGCCCTAACCCTAACCCTAAGCCTCACCGTAACTCTAACCCAAACCTTATCCTTATCCCTAATCTTAAATCCAATCCTAACGCAACCCTAACCCCAACCCTACCACTCCTTCTCTCTATAAAACTAACTCTAACCGTAACCAAAACCTAACCCTAACCCTATCCTTAAACCTGGGAACAGGTTTGTATAGGACAGGGAATCCAGAGTAGAGCGGAGCCAAATCATGTCTAGCACTCGTTCCTGGAAATAAATTCATACCCTATCTCCCTTCCCTCCAGCTAGTAAGGATCACATAATACCTAAAATACATTTGGCACAGATTGCTGTTTGGAATCCTAAACCAAAATAGTACACATACCCTAATCAGAACCCTTAGCCTAACCTTAACCCTAACCCTAACCAGAACCTGAACCCTAATCCTAACCCTAAACTGAAGGCAGCCTTAACCCCAACCCTACTCCTCCTTCTCTCCATAAACTATCTCTAACCCTACCCAAACCCTAACCCTAACCCTAATCCAATCCGAAGCCTAAGCCTAACCCTACCCCTAACAGTAATCATATGCAGAACCCTAACGACAACATAAACAATAATATTAACCATAACACTAAGACGAGACATCACCCACACCTAACATTACCCCTAACTTTAACCCTAAACCTAACCCTAATTGTGACCTTATGCCTACCCCTACTCTTAACCCAAACACTTAGCCTACCCCTACCCATAGCCCTAACCCTAATCCTACTCTAATGTTACCCATAGTCTTAAAATAACACTTAACCTAGACTTAATGCTAGCCCTAACCCTAAACCTGGCTCTAGCCCAAGACCTATTCCTAACCTTAACCCTAAACCTAACACAAACCCCAGCACTACCCTAACCCTATCCCTAAGCCAACACTGACCACTACCTCAGACCCTAGTCATAGCCCTAAACCTAACCCTAACACTAACACTTAGTCTAACCCAACCGTAACTCTAACCGTAATCCTGCACAGACTCCTAACACAAACCCTTGCCCTAACCCTAAGCCTATTCCTAACCCTAAGCCAAACCTAAACACTAAACATAATGGTAACCTGAACACTAAACCTACTCTTAAACCTAACCTTAATCCTAATATCAGCCCTAAGCCTAACCCAATTGCTAAGTCTAACACTAGGTTTAACCAAAATGGTAGCACTACACATAACACTAACTCTAAAGCTAGCACTAACCATAAACCTAACCCTAGCACTAGACTTAACCCTACACCTAACCGTAGCACTCCACACAATCCCTAACCCTAACAGAAATCCAAGCCCCAGAACTGACCCTAAACTTAGACCCAGACATGACCATATCCCTAACCCTAACCCTAGCTCTAGGCCAAATTCTAAACCTAACCATAACTATAGACCTAGGCTTAGCCCTAATGATAACCCTAGCCCTTTCCATAGCCATGGCCTAATGCTAACTCTAACACTAGCACTATCCCTAAACTTAGTACCAACACTAAGGCTAACATTAACCATAGCCTTAAACCCAACACTAGCCCTAGTCCTAACGCTAACACTAAGCCTAGACATAAGACTAGCCTTAACCCTAACCCTAGCCCTAAACCAAACACTAAGCTTAACTATAACTCTAACGCAGCACTAACCTTAACCGTAGATCTAAAACTACCCCTAACCCAAACCCTTCTACTAACCCACCCTAACCCTAGTCCTAAACCTATCCATAAATCTAGGCCTATTATCAGCCCTAACGCTAAGCCTTGCCCTAACCTGAACTCTAGCCCTAATGCTAACTAACACTAAACCTACCCCTAACTCTCACCATAACCCTAAGCCTAACCCTGACCCTAACCCTAAGCCAAACACTAACCTAACACCTACACTTACTACTACCACACCCCTAAACCTAACCCAACACTAACCCTAACCCTACCCTTAACCCTAACCAAACCTAACTCTAACTTTAACCCTAACCCTAACCTGAACCTTAATTCTCACGCTAGCTCTAGGCTTAACGTTATCTTTAACCCTAACCCTACCCCTACACCAAGCCCTCCCTTAAACCTAAACCTAATCAAACACCTACCACTACCCCAACAATATCTGTAACACCAAGCATAACAAAACCCTAATGCTAACTCTAACACTAATCTTAGCCCCAAGTTCTAATCCTAACCATGGCCCTAGTTCTAACACTAAACATAACACTAGTCATAACTCTAAACTTAACCCTGTCCCTTGTCCTAACCTTAACCATTACATGAACCCTAACCCTAACCCAAAACCTAACCATAACCATAACCCTAATCCAACCCCACCCCTATCCTTACGCCTACCTCTAATCTTAAAACTTATGCTAACTGTAATTGTACCCTTTTATGTAACCCTAAACCTAACCCTAACCCTACCACTGTGACGAACCCTAAACAAATGAGTAGCTCTAAACCTAACCATAGCCATAAACCTAAAACTAACACTAAACCTAGCCCTAACCCTCGCCATAGCCATAAACCTAACCCTAGCACTAACCTTAACCCTAAGCATAACCCTTACCCTAAACCTAAATCTACTTCTAACAATAACGCTAACTCTAACCTTGACCCAAGTCTTGAATTAACACTAGCCTTAAACCCAGCCCCAACCCTAACCCTAATCCTTGTCCTCACCTGACCCCTAACACTGTCCCTAGCCTTAACACTAACCCTAATGTTATCCATAATCCTAAAACGAGCCCCAGCCCTAGACCTAACTTTAACTGTAACCCTAACCCTAAAACTGGGCCTAAAACTTAGCCCAACCCCGAACACTAACGCTAATGCAGCCCTATGCCTAGTCCTAAATCTGACACTAAACTTAACAATAAAACTGAACCTAACCCTAGTCTAAGCCCTAGACCAAGCCTTAGCCATAAACTTAACCACAGCCCTAACTCTAGCCCTAGCCCTAATGTTAATCTTAATGCAATTCCCACAGCTAACCATATCACTACCCCTAACCTTAACTGTAACCCTAACCCTATCCCTAAAACACTCTTTACCCAGACCCTAAGACTTAAGGTAACACGAAGCCTAACACTAACCCAACCCTAAACCCTAACCCTACTGTAACACTAACCCTAACTTAAGCCTATCAATAACCCAATCCCTAGTGATAACACTAACACTAATCTTAAGCATAATCATAACCCTAAACCTACGCCTACACCTAACCGTAACCCTATGCCTAACTGTAACCATAACCCTAAATCTTAGCTAACTCCTACCGTTAAGTCTAACCCTCACCCTAACTCTAACGTTAACCCTAACACTAACCCTAAGCCTACACCTGATACTACCCTGAACCTTAACATTAACTCTTTAATCCAACCACAAACCTAATCCCAAAACTAATCCTAGCATTAACCCTAACCCAAACCCTTGCTCTAAACCTAGCACTAACCCTAACCCTCACCCTAGCCCTAATCCTAAAGCCAGCCATAGACCCAGCCTTAACCCTAACCCTAAACCTAAGACAAAACCAAACCCTAACCCTAATTGTACCCCAGAGCTACCCCTAACCATAAACTTACCCTTAACCCTAACTGTGGCTCTAGACCCTAATGCCAACTTTAACACTAGCCGTAAACCTAAATCTAACCCTAACCCTAAAACTAACCATAACCCAATCCCTACAACTACCACTGACCTTAACCCGAACACTAACCCTAAACCTATCCCTACACCTACTCCTCCCCTAACCATAACCTTAATCAAAACCCCAGCCCCTCCATAACCATAGGCCAAACTCGAATGCAACCCTAACCCCAACCTTACCAATAACCATAAAACTAACCCTAACCCTAAACCAAACTTAACACCAACTCCATCCCTAATACTAACACTATTCTTAACAATAGCCATAATCCTATCCTTGGCCCCAGCCCTAACCCTAAACCTAGCCCTAGCCCTAAACTTACCCCTAACCCTAACACTAACATTAACACTACCACCAACCCTACACGTACCGCTCTGCTAAACCTAATCTTAAGCCAAGACTAACACTAACCTTAACCCCGTCCCAGCACTAACACAAGCCCTAACCCTAAACCTAACTCTACCCATAGACCTACACATCCCCTAACCCTAATCCAAACCCTAAGCTTAAATCTAACCCTAACGCAAGCTTAACCCCAAACATGACCCTAACGTTATCCATAAAACTAACATTAACTCTGTACCAAACCTAACCTTAACACTAAACGTTACCCTAACACTAATCCAAGTCCTTCACCTACACCTACTATTAACTCTAAACCTAACCCTAATCCAAACCGACCCCTAACCCCCCACCCTTACCCCTAAACCTAATGCGAACTCTAACCCAGCTCTACTCCTAACGCTACCCCTAACGTTAACCCTAACCCATTCGTACCCATTCCTTAATCCTAGCCATAGCCCTAAACATAAAACTAACAACAGCCCTAGCCCTAAACCTGACCTAGCACTAACCCTAGCCCTAAACCTAACACTAAACCTAGCACTAAACATAGTCCTACCCTAACCATTGCACTAACACTCCAGAGCCACCCTTAGCCCTAACTCTCACCCTAACCCAACCCTAACCCAACCTCAACCCTAAACCTAACCCTAACACTAGCACTATCGCTCACAGTAACCATAAACCTAGCCGTAACCCTAACCCAAGCTCTAACCCCATCTGTAATGTTAACGTTAACCATTTCCCTAGACCTAACACTAAACCAGCCCTACACATGGAATTAACCATAGTCCTAGTCCTAAACCTAAACACAGGCCTAGATTTAGCCCTAAATCTAGACCTATCCTTAACTCTAGCCATGGCCCTAACCTTAACCCTAACATTAACACTATCCATAACCCTAGCACAAACACTAATGCTAACCCTGAACCTAACCACACAGTAAAAAGCCATCTCCATTCCCCACTATAAACCCATCACCATAGCCCTAACACTAACCCTACCCTTAACCCTAAAACTAGCCCTAACCGTGACCCTGCACTACACCTAACCCTAAAGCAAATCCTTACCCTACCATAACTCTTAATCTTACCTTAATTCTAGCCCTAACCCTACCCTCACGCTAGTGCTAGTCCTAACACTAACCCTAACACTAACTTTAACTCTATCCCTAGCCCTAGCCCTACCATTAAGACTAACACTAGTCCTAACCCTAACACAAACCCTAACACTACCCTATGTCAAACTCTACCCTTACACCTGACTCTAACCCTAACCATATCCCTAACCCTAACCCTCAACGCTAGCCCTAACCCAACACAAATCCTAGCCCTAAATGTGACCCTAAACTTAGCCCTAACCCTAGCCATAACTCGAACCCTAACACTAACCCTAGCTCTAAACCTAACACTAATCCTAATCATATATCTAGACCTAGTCCTAGCACCAACGCTAACCATAACCCTGTCCATAGCCCTGGCTCTAACCGTAACCATAACACTAGCCCTATCACTAACACTAAACCTAAAACTACCCCTAAACCTAATCCTAAACCATCTCTAACCCCAACCCTACCCATTCCCCTAAGCCTAACATTAACCCTAACTCTAACTCAGCCCTAGGCTAACTTTGACCCTAACACTTACCCTAGACTAAGCGACAGCCCTAACCTTAGTTTCATCACTAACACTAACCGTAACTCTGTCCCTAACAAAAACCGAGCCCCAGCATTGCCCTAGTCCTGCCCCTAAACTAAACTTACCTCTAACAATAACTCTACGGTTAAAAGTAAACCTAACCCTAGCTCTAGGACTAACTCTAAACCTAAAACTTATCCTAACTCTAACTCTAACTCTAGGCCTAACGCCAACCTTAGCCTAGAGGTGACCCTAACGCTAACACTAACTATCACCCAACACTAATCATAACCCAACACTAACCCTAACCCTAATGTTAACTCTGCCCTAATCCTAGCCCTAACCCTAATGTCAAAATGAGCTCATGTCCAAACCCTAACCCTAAGCCTAGTCCTAATCCTACTCCTAACCATGATACTAGTCCTAAACCGACACTAACCCTAAGTCTATATGTAACCCAAACTCTAACCCTAAATATAACCCTAACCTACCACTAACCTTACCTGTAGCCCTAAAATTGCCCCTACCCATAATGCTAAGCATAACCCTAATCATAGCCCTACACTTAACCCTACTCCTAATGCTAGGCCCAACCCTAGACCTCAGCATAATCCTAACCCTAGGCCTAACTCTAGTCCTAACGCTAACTCTCATGGTACAACCAGCCATAACACACATCGTAACGTTAACCCGAACCCAACCATCACCCTACCCTTAAGCCTACCACTCCTCTAACTCTAACCCTAACCCAACTCTTACCACTATACTAGCCCTAATCCAAACCTAACCCTTACCATATCCCTACCCTTAACTGAAAACCGAAACAATCCCTAACCATAACATTAATCCTAATCCTAGCCTTTATCCTAAGCATAGCCCTAGCCCTAACTCTATCCCTAACTTAGTCGTAACCCTAATGATAGCCCTAGCTCTAGCTCTAGTCCTAACCCTAACCCCAAACTAACCCTAACCCTACAGTAATCCGAACCTTAGCCCTAACCCTAACCCTAAACCGAAGACCAACACTAGCCCTAATCCTAACTGTAGCACTAAATCTAGACCTAACCCTAACTGTAGCTATTAACCTAACCCAAACCATAAGCTTAAACCTAACGCTAATCCAAGGCCTAAACCTAGCCCTAACACTAACCCTTGTCCTAATAGTAACCTTAACGCTAGACCTCCCCGTAAATCTAGCACTAACTAATCTAAACCTAAACGTAACACAACCATAACCTTAACCATAACCGTAGATCGAACCCTAACCCTAGCCCTAACTCTAACACTACCATAAACCTAGCTGTAACTCTAACCCTTCCCCTAAACATAAACCTAAAAGTAGCTCTAGTACTAACCCTAAACCTAACCCTGACCCTAAACCTAGCCATAGACCTAAGGCTAACCCAAACCCTAGACAGAGACCTGAGCCTAACCTGAGACCTACCTGTAACCATAACCGTAAGTGTAACCATAAAACTAACCATAACCCTAGCCATAGGCTTAACTTCTACCCTAGCTGTAGACCTGTCCCTAACCACAACCCTAACCCTAACGCTAATCCAACAGTAGCCCCCTCTCTGATGCTAACCATGACCTAATCATAGCCCTAGCCCTAACCCCAACACAAGCCCTAGTCATAACCCTAACCCTAACAACGGATATAAATCTAGCTCTAAACCTAAGCCTAACCCTAAACATAGCCTTAACCCTAACCCTCACCCTAATCCTAAGCCTAACCTTAACCCATATTCTAACCCTAACAGTAACCCTAGACCTAGCCCTAGAACTAACACTAATCCTAGCCTTATCCCTAGACCTAGTGCTAACCTTAACCCTATGCCTAACACTAGCCTTAACACTAATGCTAACCCTAAACCTAAGCCTAAATCTAGCCATAACCCTAGCCCTAGCCTTAACCATAATGCTAACACTAACAGTAGCCCTAACCCAAACCCTAACCCTACCCCAACCATAACCCTAACTCTAACCCAACTCTAACCTTACCCCTAAATCTACCACTACTCCTACCCGTTACCTTAACACTTACCTTATTTTTCCCCCCAAAGCCACAGTACATAGTTGTATGTTATAGCTGCACATTCTTCTAGTTGCTGTATATGGGACGTGGCCTCAGCATGGCCGGAAATGCAGTGTGTCGGTGTGCACCTGGGATACAAAGCTGGGTCGCCAACAGCAGATCCTGCGCAATTAACTGCTAAGCCATGGGGCCTGACCCACGCTTACCTTAAATATAAACCTAACCTTAGACATAACCCTAAAGTTAACCCTGACCCTACCCATAACTCAAACTCTAACGCACGCAACTTTAAACCTAACACTAACCCTAATCCTAGCCATAACCATAAGCCTAAAGCCAGCCCCAGCCCTAGCCCTAACCAGCATCCTAGCACTAAACCTAGCCCTAACGCTAACCATAGCCATAAACCTAACTGAACTCTAACCCTAAACCTAAGCTTAGCTCTAACCCTAGACCTAAACCTAAGCCTTTCCCAAAACCTAATCCTAATGCTAACCATACACTTGACCCTCACCCAAACACTAAACCTATCCCAAGTGTAACCCTAACCCTAACCCTAGGCCTAGCCCTAAGCCTAGCCCTAAGACAAACCAGAACTCTGTTCGTAACCCAACCTCAAGCCCTAACAGTAACCCTATCCCCAACACCAACCAAAACCGCTACCCATATCCCAAACCTAAGCCTAAAACAACCCTAAGCCTAAACCTAGGCCTATGCCAAATCCTAACCTTAAGTGTAACGTTAACCTTAACACTGGTCCTAGACCTAATTCTAACCCAGCCCTAAACCGGACCATTACACTAGCCCTAACACTAACCCTAACCACAGACTATCACTAGCCCTAAGTCTAACACCAGTCCTAACCCGAGCCCTGGCCCTACCCCTAACCATATCCCTAACCGTAGCCACAACACTAATGCTAATCCTAACCCTAACCATGACCCTAAACCGATCTCTCCCATTCCCTCCAAAAGCCCAACCATTAAGCCTAAACCTAACAGTACCCCTGCCACTAAGTCTAACACAAACCCTGACCCTAAACTGAACCAGGATCCTAGCCATAGCCCTAACCATAACACTAGACCTAGACCTACCGCTAACCCTAACCCTAACCCGAACCATGGCACTAACCCTAATGCTCAATCTAGCCCTAGCCATAACACTAACACTAAACCGAACTGTAGCACAAAACCAACACCTACCACTATGTGTAACCCTAACCCTAAACAGAGTATTAATCCTAAGGCTAACCCAAATTCTATCCATAAACCTAACCCTAACCCTAGACCTAGCACTATCACTAACATAACCTTAAAGCTAACACTAAACCTAACCCTAATGTGTAACCTAACCCTAAGCATAGCACAGACTTAATCTTAATCCTGACTTTAACCCTCACTCTAACCCTAAAACTGACCCTAACCCATAAGCCTAACCCTAAACCTCACCGAATCAGAACCCAAACACAAACCCAAACCCTTACCCGAACACAAACCTGAATCTGAACACTAACAAGAACCCTAACCTTGACCCCAACACTAGGACTAACCCTAAACATAAACTTAACCTTAATCATATCCCTCAACCTAACTCTAACCCTAGCCCTAATGCTAGCCCTAGACCTAGACCTAGACCAAGACCTAATCATAACTGTAAACTTAAGGCTAACCCTAGCCAGAACACTAGGCCTAGCCTTAGCTCTAGACCTAACACTAGCCCGAGACTAGCCCTAACTCTAAGTCTAGAGCTAACAGTAGCCCTAGCCCTAAACCTAGCACTAAACCTAATCCTAATCCTAGCCCTGGACATAACCCCAGCCGTAACACTTACCCTAACCCTAACACTAACCCTAACCATAACACTAAACTTAACCATAAGCCTAGCCCTAGTAGTAACCCTAACTCTAACCCTCACTCTCACCCTAACCCTAGCCTTAACCCTAACACTAACCCTAGCCCTAAACCTAACACTAAACCTAACCCTAATAATAGCCCTAACCAACACCCTAGACCTATCCATAACCCTGGCAATAACCCTAGCTTTAGCCCTAAACCTAAACATAGCCCTAGACCTAACCCTACCTGCAAGCATAACCCTAGCCATAACCCTAACCCTATCCCTAGGGTTAATAAGCCTAGTGCTAAACCTAACCCTAGCCTTAGACACAGCCCTAGCCCTAACCCTAACCCTAGCCCTAGCCCTAACCTTAACCCTAACCAAAACTCTAAACCTAATGCTAACACTAACTCTAACCCACACACCCTTGGTTTGTTTTCAACATATGTGAAAGTTTTCACACACAGTAGGTGTGATGGCATACATAAAAATGTGAATTATGTCACAAAAAAGGCGAATGGTGTCACACATATCAATGGGTGTGTTTTCACACACAAATGTGATTCTTGTCACACATTCACCATTGGTGTGATGTCACACACACATTGAGTGATGTCAGACACACAATGTGTGTGAAGACACACACCAACCTGGTGAAGTCATAGAAAATAGGAGTGGTGTCTCTCAGGAAAATGAGTGTGAATTCACATATAATGAGAGTTACACAATACACATATGTGGGATTTATGTCAGAGTAAAATATGAGAGATTTCATAGACACCTAGGTGTTATTTCGTACATAAGAGTGGATGTCACATCACACTGAACAATATGGCTGCCGTCACATGCAATGGGAGTGTTATCACACAATTTGTGAGATGTGACTGGCTATCCTAGTGTTACCACAATTAAGATTTGTGATGTCCAAAAAAAGGAGTGATGTCACACATAACAATTGCAGTGATGTCGCACACAAAATGTAAATGATGTCGCAAGCACAACGTTGGAGTGATGTCAAACACACTATCAGAGTGATGCCACACTCAATTGGTGTGATGTCAAACATAATACTGGGAGTGGCAACAACATAACGACAGTTGGGATATCATATCCTAATTAAGGTTGGTGTCACACACAATTGATGTGATGTGACACAAGATGAGGATGTTGTCACACACACAAGTGGTGTGGTGTCACACATAACCATGTGTCATGTCACGCATAACAATGGGAGTGATATCCCATGCACACAGTGTGATTGATGTCACACCATAAAAGGTGAGTTGTGTCAAAAGGGACACGACGATGTTATACATATCAGTGAGAGTGTTGTCACACAATTCATATGATGTCACACAAAATGT
The DNA here is from genome assembly GCF_020826845.1 of Diceros bicornis minor. NCBI lineage: Eukaryota > Metazoa > Chordata > Mammalia > Perissodactyla > Rhinocerotidae > Diceros > Diceros bicornis. The sequence continues at coordinate 20,639,561 of NW_026690866.1, forward strand.
GAGTGATGTCACACAGAAACAGGTGAGTAATACAGCAGAGGACTCGTGATTGACGTCACACGTGTGTCAATGATGTCACACTATTGGTGTGATGTCATAAAAACAACAGGAATTTTGTCTCAAATAACAGAGAGATGTCACTCCAAATATATGAGTGAAGTCACAGAAACACCATGAGAGTGATGGCACAACAGTAGTAGAGTGATGTCCTCAAGAATTAGTGTGATGTCACACAGAATATTAGGAGTAACATCACAAGTAACAAAGCGATTTCATATGCTAAATTGCATTCATGTCACACACAATTGGTGTGATGTCAACATCTGAGAATGTTGTCAAGCTCATAATAGGTGTGATGTCATACATAAAAAAGTGTCTTGTCTTATGTCACAAAATTGAATGGTGTCAAACATATCATTGGGTAGGTTTTCAATCACAAATGTGAGTCCTGTCACAAATACACCATTGGTGTGATGTCAGACACACAACGTGTGTGAAGGCTCACACCGACATGGTGATGTCACAGACAACGAGAGTGGTGTCTCTAAGGAAAATGAGTGAATATTCACACATAACAATGAGAGTTACACAAAACACACCAGTGCGATATGTCAGAGTGAAATGTGAGAGATTTCACAGAATCCTGGAAGTGACCTCATACATAACAGTGGGTGTCACATCACAGTTAAGAATATGACTGTCATCACACACAATGGGAGTGATATTACACAATTTGAGAGATGTGACCGTCTATCCTATTGTTAGCACACTCATGTTGTGTGATGTCCCAAAATGGGTGTGATGTCCCATATAACGATTGGAATGATGTCAGACACAAAATGTGAAGCACGTCACACTCAATTGGAATGATGTCAACACTATCAGAGTGATGCCACACTCAATTGGTATGATGTCATTCATAATACTGGGAGTGACACCATACATAATAATGGTTGATATAGCATACGGGAATTAAGGTTAATGTCACACACAAATGTTGTGGTGTGACACACAATGAGGATGTTGTCACACAAACAATTGATGTGATGTCACCAAGAAGCATGTGGTCATGCCACACAAAATAGTGGGACTGATATCACATGCACACAATGGGAGTGATGTCACCCTTTAAAATGTGAATTATGTCACTAGGGACATGTCACTGATGTCACATATAGCAGATGTAATGTCACACTATTGATGTGATGTCACACATAATGAGACTGAGGTCACACATAAACATGTGAGTAATATCACAAAGGACATGTGACTGATGTCACACATATGTGGGAGTGATATCACACTATTGGTCTGATGTCATACAACACAACAAGTGTGATATCACACATAACAGAAAGATGTCACCCAAAATATATGAATGAAGTCACAGAAACAACATGGGAGTGATGTCACAATACTAGTAAAGTGATGTCCTCAAGAATTAATGTGACATCACACAGAATATTGGGAGTGACATGACACTTAAGAATAGCCATTTCATATGGTAAATTCGAGTGATGTCACACACAATCGGTGTGATGTGAACATATGTGAATGTTGTCACACACACACAATAGGTGTGATGTCATACATAAAAATGTGAATTATGTCACAAAAATGTGAATGGTGTCAAACATATCAATGTGTGTGTTTTCACACACAAATGTGAGCACTATCACACATACACCATTGGTGTGCTGTCATACAGACATTGAGTGAGGTCAGACACACAAAGTGTGTGAAAGCACACACCAACCTGGTGCTGTCATGGACATTTGGAGTGGTATCTCTAAGGAAAATGAGTGTGAATTCATACATAACAATGAGAGTTACATAAAACACACAATAGGGATATAAGTCAGAGTAAAATGTGCAAGACTTCACAGAAATCTGGGAGTGATTTCATACAAAACTGTGGATGTCATATCAAAGTTAACAATATGGCTTCCCTCACACAACTGGAGTGATATCACACAATTTGAGAGATGTGACAGGCTAACCTAGTTTTATCCTGCTCAAAGTGTGTGATGTCCCAAAATGGGTGTGATGTCACACATAACGATGGGAGTGATGTCAGACACAAAATGTTAGCCATGTAACACACCGTTGGAGTGATGTCAAACACTATCAGAGTGATGCCACACTCAATCGGTGTGATGTCATACATAATACTGGGAGTGACAACACACCTACTAATGGTTTGATATCATATGACAAGGTTGATGTCACTTACCATTGATGAGATGTGACACGCAAGGAGGATGTTGTCACACATACAAGGGGTACGATGTCACCCATAAACAAGTGTGTCACATGACGCATAACATCGGGTGTGATATCACATGAACACAATGGGTGTGATGTTACAAGTTAAATGTCACTGATGTCACAGATAGCAGTGGGAGTGGTGTCACACATAAATATATGAGTAATCTCACTAAGGACACATGACTCATATCACAAATATGCTGTTAATAGTCTACACTCAGGTTTCTATCCAATGTATTGAAAGAGCAATTCTGCTGAACTCAGCTTGCCAATAGCTGTAGGGTACATACTCTAATGAGACATTTTATACTTTTCACTACAACTGGTACAGCTTATCTGTAACATCCATTCAATGAAAATACAGTGTGAAGAAACACTCCTTTTTCTTTATCTCTTTATGATCGTCTTGAAAAGTCCCTTTTCAATGGTTGCAGTTTGCGTTTTTCATTCAGGCTTTCTCTTACATGGAAGGAAAAAATGTGCTGGTTGAGCTTAGTTTGCCAGTAGCTGTTAGGGAGCATCTTCCTATGAGAGGGCTTAAACTTTTCACTACACAAGGAAGAGAATATCTATAATATCCATTTATGAAAAGCACAGTGTGGAGAAAAACTCTTGCTTGTACCTGTTTAGCATCTGCACTCAAAAGTACTTTTTCAAACATTGCAGCTCACGACATTTACTCAGGCTCTCTCTCACATTATAGGAGAGAATATTCTTACTGAGCAAGGTTGCCATTAGCTTTAAGTAAGATCTTCCCACGACAGCTTTGATCCATTTCACTACTGCTGGGAGAAAGTACCTATAACACCCATTGAAATAACATACACGATGGAAAAACACTCATTTTAGTTGTTGAGGATCATCTTGATGAGTGAACTTTTCAATCATTGATCTTCATGGCCTGCACTCAGGCTTTCCCTTAAATATAATGAAAGAACACCCGTTCTGAACCCAACAGCCCTGTAGCTGTAAGTCAGCTCTTCCTTGGAGGGCTTTTAAACTTGTCACTACATCTGGGAGAAAGTATCTGTAACATCCATAAAATGAAAGTCAAGTGTGCAGAAAATCTCTGGCTGCTATGTATATAGGATTCTCCTGCAAATTGCCTTTTCCATCATTGTAGTTAACGACCGTCACTCTGGCTCTCTCTCCTATGTAATGCAAGAAGCTACATGCTGAACTCAGCTGGCAAGGAGCTTTAAGCAGGATCCTCCTCTGAGAGCTTGTAAACTTGCACTGCAGCTGCAAGAGAATATCTGTAACATCCATTCCATGTAAGATCTCTGTGGAGGAAAACACTTCCTTTTAGCTTTTTAGGATCATATTGTAAAGTGCCTTTCATCTTTGCAGTTGATTGCATGCACTCAGGCTTCCTTCCTGATATAAAGGAAAACACCCCTGCAAAACCTACTTTGCCAGTGGCTGTTGGGAACACTTTCCTAGGATAGTTTGCACTTTACACCACAGCTCAGAAAGAAGCTGTATCACATCCATTCAATGAAAGTACACCATGAAGAAAACCTCCTCTAGTAAATGTTTATGCTCATGTCCTTAAGTGGCTTTAACTACACTGCAGTTCAATCTGTATTCAGGGTCTCACTAGTACATCATGATGACCATTATTGCTTATCACAGCTTGCCAGTATCTTATAGTAACATCTTCATATGAGAGGATTTAAAATTTCAGTAACACTGGGAGAGTGTATCTATAACATCCATAAAACGAGAGTGCAGTATGTATAAAATTTCTTGCTTCTATCTGTATACGACTATCCTGATAATTGCTTTTATCAACATTGCAGTTAACCACCTTCAATCAGGAATTCTTCCCCATGTAAAGCAAGAAAGTTCTTGCTGACCACTTCTTCCAAGTACTTGACAGGAGGATCTGCCTCTGAGAGCCTTTAAACTTTCCACTGTAGTGAGGCGAGTATTAATCTAACATCCATTCCATGAACCTACTCTGTGGTGAGAAACTCCTAAAGTTAACATTTTAGGATATGTTAAAGTGTCTTTTCCTCTTTGTCGCTCATTGCCTGCACTGAGGCTCCCTTCCCAACCGAAAGACAACTCACCACTGCTCAAACAAGTTTGAAAGTAGCTGTTAGGTACAACGTCCTATGACAGCTTTCCAACTATCACTACAGGTGGTGCAGATGATCATTACCATCCATTCAATAAAAGTTGACTGTTCAGAGCAAGTCCTGCTTGTAGGTGTTTAGGATCATCTTGAGAAGAGTTTTAATTACTGCAGTTCAATCTGCATTCGGGGTCTGAGTAGCATATTATGATGAACACTACTGATTAACACAGGTGGCCAATGTCATATGTTACATCTTCATATGAGAGGTTTCTCAATTTCACTGCAGCTAGAGGAGAGTATCTATAACATCCCTAAAATGAAAGTCAAGTGTGGAGAAAATCTCATCCTTGCATCTATATAGAATCTTCTTGCAAATTGCCTTTTCTCTTTTTGCAGTTAACGACCTTCACTCAATCTCTCTCTCCCAAGACATGCAAGAAAATGTTTGCTGAACTCACCATACAAGTATCTCTGAGGAGGATTTTCCTCTGAGATCTATTAAACATTTCACTGCATCTGGGAGAGAATATCTCCAACATCCATTCCGTGACCATACTCTGTGCAGAAAAAGTCCTCCTTTTAGGTATTAGAATCATATGGTAAATTGCCTTTTCCTCTTTGCTGTTCATTGTCTGCAATGATGTTTCCTCCACTATATAGAGACAAAACACCCTGCTCAACCAATTTTGCCAGTAGCTGTAAGGAACATCTTCGTATGAGAGATTTCAAAGTATTACTACAGGTTTTGCTGATTATATTTAACATCCATTCCTTTCAAGTTGAATCTTCAGAGACACTCCTGATAGTAGCTGTTTAGGATCATCTGGAGAAGAGATAGTTAGTACACTACAGTTCAATCCACTTTCAGGCTCTCATGAACATATCATGACAAACATTATAGCTTAACACGTGTGGCCTATATCTGTAAGTAACATCTTCATCTGAGATGTTTTAAAATTTCGGTACAGCTGGGAGAGCGTATCTATAACATCCATAAAATGAAAGTGAAATAGGCAGAAAATCTGTGGCTTGTCTCTTTATGGGATCAGCCTGCATATTGCCTTTAAATCACTGCAGTTAACGACCTTCGCTCAGGCTCTCTATCCCATGTAATGCAAGAAAGTGTTTCTTAACTCGCCTCGCAGGAATCTTTAAGGACGATCTTCCTCTGAGAGCTTGTAAACTTTTCACTGCAGCTAGGAGAACCTATTCATTACATCCATTCCATGTAAGTACTCTGTGGAGGAAAACACTTGCTTTTAGCTTCTTTGGATTATATTGTCAATTGCATTCTCATCTTTGAATTTCATGGCCTGCCCTCAGGCTTCCTCCCCGATGTAAAGAAAAAACACCACTGTTAAACATACTCTGCCAGTAGCGATTAAGAATACCTTCCCATGAGAGTATACACTTTTCACCACAGCTCAGAAATAAGCTCTATCACGTCCATTTAATGAAAGTACACCGTGAAGATAACTTCTGCTTATAACTGTTTAGGGTCATCTTCATAAGTGACTTCAAATACACTGCAGTTCAATCTGCTTTCAGGGTCTCACTAGCATGTCATTACGAACACTATTGCTCAACACAGGTGACGAATATCTGTTAGTGACATCCTCATTGGATAGGTTTTAAAATTTCAGTACAGCTGGGAAACAATATATGTAACATCCATAAAATGAAATTCCACTTTGGAGACAATCTCTTGTTTATATCTGTGTAGGATTATCCTAAAAATTGCATTTTAAATCATTGCTGTTAACGACCTACACATAGGAATTCTCTCCTTGTAATGCCAGAAAGTCCTTGCTGAACTTGCTTGCAAGTATCTTTAAAGAGCACCTTCCTCTGAGAGCTTTTAAACTTTCCATTGTAGCTGGGAGAGAATATCTATAACATCCATTCCATGAACATACTGTGTGGTGGAAAAGTCTTCCTTTTAGTTTTTTGGATCACATAGTAAGATGCCTTTTCCTCTTTGTAGTTCATGTCCTGCACTGAGACTTGCTTCCCACACGAAAGACAAAATACCACTGTTCAACGATGTTGACCAGTAATTCTTTGAAACACTCCTAGGAGAGCTTTCAAATTATCACTACATGTGGTGCAGATTATCATTACCCTACGTTCATGAAAGCGGACTCTTCAGAGAAACTCTGCTTACAGCTGTTTGGGATCAGCTTGAGAAGAGACTTTGACTACACTGCAGTTCAGTCTGCCTTCAGGTTCTCAGTAACGTATCATGATGAACACTATTGCTTATCACAGTTGGCCAATATCTATAAGTAACATCTTCATATGAGTGGTTTTCAAATGTCAGTAAGCTGGCAAAGTGTCTCTATAACATCCATCAATTGAAATTCAGGTGTGGAGAAAATATTTTGCGTGTATCTGTACAGGACTATTCTGAAAATTGCCTTTTCCAACATTGCAGTAAATAACCTTCATCCGTGCTCTTTCTCCCAAGTCAGGTAAAAAAATGTTTGCTGAACTCAGCTTGGAAGTATCTTTAAGCAGGTTCTCCCTCTGAGAGCTTTTAAACTTTTCACTGCAACGGGCAGCGAATATCAATAACATCCATTTCAGGAATGTACCCTGTGGAGAAAAATTCTTCCTTTTAGCTTTTTAGGATCATATGGTAAAGTGCCTTTTCCTCTTTGTCGCTCATTGCCTGCACTGAGCCTCCCTTCCCAATGGAAATACAAAACACTCCTGCTCAATGACCTTTGCCAGTAGCCATCAGAGCATCTTCTTAGGAGAGCGTTTGAACGATCACTACAGGTGGTGCAGATTATTGTTATGATCAACTCAAAGAAAGTTGACGCTTCAGAGAAACTCCAGCTTGTGGCTGTTAAGGGTCATCTTCAGAAGAGATTTTTAATAGACTGCAGTTCAAACACTAGTCAGGTTCCCACTAGCATCTCATGATGAATTATATTACTTAAGACAGGTGGCCAATATCTGAAAGCAACGTCTTCATCTTAGGGGTTTTAAATTTCAGTAGTGCTGGGAGACAGTATCTATAACATCCATAATATGAAAGACAAGTTTGGTGAAAATCTCGTTCGTGTAACTGTGTACGTTCATCATGCAAATTGCCTTTTCCCTCATTGAATTTAATGGCCTTCACTCAGCTCTCTCTCCCAAGTAAAGCAAGAAAGCGTTTGTTGAACTCAGCTTGCAGGGTCCTTTAAGAATGATCTTCTGAGAGCTTTTAAAATATTCATTGCAGCTGGGAGAACTTATCTATAATATCCATTCCATGTAAGTACCATGTGGAGGAAAACACTTGCTTTTAGCTTCATCAGATCATATTGTCAATTGCATTTTCATCTTTGCATTTCATTGCCTGCACTCACGTTTCCTCCCTGATTTAAAGAGAAAACACTACTGCTAAACCTACTCTGCCAGTAGCTGTTAGGAACACCTTCCTATGAGAGTTTCAACTTATCAACACACCTCGGAAAGAAGATCTATCAAATCCATTCAATGAAAGTATACCGTGAAGATAACCTCTTCTCCTACCTGCTTAGGATTATCTTCATGAATGACTTTAAACGCACTGCAGTTCAGCCTGCATTTAGGGTATCATTAGCATATCATAATGAACAATATTGCTTAACACAGGTTGCCAATATCTGTTAGTAACATCTTCATATGAGAGGTTTTAAATTTTCAGTACAGCTGGAGAGAGTATCTATAACATCCGTGAAATGAGAGTTCAGTGTGGAGAAAATCTCTTGGTTGTATCTGTATAGGATTATCCTGAAAATTGCCTTTTCCACCATTGCAGTTAACGACCGGCACTTAGGAATTCGCTCCCAGGTAAGGGTCATCTTGAGAAGAGACTTTTAATAGATTGCAGTTCAAACTCTAGTCAGGGTCCCACTAGCATATCATGATGAACTACATTGTTTAAGACAGGTGGCCAGTATCTGAAAGCAACATCTTTATCTTAGAGGTTTTAAAATTTCAGTACTGCTGAGATAGAGTATCTATAACATCCATAATATGAAAGACAAGTTTGGTAAAAATCTCATTCGTGTATGTGTACGTTCATCATGCAAATTGCCTTTTCCCTCATTGCATTTAATGGCCTTCGCTCAGCTCTCTTTCCAAAGTAAAGCAAGAAAACGTTTGTTGAACTGAGCTTGCAAGGTCCCTCAAGAATGATCTTCCTCTGAGAGTTTTTAGAATTTCCACTGCAGCTGGGAGAACTTATCTATAATATCCATTCCATGTAAGTACCATGTGGAGGAAAACGCTTTTAGCTTCATCAGATCATATTGTCAGTTGCATTTTCATCTTTGCATTTCATTGCCTGCACTCACGTTTCCTCCCTGATTTAAAGAGAAAACACTATTGCTAAACCTACTCTGCCAGTAGCTGTTAGGAACACCTTCCTATGAGAGTTTCAACTTATCAACACACCTCGGAAAGAAGCTTTACCAAATCCATTCAATGAAAGTATACCGTGAAGAAGACCTCTTCTTGTACCTGCTTAGGATTATGTTCATGAATGACTTTAAAGGCACTGCAGTTCAGTCTGCATTTAGGGTATCATTAGCATATCATAATGAACACTATTGCTTAACACAGGTTGCCAATATCTGTTAGTAACATCTTCATATGAGAGGTTTTAAATTTTCAGTACAGCTGTAGAGAGTATCTATAACATCCATGAAATGAGAGTTCAGTGTGGAGAAAATCTCTTGGTTGTATCTGTATAGGAGTATCCTGAAAATTGCCTTTTCCACCATTGTAGTTAACGACCTGCACTTAGGAATTCGCTCCCAGGTAAGGCAAGAAAGATCTTGCTGAACTCAGATGGCAAGTGGCTTTCAGCAGATCTCCCTCTGCGAGCTTTTAAACATTCTACTGCAGCTGGGACAGAATATCTATACCATACATTCTATGTAAGTACTCTGTGGAGGAACATACATCATTTAGCTTTTTAAGATCATCTTGCAAAGTGCCTTTTCATCTCTGCAGTTCACTGCCTGCATTCAGGCCTCCTCCCCAACGTAAAGACAAAACACCACTGTAAACCTATTTTGCCAGTTGCTGATAGGAGCACATTCCTATGAGATGTTAAAATTGTCACCACAACCGGGGAAGAAACTCTATCACATCCATTCAACGAAAGTACCGTGTGAAGAATATCTTTACTTGTAGCTGTTTAGAATCATATTCATGGGTGACATTAAAAACATAGTAGTTCAGTCTACCTTTAGGGTCTCACTAGCATATCATTATCAACACTATTGTTTACCACAGGTTGCAAATATCTGTTAGGAATACCTTCATATGAGAGGTTTTAAAGTTTCAGTACAGATGGGAGTATCTATAACATCCATAAAATGACTGTTCATTGTAGAGAAAATTTCATGCTAATATTTGTATAGGACTATCCTGAAAATTTCCTTTGCATCCTTGCAGTTAACAACATTCAGTTAGTAATTCTATCCCCATTTAATGAAAGAAAGACCTTGCTGAACTCACATTGCAAATAGCTTTCCGCAGGATCTGCTTCTGAGAACTATTAAACTTCCCACCGCAGCTGGGACACAATATCCATAACATCCAGTACATGAAGGTATGCTGTGCAAAAAAACACTTCCCTGTAGATTTTTGGACGATGTGGTTCAGTACCTTTTCCTCTTTGCCGTTCATTGCCTGCACTGAGGCTGTCTTCCCAATGGAATGACAAAACACCACTAAGAACCAAGTTTGCCAGTAGTTTTCAAGATCATCTTACTAGGAGGGCCATCACTACAGGTGGTGCAGATTATCCTTACCATCCATTCGATGACAGTTGACTCTTCAGAGAAACTCCTCCTTGTACCTGTTTAGGATCATCTTGAGAATTCGAATACAATGCAGTTCAGACTACATTCAGGGTCTCACTAGCGTATCATGACAAACACTTTTGTTTAACACAAGTACCCAATAAGTGTAAGTAACATCTTCATATGAGAGGTTTTAAAATTTCAGTACACCTGGGAGATAGTATCTATAGCATCTGTAAAAGGAAAGGCCAGTCTGGAGCAAAATTCTTGCTTGCATCTGTAGAGGGCTATCCTGAAAATTGCCTCTCCCAACATTGCTGTTAACAACATTTACTTAAGAATTTTCTCCCTGGGGCCTGTCCAGTGGCACAAACAGTTTCGTGTGCACGTTCCACTTTGGTGGCCTGGGGTTTTCAGTTTCTCAACCCTGGGCATGCACCAACACACTGCTTGCCAGGACATGCTGTGGTGTCGTCCCATATAAAGTAGAGGAAGATGGGCACAGATGTTAGCTCAAGGCCAAACTTCCTCAGCAAAAAATAGGAGGATCAGCATCGGATGTTACCTCAGGGCTGATCTTCCTCACAAAAAAAAAAAAAAAAGAATTCTCTCCCATGTTATGCCAGCAAGGTCTTGCTTAATTCTGCTTGCCAGTATGTTTAAGGAGCATCTACCACTGAGAGATTTTAAACTTTCCACTGCAGCTGGGAGAGAATATCTATAGTATCCATCTAATGAACATACTCTGTGGAGAAAAACATTTCCATTTAGTTTTTGAGGGTCATAATGGAAAGTTACTTTTCTTCCTTTTGGTTCGTTGCCTGCACTGAGGCTGCCTTCTCAATGGAAAGACAAAATACCACTACTCAGGCACTTTTGCCAGTAACAACTAAGGAAATAACTTCGTGCCCTGTCTCTCTTCCTTCCAGCAAATGAGGTCCACCTTTCTTAACCAGGTTGGGGACATATTGCCATTTCAGGCCTTGAGAATGAATATCACATTCCTTTGAGAAGGCAATTTGTGATCCCAGGTTGTAAGTTGAGCTCTAGGAACAAGTTAGTAATTGAATTTTAATGATTACTTGAATTTAGCTGAGCTATGTATAAGACCCATTGTTGGAAATAACTTCATGCCCATTATCTCTTCCTTCCATCTCGTAAAGATCAGAAACCTAAAATAGGTAAATAACGGAATGCAGTTTCAGGCCTTGAGATTGAATCTCATATTTCTTTGAGAGGGCACTCTCTGACCCAGGCTTGTATGCAAATGTCTAGAAACGACTTTATATATGAGCGGCAATCATTAATACAGCTGGGCTAATCTATGGCTAACACCCATTTCTGGAAATATCTTTATGCCCAATCTCTCTTCCTTCCAGCTCTGAAGGTTTACATCCCTAAAACAGGTTTTGAATATATTGCTGTTTTGAGCCTTAGGAGGGAATATCACATTCCTTTACGAAGGCAATTTCTCGTCCCAGCATGTAAGTAGATGTCCAGGAACAAGTTAGTACATGAGTGGCAATCATCACTACAGCTGAGCTCATCTGTATAAAATACCCATCCCTGGAAGTATCTTTGTGCTCCCTCACTCTTCCTTTCAGCTCGTGAGAATCACCTTCCTAAACCAGGTTTAGAACATAATGCTATTTTTGTCGTTGAGAGCAAATCTCACATTCCTCTGTGAAGACACTTATTGATAACTTCTTGTAAGTAGATGTTTAGGAACAAGTTTATATTGGAGCATCAATCAGTACTACAGCTGAATAAAATGATTTATAATACACATTCCTCGAAATAACTTCATGTAAAAACTCTCTTCTAGCACTAAGCATCACTAAACTAAACCAGTTTTGGACCATATTGCCTTGTTGGGCCCTGAGAAGCATTCTCGCATTCCTTTGAGAAGGCAATTTCTGATCCCAGAGTGGAAGTAGCTGTCTAGGAACAATTTTTATATGAGTGGCAAGCATTACAACAGCTGAGCTAAGCTGTGTATAATACCCATTCCTGAAAATAACTTTGTGCCTCATCTCTCTTCCTTCCAACTCATAAGGATCACAAAGCTAAACCAGGTTTGGAACGTATTGTCATGTCACTCCTTGAGATGGAATCTCATATTTCTTTGAGAAGGCACATTCTGATCCTGTCCAGAATGTTGAAGTCTAGGAATAAGTATGTATATGAGTGTTAATCATTACTAGATCTGAGCTTAACTGTCTGTAACAACCAGTCCTGGTAATACATATGCCTCATCTCTCCTCCTTCAATCTCATAAGGATCACAAATATAAACCAAGTTTCATGCATCATGCCATTTCAGGCCTTGAGAATGAATCTCACACTACTTTGAAGGCACTTTCTGATCCCTGCTTCTAGCTAGATGTCCAGGACAAGATTCCATATAAGTGGCAATCGTTACTACAACTGAACTATTCTTTGAATAACACTCAATCCTAAAAATAACTTCATGCCCAATCTATCTTCCTTCCAGCTCGTAATGAAAACCTTCCTCAAGCAAGTTGGGAACATATTGCCATTTCAGACCTTGAGAAGAAATCTCACATTCCTTTGAGACAGCAGTTTCTGATCACAGCCTGCACGTAGACGTCTAGGATCAAGTTTGTATGTGATTTGCAATCACTAATAGAGCTGTGCTTCTCTCTTCCTTCCATCTTATAAGGATCACAAACCTAAATCAGCTTTGGAACATAATGCCCTTTCAGGCCCTTGAGAACAAATCTCACACTTCTTTGAGAAAGCACTTTCTGATCCTGGCTTGTAAGTAAAAGTCTAGTAACGGGTTTCTAAATGCGTGGCAATCATTACTACAGCTGAGCTAAACTATGTATCAGAACCATTCCTCAAAATAACTTCCTACCCCATCTCTCTTCCTTCCAGCTCTAAAGGATTACATTCCTAAGCAAGGTTTTAAATGTAATACCATTTCGGGCCTTGAGAAGGAATCTCGCGTTACCTTGAGAAGGAACTTTCTGATCCCAGCTTCTAAGTAGATCCCTAGAAACAAGTTCGTATATGAGTGGAACCATTACTACAACTGAGCTGAACTATGAATAACACCTATTCCTGAAAATAACTTCGTGCTGGTCTCTCTTCCTTCCAGATCATAAGGCCCACCTTCCTCAACCACGTTTGGAACATATTGCCATTTCCGGCCTTGAGAAGGAATCTCATATTCCTTTAAGAAGGCACTTTCTGATCACTGCTTCTAAGTATATGTCCAGGAACAAGCTTCTATATAAGTGGCAATGGTTAGTACAACTGAGCTATTCTATGAATAACATCAATTCCTGGAAAAAAACTTCATGCTCAATCTCTCTTACTTCCAGCTCGTAAGTACCACCTTCCTCGCCAAGTTTGGAACATATTGCTTCAGGATTTCAGAAAGAATATCACATCCCTTTGAGAGGTCACTTTCTGATCCTGGGGTTATGTAGATGTCTAGGAACAAGTCTGTATATGAGTGGCAATCATCACTACACTTGAGTTAATCTATGTAGAAAACTCATTCATAGAAATGTCATTGTGCCAAATCTGTCTTCCTTCCATCCAGTAAGGATAACAAACCTAAGCCAGGTTGGGGACATATTGCAGTTTGGGGCCCTGAGGAGGAATGTCACATTCCTTTGTGAAGGACCTTTGTGTTCCCGACCTGTATGTAGATTTCTATGAACAAGTTTGCATATGAGTGGCAATCATGATGACAGGAGCTAAAGTATGTATAACAGTCATTCCTGGAAATAACCTCATGCCCAAACTCTCTTCATTCCATTTCGTAAGGACAACCTTCATCAACCAGGTTTGGAACATAGTGCCCTCTCAGGCCTTTAGAAGGAATCTCACATTCTTTTGAGAACACAGTCTCTGATACCAGCTTCTAAGTAGACATCTAAGAACAAGTTTGTATAGGCGTGACTGTCATTACTACAGCTGACAAACTTGGTATAACACCCATTCCTGGAAATCACTTTGTGCCTAATTTCTCTTCCTTCCATCTCGTAAGGATCACAAACCTAAACCAGATTTGGACCATAATGTCATTTCAGTCCTTAAGAAGGAGTCTCACATTGCTTTCAGAAGGTATGTTCTGATCCTGGCTTTTACGTAGACGTCTAGGAACATGTTTGTATATGATTGGCAATCATTACTACAGTTGAGGTCAACTTCACATAACACCCATTCCTGGAAGTAACATTGTGCCTAATCTCTCTTCCTTCCATCTCATAAAGATCAGAAACCTAAACCAGATTTCGAAGATACTGTCATTTCGCACCTGGATAACAAAACTCACATTCCCTTGAGAAGGCTCTTTCTAATCCTGGCTTCTAAGTAGATGTCTAGGAAAACGTTGTTATATGAGTTTCAATCATTAGTAGAGGTGAGTTTTATTTTGTATAACACCCATTCCTGGAAATAACTTTGTGCCTTATCTCGCTTCCTTCAATCACGTAAGGTTCACAACCAAAAATGTGGTTTGGTAAATAATGCCAATTCGCCCACTGAGAAAGAATCTCACATTTCTTTGAAAAGGCAATTTCTGATCCTGGCTTGTAAGCAAATGTCTAGGAGCAAGTTTGAATGTGAGTTGCAATCGTTACTACAGCAGAGATGAAATATATATCACGTATTCTTGAAAATAACTTGGTGCCCAATCTCCCTTCCTTCCAGCTGCTATAGATCTCCTTCCAAAAGCAGGCTTGTAAACAGGTCCATGTAGGGCCTTGAGGCAGGATCACTCTCAAATGCCTTGGAGAACACAATTTCGTTTCCCGGTTTGAATGTAGACGGTATGAAACACCTTGGTATCTGAGAGGCATTCATTACTACAGCTGAATTGAACTATGTATTACAACCATTCCTGATAGTAACTTCATGCCCAATCTGTCTTCCTTCCAGCTCCCAAGGATCGCCTTCCCAAAGCAGGTTTTGCACAGGGCCATGTAGGGCCTTGAGAGAGAATCTCACACACATGCCTTAGAGAAGGAACTTTCTTATCCCGGTTTGTAAGTAGATGGTGAGAAACATCTTTCTATCTGAGTGGCATCACTACTACAGCTGAGTTAAACTATGGATAACGCCATTTCCTGGAACGAATTTCATGCCCAATATCCCTTCCTTCCAGTACATAAGGATCACATTCCCAACGAAGGTATGGAACGAGGACCATGTAGTGCCTTGAAACAATCTCACTCACAAGCCATAGAGACCACACTTAATGATAGCGGATTCTAAGTAGATGGTTAGGAACATGTTTGTATCTGAGTGGCAAGAATTGCTACAGCTGAACTAAACTAAGTATAACACCCATTCCTGGAAATGACTTAGTACCCAATCTCCCTTCCTTCCAGCTCCTAAGGATCACCTTCTCAAAGCAGGTTTGGAAACAGGACTGTGTAGTGTCTTGCGACAGCATCTCACTCATAAGCCATTGAGAGCGTGTTTTCTCATACTACATTCTAAGTAGATGGCTAGAAGCATGTTTGTGTCTGAGTGGCAGGCATTACTACAGCTGAGCTAAACTAAGTATAACTCCCATTCCTGGAAATTACTGTGTGCCCGATCTCCCTCCTTCCACCTCCAAAGGATCACTTTCCCAAAGCAGGTATGGAAACAGGGCTGTGTAGGGCCTTGACACAGGATCACTCTCAAATGCCTTAGAGCATGGAATTTCTTATCCTGAGTGGAAGTAGATGGTTAGAAACATCTTTGTTTGTGAGTGGCAAACATTACTACAGCCGAGTTAAACTGTGTATAAGACCCATTCCTGGAAACAATTTGGTGCCCAATCTCCCTTTCTCCCATCTCCTAAAGATCGCCATCCAAAACCAGGTTGTGCACAGGGCCATGGAGGGCCTTGAGAGAGGATTTCACACACATGTCTTAGGGAAGACACTTTCTTATCTCGGCTAGTAAGTAGATGGAAAGAAACATCTTTCTATCTGAGTGACAATCACTACTGAAGCTGAGTTAAACTATATATAACACCCATTCCTGGAAAAAACATCTTGCCAGATCTCCCTTCCTTCCAGCGCATAAGGATCGCCTTGCCAAAGCAGGTTTACACAGGCCCATGAAGGGCCTTGAGAGACAATCTCACTCACATGAATTAGAGATTTATGTTTAGGGTTAGGGTTAGGGTTAGGCTTAGGCTTAGGTTTAGGGTTAGCTTTCGGATTCGGGTTAGGGTTAGGGTTACTGTTAGGGTTAGTGTTAGGGTTATGTTTTGGTTCCGTTTACGGTTAGGGTCAGGGTGCGGGTTAGAATTCAGGCTGGTTCATGTTTAGGGTTACATTTATGATTGGCATTAAGGTTAAGCTTGGGATTCTGGTTAGTCTTCGGGTCGGGTTAGGCTTTGGGTGAGGGTTAGAGTTAGGGTTCACGATTGAGTTATGGTTAGGCTTATGGTAAGTGATACTGGTTGCTAAGAATTAGGGTTATCGTTGCCTTCCCATTAGGGTTAACGTTTGGGTTATTGTTAGGGTTCAGGTTAGGGTTAGGGTTATGGTTCAGGTTAGGGTTAGTGTTAGGGTTAGCGTTGGTGTTAGGATTAGGTTTAGGGTTCTGGTTAGGTTGGAGTTAGGGTTCGTGTATTGTTTTGGTTTAGGTTTAGGGTTAGAGTTAGCCTTCAGGTCAGTGGTCGGTTTAGCTTTATTTTAAGCTTCGTGTTTTGGTTCAGGTTAGGGTTAGGTTTAGTGGTCTGGTTAGTGTTAGAGTTACAGTTAGTGTTAGTGTTAGGGTTAGGGTCGGGTCGGTCTTCAGGTTCTGGTTAGGCTTAGGGATCGGTTTACTTTACGAGTTAGGGTTAAGGTTCGAGTTAGGTTTAGGGGTATGGTTGAGTTCGTGTTTGGGTTAGCGATAGGGTTCGGGATATGGTTGGGGTCTGATTCATGTTCGGATTAGATTTAGTGTTACTGTTCACGTTAGGTCTAGGGTTCGGGTTCGGGTTAGTGTTAGCATTAGGGTTAGGTTTCAGGTTAGGGTTAGGGTTAGGGTTAATGTTAATTTTAGGATTAAGGTTAGTATTATGGTTCGATTTCGGGTTAGAGTTAGGGTTAGGATTCATGTTATGGTAAGGGCTACAGTTTGGGTTAGCATTAAGTTTAGTTTTAGTGTTAGTATTTAGATTAGGGTTATGGTTAGGTTTCAGGTTTAGTTTAGGGTTAGCTTTAGCCTTCGGGTTCATGTTAGGGTTAGGGTTACGGTTCGTTTCACTTTAGGGTTAGGAGTTGTGTTATGTATAGGGTTATGTTTAGTGTTCGGATTAATGTTACAATTAGGTTTCACTTTCAGTTTAGGGTTAGCCTTAGCATTAGGGTCCGGGTTAGGTTAGGGTTAGGGTTGGATTTAGGGTTATGGTTTGGTGTAGTGTTAGGTTTAAGGTTAGGTTAAGGGTTAGCATTGGGTTTAGTGTTAGAGTTAGTGTTCAGGTTAGTGTTAGGATTAGGGTTCAGCTTCAACTTCATCTTAGAGTTGGGTTAGTGTCGGGCTAGGAGTTGAATTAGTGTTAGGGTTACGGTTCAGGTTAGGGTTTCTGATAGTGTTAGGGTTAATATTTGTGTTAGGATAATGGTTAGCTCTAGGGTTAAGGTTGGGTTCTGGTTAGGGTTACATCTGGTGTTCAGGTTAAGTTTAGGGTTCAATTTCTTGTTCGGGTTAGTGTTAGTGCTAATTTTCGGGTTATGTTTAGTGTTAGGATTAGGGTTACAGTTATTGTTAGTGTTACATTTAGGGAGAGGTTAGTGTTTGGATTAGGGTTAGGGTTATGGTTCGGGTTCTGGATTGTGTTAGGGTTTCAGTTATTGTCGGGTTCGGCTTCGTATCAGGGTTAGGTTTTGGGTTCGGTTTAGTTAATGGTTAGGGTGAGGGTTAGGGTTAGAGTTTGGTTTCAGGTTACTATTAGGGCTGGAGGGTTAGGATTAGGCTTCGGTTTAGTGCTAGGGTTAGGGTTAGGGTTGGTTTGGGTTAGGGTTAGAATTTGTTAGGGTTAGGGGTAGGACCGGGTTAGGGTTAGGGTTCAGGTTTGAGTTTGGATTAGGGTTAGTGTTAGGGTTTGTGTTAGGGTTAGGCGTTGGGTTATCACTAGGGTTAGGGTTAGGGTTGTGTTGGGTTACGGATAGCATTAGGGTTCAAGTTTAGGTTAGGGTTAGGGTTCGTGTTAGGGTTATGGTTTGGGTTAGTGTTCAGGTTGCTGTTAGAGTTCGAGTTAGGTTTAGGCTTAGGGTTAAGGTTAGCTTTACTCTTAGGCTTTGGTTGGGTTACGGTTAGGGTTAGGGTTTGGGTTAGTGTTTGTGTCATGGTTATGTTTCAGTTTCTGGTTAGGTTTAGGGATAGCCATAGTATTCAGGTTAGTGTTAGGGCTAGAGTTCGGTTTAGGTTTGCTTTTGGGTTAGGGTTAGAGTTCGGATTAGGTTTATGTTTACCTCTAAGTTTAGGTTTCAGGTGAGGATTAATGTTAGGGTTAAGATTACAGTTAGGGTTTGTGTTAGGGTTAGGGTACAGGTTAGGTTTAGAGTTAGAGTAAGAGTTAGAGTAAGAGTTAGGGTTAGTTTTATGATTCAACTTCAGGTTAGGGTTTGGATTAGGTTTCGTGTTAGGGTAAGCATTACAGTTTGGGTTAGGGTTAGGTATAAGCTTAAGTTTAGTTTTAGGGTTAGTGTTTGGATTAGCGTGAAGGTTAGGTTTCAGGTTAGGGATTGGTTATGGTTAGGGTTAGGGTCGGGTTAGGCTTCAGGTTAGGATTAGGGTTAGGGTACGGGTTAAGTTTAGGGTTAGGGTTAGTGTTCCGGTACGAGTTAGTGTTAGGGTTAGGCCTATGGTTAGTGTTAGAATTGGCTGCGGGTTTGGGTTAGGGTTAGGGATATGGTTACTCTTAGGGTTAGGTTTATGGTTATGGTTAGGTTCCGGTTAGGTTTAAGGTTATGGTTCAGGTTAGGGTTAGGGTTAGGTCTTGGGTTAGGATTAGTGTTAGGTTTCAGGACAGGATTAGGGTTAGGGTTACTGTTAGGGTTACGCATAGGCTCTGTTTGGGTTACAGTTAGTTTTAAGGTTAGGGTTCAGGTTAGGGTTCGGGTTAGTGTTAGGGTTCAGGTTACATTCTGGGTTAAGGTTCAGGTTAGGGTTTAGGGTTGGGGTTGTTGTTAAAGCTAGGGTTAGGGCTCTGGTCAGTGTTAGGGTTAGGGCCAGCACCAGTTTTCTTTAGGCTTAAAGTTAGTCTTAGGGTTTAGGGTTAGGTTTATGATTAGTGTTAGGGTTAGTGCTTGGGCTAGGGTTGGGTTTAGGCTTCGTTTTGGGGATCTAGGAAGTTTTAGAGTTAGGGTTGGGGATCGAATTAGTGATAGGGTTACTGCTATGGTTTGGGTTATGGTTAGGCTAAGGTTTATGGCTAGGTTTAGGGTTACGGTTATGGTTCAGGTTAGGGTTAGTGTTAGTTTTCAGGCTAGGGTTAGGGTTAGGGTTAGTATTAGGGTTACTCTTAAGGTTAAGGTTAGTCCAAGGGTTAGGGTTCGGTTTTGGTTAGGGTTATGGTTAGGTGTAGGGTTAGAGTTAGTGGTCTGATTGCGGTTCTGGTTCCACTTCGGGCTCATGATTCAGGTTAAGGTTAAAGTTAGGGTAGGATTAGGCTTCGAGTTTGGGTTAGGATTAGGGTTTGCGTTAGGATTATGATTAGTGTTAGGGTTAGAGTTCGGGTTCGGGTTTGGGTTACATTTAACAGTAGGATGGGGTCATGCTTTGGGTTAATGTTATCATTTGTTTCAGCTTAGGGTTTGGGTTAGCATTATGCTTAGGGTTAGTGTGCTGGTTAGATTAGGGTTAGTGTTCGGGTAGAGTTTAGTTGGGTTAGAGCTAGTGTTTGCTTTATGTTTATGGTTAGTTTAGGGTTAAGCCAGGGTTCAGGTTAGAGGTATGTTAGGGTTAGGGTTTGGGTTCTGGTTAGTAATTGTGCTCGAATGCAGTTTAGGTTTAGGTTGCGTTAGGGTGTGGGTTAGATTTAGGTTACCGGTTATAGTTAGGTTTATGGTGCAGGTTAGTGTTAGGGTTAGGGTTCCATTTAGTGTTTGGGTTAGGGTTATCTTTATTGTTAGTGTTCAGGTGGGTTAGGGTTAGCATTCCTGTTGTGGTTTAGGTCAGGTTTAAGGATAGGGTTAGGGTTAAGGTTAGGGTTCGATCTCAGGTTACGTTTAGTGTTAGATTCTGGGTTTGTGTTCAGGGTTAGAGCTAGGGTTGGGTTTGTGTTAGGGTTCTGGTTAAGCTTATGGTTTGGGTTACATACCGGTTTAGTGTTATAGTTAGTTTTCAGATGAGGGTTAGGGTTAGGGTTAGGCTTAGGGTTCGGGTTCTGGATCTGGTTAGGTTTAGGGTTAGTGTTAGGCTTCTTGTTAGGGTTTGCACTAGGATTCAGGTTAGGTTAAGCATTATGGTCAGGTTTAGGGTTAGACTTACGGTTAGGTTTACAGCTCAGGTTATGGATAGGGTAATGATTCGCGTTAATGTTATGGTTAAGGTTAGGGTTAGGGTTAGGGTTAGGGTTAGTGTTAGGGTTAAGATTGGAATTAAGGTTAGGTTTATTGTTGGTGTCAGGGTTCTGGTTAGGGTTAGGGTTAGGATTCAGCTACATTTTAGGTTAGTGTTCGGATTCAGTTTAAGTTTAGTGATATGATCAGGTTAGGGTTAGGGTTAGTGTTACTGTTGGGGTTAGAGTTAGCATTAGGGTTCTGTTTAGGGCAAGGCATAGTATTCGTGTTAGTGTTAGTGTTAGGGTTAGGATTCAGTTTCAGTTTACAGTTAGGATTGCATTCGGGTTAGGTATTAGGGACAGGCTTATTGTTCAGATTAGCTTTATGGTTTGGGTTAGGGTTCTGTTTCAGTTTAGAGTTAGCATTCAGGCTCCAGTTATGGTTAGGTTTAGGTTTTCGGTACCGTTTAGAACTAGCATGCAGGCATGGGTTAGTGTGACTGTTCTGTTTATGCTAATGATGGGGGTTCTGGTAAGGGTTAGGGTTATCATTAGAGTTCGGTTAAGTTTGTAGTTATGTGTAGTTCAGATCAGTGTTAGGTTTAGGCTATGGTTTGGGCTTTCTTTAGTCTTAGGGTTAGGTTTCAGGTTCAGTTTAGATTTAAGATTTTGTTTCAGTTAGGGTTGTATTTAGGGTTAGGGTTCAGTTTAGGCTTAGTGTTAGTATGTGAGTTAGTGTTAGTGTTAGGTTTAGAATTAGGGTTAAGGTTTGAGTTATGGATAGGATTTGGGTTCGGGGTTCAGTTAGGGTTAAAGTTAGGGTTCACCCAACCTTGGGCACTTGGAGAAGCAGGGCTTCACTACTCCAGAGAAGAGGCTGTGATCTGTCGCCTGAAGGGCTCTCCAAGGGTGGCCCAAGATCCTTAGGCCTCCGTCCTGTTGTGGCCAAACTCACTGTCTTGCCATATGCCTGTCTCCACACTTGTGACTCTACATTGGCTTTCCTCTACATGGCTGGAGTTGAAAAGTACAGGCATGGGGTGAGGCCATTAGTTTGGTCATTCCAGGAAGAATTGAGGCCCAGGACGAAGAAGCTGGCTGAGGCAGAGCCTTGTCCTCGCACCCCAGTCCGCCTTGGCAGCCAGGGCCAGACTACCACTTCCAAAGAAGGGAAGTGGCTGGTGAGCTGAGTGGGTGTGGGGTGATAGGAGGGAGACAACAGTTGAAGCCAAGTCAAGAAAGGCAGCGTTCCTTCTTCACCTGCCCGTGGCAGGTGCGAGAGAGCTCCCCAGTTGGTCAGAGACCAGCAGGCTGGTGAAGCGTTCAATGAGGACCCCCGAGGCCCAGTGTCCATGTCTGCCCCATTGGCCTGACACATTGAACCCAAGCCCACAGGGGACCCTGAGCGGCCAGAGAAAAATAGGCCCATGAGAGAGGTAGGCAAGGTAGGTAGGTTGAGTCCACATCTCTCATCAGGTCGTGAGGGAGGAAGAGAGAGACACAGAGAAACAGAGAGAGAGAGAGATCTGTGAACTATGAGTCACTGCCTCCACCACTGGTGCCAACTCACACACCATCCCACTTCCCCCCGCCACCCAAATGTCCAACCCTGGGCCAGCCCCACCACAGTGAAGTTGGTTCCTTGTCACTTTCATGCTGTCCCTTCGGGACCTGATGCCAGAGCAGGGGAAAACATTCAAAGGTTTCCATGTCCCTATCCATGAGAATGGTCTTCTTCCCCTCTCAAATCTGAAAACCTCACCCCCAACATCCTCCTTTGTCTTGAACTGAAGATAGTATTGAAGAGGAAAATCTCTACCATGATGTTGACAGACTCAGTTTCCCTTGTTTCTCCCATCTACCCATGTTATTAAGCTTGAGATTATTTTCTCCAGCTAACCTGTCCTGTTAATGATTTGGCCAACCATAAGAAATATAACGGAAAGGGCAGAAGGGAGTTCTCTCTCTGCCACTGAGAGCCCTGAGCTGGGTCCCTCCCTCAGACCTGGCCAAGGACAGCCCTTACCCAGAGGCCATCTCCCAGGGCATCCCAGGTAATGCTTACTGCCAGCCCTCACCCTCGCGCCACTGCCAAGTCCATCATCCTCCCTTGGGAGGCCCAGGAAGTTCAGAGACCCGGGTGTGGGAGGCAGCCAATTCCCAGGTCTGACACACAAGTAGCAAGGCCGTTTCCATCTCTGACAGTGTCTAGCACACACCCCAGAAAGCTTGGCAGCAGGCCCCAGGACTCTTTCCTCCAGAACTTGTCCCCTTGGAAGGGGCCTGGCCGAGGAGTATGGGCTGGCCAGACAGCCGGTCGTCTTGGGACAAAGCAGGTGAGCCGAGCCATCCTTCCAGTTGCCCTGGGCTTGGCACTGGCCACCTCAAGGAGAGGGCCACACTGGTGCCCTTCATGGTGGATTTCTCCCCAAAGCCATGTCCTGGGCACTAGGAAGGCCAGGCCCTCCTGACTCCAGAGAATAGCTGGGGACCTGTTGCCAGAAGGGCTTTCCCAGTGCGGCTCCGGCTCCCTGGGCCTGCAGCCTGCTGGGGCCTCACTCACTGCTTTGCCATATGCCTGTTTCGCTACTTCTGACTCCACAGAGCCTCTCCTCCACCTGGCAGGAGTCGACAAGTGCAGGCGTGGAGTGAGGCCATGGTTTTGTCTTTCCAGGAAGAAATAAGGCCCGGCATGAAGCACCTGGCCCAGGCAGAGCCTTGACCTCGCACCCCAGTCTGCCTTTGGCTAGGGTCAGACCCTGCCTTTGGCTAGGGTCAGACCCCAGACCCTTTTGGCTGGAAGGGTCAGACCACCACTTCCAAAGAAGGGAAGAATCTGGCGAGCTGAGTGAAAGTGGTCAGATGGGAGGGAGACAACAGCTGAAGTCAAGTCAAGAAGGGTGGTGTTCCTTCTTCACCTTCAACTGGCCGGCACAAGAGAGCACCCCACCTGGTCTGAGCCTCACTGGTGGACAGGGCCTTCACTGCGGACGCCTGAGGCCCAACTGCTGTGCATGCGCCCTTGGCCTGAGTGGTTGAACTCAAGCCGCAGTGCTCCGGGAGAGGCCAAAGAATGGCCCATGGGAGAGGTAGGCAAGGTGGGGAGGGTGCGCCTCCCCTCCTCGCCTGAGGACCCCGAGAGAGGGAGACACAGTGACAGCCGGAGAGATGGAGAGAGAGAGAGATCCCTGACCTCTCTAGATTTCAGGTTAGAGTTATGGTTCCATTTAGCTTTGGGGTATGATCAGGTTATTTTTAGGGTTAGTATTACCGTTGGGGTTAGGGTTAGGGTTAGCGTTAGGGTTAGAGTTCTGGGTAGGGTTACGGTTTGGGCTTGGTATGGGTTTGTTTTACATGTAGGGTTTGGTTTAGAATTTAGGGTTACTGTTAGGGTTAGGATTAGGGTCAGTGGTCGGGTTCAGTTTAGTGTTATACCTAGTATTAGGTTTCGACTTAGAGTTAGGGTTAGTGTTAGTTTTCAGGTTAGGGTCAGGGTTATTGTTTGGTTTCGGTATTGGTTTAGGCTCAGGGTTATGGTCGGGTTAGGCTTCAGGTTAGTGTTAGGGTTCTTGTTATGGTTAGGATTCAGGTTAGCATTCGGGTTAGGTTTAAGTTTAAGGTTAGTATTAGGATTAGGGTTATGATTAGGTTTCAGGTTAGGAAAGTCTTAGCTTTAGCTTTAGGTTTCTTCTTAGGGTTGGGTTTAGAGTTAGGGCTAGGTTTACGTTTAGGGTTAAGGTTGAGTTCAGATTATGGTTAGGGTTAGTGTTAGGTTTTAGTTTCAGATTAGGGTTAAGGTTAACATTAGGGTTCAATTTAGGGTTAGAGTTAGGGTTAGGGTTATGGTTGGGTTTGGATTAGTGTTTCAGTTAGGGTTAGTGTTAACATTAGGGTTAGAATTATGGTTAGAGTTCGGGTTAGGGTTAGGTTTAGCAATAGGGTTCAGGTTAAGTTAATGTTATTTTTAGTGTTAGTGCTAGTGTTCGAGTTAGGGTTAGGGTTAGGGTTCGGTTTCAGGATCAGGTGAGAGTTAGGGTTAGAGTCGGGCTAGGATTAAGGTTATATTTAGGGTTATGGTTCCAGTTAGGGCTGCTGGCAGGGTTAGTGTTAATTTTCCTGCTATGTTTAGAGTTAGGTAAAGTTAGGGTTGTTTTTGGGTTAGAGTTAGGGCTAGGTTTCGGGTTCATGTTCCAGATAGGGTTAGGGTTATGTTTTGTTTTTTTTGTCATGGTTACTGTTAGGGTTATGTTAACGTTTAGGGTGAGATTAGTGTTTGGTTTAGGGTTCGGGTTAGGGTTTGGGTTCTCGATGGAGTTAGGGTTACGGTCGCATTAGACTTTGGGTTTGTGTTAGTTTTAGGGAAAGGGTTAAGCGTGGGGTTAGAGTCAAGGTTAGGGTTAGGTTAGGGTTATAGTTAGGATTAGGGTTAGGGTTAGTGTTCATCTTAGGGTTAGGGTTAGTTTTAGGGGTAGGGTTGGGTTCTGGTTCGGTTTAGGGCTAGGGTTCGGTTTAGGGCTAGCTTTCCGGTTCATGTACATGTTAGAATTAGGGTTAGGATTAGGTTTAGGCTTAGGTTTATTGTGAGGTTTGCCTTCCCATTAGGGTTAGGTTTCGCTTTTGGGTCGGGATAAGATTAGGTTTAAGCTTAGTGTCAGATTAGGCTTCGGGTTAGAGTTACTTTTGTGGTTCGGTTTAAGGTTTGGGTTAGGGTTAGGCTTATGCTTAGGTTTAAGTTTAGGGTTAGGGTCGGGTTGAGTTAGGGTTACTGTTAGGGTTCATGTTAGCCTTAGGGTTATGTTTAGTCTTAGAGTTAGTGTTCAGATTAGGGTTAGGGTTAGCTTTCAGGTTCGGGTTAGGGTTAGGTTTAGCCGTAGGGTTTGGGTTAGGGTTAGGACCTGGGTTCGGGTTAGTGTCGGTTTTAAGTTATGTTTAGTGTTAGGGATAGGGTTAGGGTTGAGGTTATGGTTAGTATTAGGGTTAGGGTATGGTTTCGGGTTCAAACATGAATTAAAGTTAAGGTTAGGGTTGGTTTAATTTTAGGGTTAGGGTTTGGGTTAAGCTTAGGTTTAGGGGTAGTGTTAGTTTTAGGGTTCAGTTTTGGGTTAGGGTTATGGTTATCGTTAAGGTTTTGGTTAGGGTTAGGATTAGGATTAGGTTGGCTTATGGTTAAGATTAGACTTCATGTTAGCGTTAGTGTTAGGGTTAGGTTTAGGTTTAGAATTATTGTTCATATTAGGGTCAGGGTTAATTTTCGGGTTCAGGTTAGGGTTAGGATTAGCGGTAGGGTTCGTGTTAGGGTAATGGCTAGGTTTCAAGTTAGTGTTGCGTTTGGGTTAGGGTTAGGATTCGTTTGAGTGTTAGGGTTAGTGTTAGAGTTAGGGTTAGGGTTGGGCTTATGTTTTGGATTAGGTTTAGGATTCGGGTTAGAGTTATGCTTAGGGTTAGGGTTCAGCTTAGGGTTAAGTTTAGAGTGCGGCTTAGTGTTAAGGCTAGTGTTCTAGTTAAGTTTAGGTTTAGTATCATGGTTAAGGTTCAGGTACGGGTTACAGTTAACGTTAGGTTTCATGTTAGTGCACAGTTTAGGGTTAGAATTAGGGTTAGGGCTAAGGTTAGGGTTAGGATTGGGTTGGATTATTGTTAGCATTAGCGTTAGGGTTAGGTTTAGGGTTCGGGTTAGGTTTAGATTTAGCGTTCGGGTTCGGGTTAGGGTTAGGGTTAGGGTTACTGCTAGGGTTTGGGTTATGGTTAGGCTTAGAGTTAAGGCTAGGTTTAGGGTTACGATTCGGTTGGGTTAGGGTAAGGGTTAGGGTTTTGGTTAGGCTTATGGTTAGGATTAGTGTTAGTGTTAGGGTTAGGATTGGGATTATGCTTAGGATTAGATTCTGGATTCGGGTTAGGGTTAGGCTTAGGTTTAGAGCTAGGGTTAGGGTTCAGCTCAGGGTTATGTTTAGAGTGTGGCTTAGTGTTACGCCTAGTGTTCTAGTTAGTTTAATGTTAGTATCATGGTTATGGTTCAGGTTACGGGTTACAGTTAATGATAGGTTTCCTTGTTAGTGTACATTTTAGGGTTAGAATTAGGGTTAGGGCTAAGGTTAGCATTAGGATTGGGTTGGATTAGGGTTAGGGTTAGGTTTCGCGTTAGGTTTAGGGTTCGGGTTAGGTTTAGAGTTAGTTAGGGTTTGGGTTCAGGTTAGGGTTAGGGTTACTGCTAGGGTTTGGTTTATGATTAGCCTTAGAGTTAAGGCTAGGTTTGGGTTACGGGTGGGTTGGGTTAGGGTAAGGGTTAGGGTTCTGGTTAGTCTTATGGTTAGGATTAATGTTAGGTTTCAGGATAGTGTTAGGGTGAAGGTTACTGTTAGGGTTAGGGCTAGTGCTCGGGTTAGGAGTTGGTTGGGTTAGGGTTAGGGTTTGGTTTAGGTTTAGGGTTAGTTCTAGGGTTAGAGTAAGTGTTCGGGTTAGGGTTAGATTAGGATTAGAGTTCGGCTTAATGTTAGTGCTGGGTTTGGGTTAAGTTTAGGGTTAGCATTCAAGTTAGTGTTCAGGTTAGGGTACGTCTTAAGCTTAGGGTTATAGTGTGGGTTAGTGTTGTGGTTCGGGTTAGTGTTAGGGTTCATGTTTGGGTTAAAGTTAAGGTTCATGTTCGGGTCAGGGATACATTTCTGGTTAGGGTTTGTGTTAGGTTTAGAATTGGATTTTGTGTTAGGCTTAGGGTGCTTGTTAATGTTAGTTTTAGGGTTTGTGTTAGGGTTAGGGACAGATTTAGCGTGATGTTTAGGGTTAGGGCCATTGCTAGTGTTAATGCTAAGGTTAGGATTAGTTCTAGGGCTTGGTGAATTTTGATGGTTCATTCTAGAGCCAGGGTTAGGGTCAGGTCTAGGACTGATTTTGGGTTATGTCCAGGTCAAGCAGTAGGAGTGATGTTACAATTAGGGTTAGGGTTATTGTTGGTTAGGGCTAAGGTTAGGGTTAGGGTAAATGTTAGGTTTATGGCCATTGCTAGGGTTAATGCTAAGGTAAGGTTTAGATCTAGGGCTTGGTGAAGGTTTACGTTTCCTTCTAGATCCAGGGTTAGGGTCATGTCTAGGACTGGTTTAGGGTTAGGTCCAGGGCAAGGAGTAGGCTTGATGTTACAATTAGGGTTAGGCTTAGTGTTGGTTACGGCTAAGGTTAGTGTTAGGGTTAGTGTAAGGGTTAGGGCCATTGCTAGGATTAATGTTAAGGTTAGGGTTATGTTTAAGGCTTGGTCAAGCATTAAGGTGTGGGCTAGAGCTAGCAATAGCATCACATCTAGGACAATGTGACGGTTAAGTTTAGGGTTAAGGTTAGGTTTAGGGTGAGGTTTACCGTTTGGGTCATGGTTAGTGTTGCTTAGGGTTAGGGTAGGGTTACTCTTAAGGCTAGGGCTGGGTTATGATTAGCTAATGCTGGGTTATGATTAGATAGGGCTAGGATTAGTGTTATGGTTATTATTAGTGATAGAGGAAGTGGTTTGAGTTTCGGTTAAGGTTAGGTTTAACGGTAGGTATAGGATTAGAAATAGGGCTAGGTTTTGTGTTAGGACTGGTTTAGGGCTACAGCAATGGTTAGGGATAGGGTTACACTTGGGTTACGTGTAGGGTTAGGGTGAAGTTTAGGTGTGGGGGTAGTGTTAGGGTTAGTGTTATGGCAAGAGTTATCGTTAGGGCTGGGATTAAGGTTAGGTTTCATTATTATATTTAAGGTTAGGTTTCTCTTTAAGTTTATGGCTAGATTTATTTTTAGGGTTAGGATGAACCCAACTTTAGCTAAGATGAACCCAAATTTAGCTCTAAGCCTAAGCTTATCGCAAACCCTAACACTAGCCCTAGCACTAACCCTAATAGTATGCCTACCCCTAACACTCAGTGTAACTGTAACAATAAACCAACTCTAACCCTAACTTTAACCGTAGTCCTAGCCCTAGCCCTAACAGTAACCTTAACACTAGCATAACACTAACTCTAACCCTCCTCCTAAGCCAAACCAAAGCCCTATGCCTACTACTACCTTTTCCATTGTCCCAACTCTAAGGCACACCCAACACTAACGTCAGACCTAATCCTAATCCTACCCCTAGCCATAACCTCAAAACCAGCCCCATCCCTGACACAAACAACCTACCCTAACACTAATAATAACAATAACACTAATTCTAGACCTATGTAATCATAACCCATCCATAGCTAATCATAACCCAGCCCTAGCCCTAAGAGTAACCCTACCCTAGCCCTAAGCAACACTAACCCTAACCCAAACGGTAAACCTCACCTTAAACATAACCTTAACCCTAATCCTAACCCTCATATTGTCTTAGACCTGATGCTAACGCTAGCCCTAACCCACACTTTAATGCTTGACGAAGCCTTAAACATAACCTTAAACTTAACATTAACCCTAGTAATGACCCTAAACCTTACACTAACCCTAACATTAACTTTAGCCGTAACCAACAATAAGCCTAACCCTAATTGTAACACCAAGCCTACACTTTGCCCTGGACCTAACTCTAAATCAGTCCTAGACCTGACCCTAACCCTGGCTCTAGAAGGAAGCATGAAACTTCACCAAGCACTATATCTAACGCTTACCTTAGCACTAACCCTAGCAATGGCCATAAACCTAACATTTACGCTAACCCTAACCTTAGCCCTAACCAACAATAACCCTAACCCTAATTGTAACAGTAAGTCTACTCCTTGCTCTGGACCTAACCCTAAACCAGTCCTAGACTTGACCCTAACCCTGGCTCTAGAGCGAACCGTAAACATTCACCAAGCTCTAGAACTAACCCTAGTTTTAGCATTAACATCAGCAATGTCCCTAAACCTAAACATAACACTAAATCTATCCCTAACCCTAACACAAGCCCTAAAACTAACAGTAACCCGCACCCTAAACACAACACAAAACCAAACACTAAACCTAACCCAAACCCTAACCAGAACTGTATCCCTGATGCAAACACGAACCATAACTCAAACTAGAACATGAACCCTAACACTAACACGAACCACAACACTAACCCACATCATAACCCTAAGCCTAACATGTACCCTAACCCTAACCCAAACACTAACCTGAATGCTAACCCTAAACTGAACCCAAACCCAAATACTAACCCTAACCAGAACTCTAATCCTAATCTAACCCTAAGCCGAACACTTACTCTAACCCTAGAACTAAGCCTAAACCTAAACCAAACCCTACACCTAACCCAACCAACCCCTAACCTGACCACTAGACCTAACCTTAACATTAACCCTATCCCTAAGCCTAACCCTAACCCAAACCAAATCGTAACCATAACCGAAAGCATAACCCCACCCTAACGCTAAATGTAACCTGAACCCAAACCGTAAGCATAACCTTAACACTAACCCTAATCCTACCATAACCCTAAACACTGACACTAACACTAACCCTAAATAAAACCGGTGCCCGTACCCTAACCCTAACATTAACCATACCCATAACCCTAGCCCTAACTCCAACCCAAATCCCTAACGCAAACCTGAAACCTAAACCTAACTGTAACCTGAAATCTAACCCTAACACTAACCCTCAAACAAACCCTAACCCGAACACAAACCTTAGACCTAAATGGAATCCAAACATAAGCTTAACCCTAACCCTAACAGTAACCCTCAGCCTGACACTATCCTGAAACCTAACACTAATACTAACCATAAACCTAACCAGAACCTTAACCCTTACCTTAACCCAACCCAACCCTAAAACTAAACCTAGCCTTAACTCTAAGCCTAACCATAACCCAAACCCTAGCAGTAACTCTCAGCCTAACCCGTACCTGAACCCAAAACTTAACCCTAAACCTAACCCTAACCCTAATGCTAACCCTAAGCGAACCCAAACCTAATACTAACCTTAGCCCTAATCCTAATTCTAACCCTAAACTTTACACTAACATGAAACCTAATGTTAACCACAAACTGTATTTGAACCCACACCATGATCCTAAACCTAAACCTAACCAGAACACTAGCCCTAACACTAAGTCACACTCTAAGCTTAAACCTAAGCTGAACCCTAACCCTAGCCCTAACCCGAATCCTAAACCTAATCCAAAGCATAATCACAACCCTAACCCTAACCCTAACACTAACCATAATGCTCAACCGAACCCTAAGCCTAACCCAAACACAACCCTAACATGAAACCTAGCCATTACCCTAACACGAACCCTACCACTAATCCGACCCTAACCTGAACCCGAAATCTAACTGGAAACCTAACCCTAATCTGAACACTAATTCTAAACCTAAACCTAAACCTAACACTAACGCTAACATGAAGCCTAACCCTAATCATCAGCCAACCAATCCTAACCCTAACCCAAACCTTAATGATAACCCTAACCTTAACACTACCCCTAAACCAATCCATAACCCAAACCCTAATTCTAAAATTAACCCGACCCTAAACCTAACTTTAATCCAATCTTGAATCCGTAACCATACCCTGACTCTAATCCTAACCATAAAATCAACCTTAACCCTAACACTAACACTAACCCTAATCTTCACCCGAACCCTAACCCTAACCCTAACCCGAAACCAACTCTAACCTGAACCCTAGTCCTAAGCCTAACCAGAACCCTACCAATAATCTTAACCTTAACGCGAACCTGAAAGCTATCTCTAACCATAATCTGAACACTAACTCTAAGACTAAACATAAACTTAACCCTAACATGAACTCTAACAGTAACCCTAACTCAACCCAACCTTAACCCTAAACCTAGCCCTAAGCATAAGCCTAACCCTAACCCAAACCCTAACCTGGAGCCCAAAAGTAATCCTAACCCAAAGCCTAATTTGATGCTAACCTTAAACCTAATCTTATTCTGACCCAAAACCTAAACCTAACCCTAATCTGAAGACAAACCGCACAGTAAACCTAAGCCTAAACCTCACAGTAACCCTAATCCTAACCCTAACCCTAGATGAACATGAACTATAACCGTAAACCTAAACCGAAACTTGCACCTAAACCGAACCAGAACCCAACCCTACCCCTAAAACTAAAACTAACACTAAGGTGAACACTAACCCAAACCCGAAACCTAACCCTAACTCAAACGCTAACCTGAACCCTAACAGTAAACCTAACCTGATACTGACACCAAACACTAAGCATAACCGTAAACCAAACACCAACCCTAACACTAAACATAACGCTAACCCTAACTCTAACCCGAACCCAACCCTAACCCTCAATCTAACTGTGATCCTAAACCGAACACTAACTCTAACCATAACCCTAACCTGAACCCTAAGCCTAAACCTAACCCTAACCCTAACGTTAACTCCAAAATGAACCCTAACTGTAATCATAATGCTAACTCTAACATGAAAACTAACCTTAACCATAAGCTGAACCCGAATCCTAAACCTAACCCTAACTCAAACTCAAATCCAACCTGAACCCAACCCTATCCTTAATCCAAAACTAACTCTAAACCTAGTCTTAAACCTAAGTTTAACCTAACCCAAACCCTAACAATAACCCTAACCCAAACCCGAACCCCACCCTTAAACTTGTCTCTAAACCCAACCTTAACACTTTCCCTAAAACTAACACAAACCCAAAGCCTAATCCAACCGTGACGCTAACCCCATTGAGACACCAAACCCTGAACCTAACCCTAAGCCAAACACTAACTTCACGCTAAACGTTAACATAACTCTAATCCTAACCATGACAAAATAGCAAAACATAACCCTAACTCTATCTGGAACATGAACCAGAAACCCAGCCTTAACACTAACACGAAAACAACCCTGACGTTACCTAACCCTAAACATAACACGAACATTAAACCTAACCCTACCAGCAGCACTAACCCGAAACTTAATCCTAACTATAACCCTAATCCTAGCCCGAATCTAACCCTAACTCTAACCAGATCCTGAAACTGAACCCTAACCCTAAACCTAATTCGAACACTAGCCCTAACACTAAAACTAAACCTTACCCTAACCTGAACCCTATTGCTAACCCTAACCCTAACCAAAACTCTAATCATAATTCTAACCCTAACCCGAACCCTAATCCAAACCCAACCATAACCCTAACCCTAGCCCTAACTCTAACCCTGAATTGAACCCTAAAGTTAACCCTAACCCACATCCGAAACTAAAACCTAACCCTAAATCTAACCAAAATCTGAACCCAACTTGAACCCTACACCTAAACCTAGCCCTAACCCTAAGAAGAAACCTAACACTAGGCTAAGACTTTCCCGAACCCAAAACCTAATCATAACCCTAATCTAAATACTAACCCTAAACATAAACCTAACCTGAAACCTAACCTGAAGTCTGACCCGACCATAATCCTGAGCCTAAAACGATACCGAAACCAAACAGTAACCCTTACGTTAACCTGAAAATTAACACTAACACTAAACCTAACACTAACCGTAACTCTAATCGACACCTAATAATAACTCTAATACTAAACAGAACCTGACCACTGACCCTAATCCTAACCCTAATTGTAACCCTAAATTCTAAACCTAACCCTACATGTAAAACAAACCCGTACCAAGCCCAAACCCTAACCCTACCCAGAACCCTAATCCTAACTCTAACCCTAACCCCAACTCCAAAGGTAACACTAACCGTAACAATAACCTGATCACACCCTGAAGCTAAAGTGAACCCTAACTCTAACCTGAAATCTAGAGAGGTCAGGGATCTCACTGTCTTTCCATCTCTCTGGCTCTCTCTGTGTCTCCCTTTGTCAAGGACCTGAGGAGGGGGGGAGGCGCACCCTGCCCACCTCACCTAACTCTCCCGTGGGCCATTCTTTGGCCACTCCGGGAGCCTTGCAGCTTGAGTTCAACCACTCAGGCCAAGGGCGCATGCACAGCCGTCGGGC
Organism: Diceros bicornis minor; assembly: GCF_020826845.1. NCBI lineage: Eukaryota > Metazoa > Chordata > Mammalia > Perissodactyla > Rhinocerotidae > Diceros > Diceros bicornis. The sequence goes on from NW_026690866.1 coordinate 20,673,095, forward strand.
CTTAGGGGTCCACAGTGAAGGCCCCGCCCACCCATGAGGCTCAGACCAGGTGGGGCACTCTTTTGCGTCAGCCAGGTGAAGGGGAAGAAGGAACACCACCATTCTTGACTTGGTTTCAGCTGTTGTCTCTCTCCCATCCGACCACTTTCACTCAGCTCGCTGGATGCTTCCCTTCTTTAGAAGTGGTGGTCTGGCCCTGTTAGCGAAAGGCGGACTGGGGTGCGAGGTCAATGCTCTGCCTGGGCCAGCTGCTTCATGCAAGACCTCATTTCTTCCTAGAAAAACAAAAGCATGGCCTCACCCCACACCTCCACTTGTCGACTCCAGCCAGGTGGAGGAGAGGCTTTGTGGAGTCAGAAGACCTGAAATAAGCATATGGCAAAGCTTTGAGTGTGGCCCCAGCAGGCCACAGGCACAGGGAGCTGTGGCCACACTGGGAAAACCCTTCTGGCAACAGGTCCCAGCCTCTTCTCTGGAGTCGGGAGGGCCTGGCCTTCCTAGTGCCCAGGACATGGCTCTGGAGAGAAATCCACGAAGAAGGGCACCAGCGAGGCCCTCTTCCTGAGGTCGCCAGTGCCAAGCCCAGGGCAACTGGAAGGATGGCTCAGCTCACCTGCTTTGTCCTAAGTCAGCTGGCTGGCCGGCCGGCCCATACTTCTCGGCCAGGCCCCTACCAAGGGGACATGTTCTGGAGGAAAGAGCCCTGGGGCCTGCTGCCAAGTTTTCTGGGGTGTGTGCTGGACACTGTCAGAGGTGGAAGCTGCCTTGCAACCAGTGTGTCAGACCTGGGATCTATCTGCCTCCCACACCCAGGTCCCTGAACTCCCCAGGCATCCCGACGGAGGACGATGGACTTGACAGTGGTGAGAGGGTGGGGGCTGGTGGTGATCCTTTTCTGGGATGCCCTGGGAGATGGCCTCTGCGTAAGGGCTGTCCCTGGCCAAGTCTGAGGGAGGGACCAAGCACAGGGGTCTCAGCGGCAGAGAGAGAGCCCCCTTCCACCCTTTCCCTTCAATTTCTTTTGGCTGGCCAAATCATTAACAGGATAGGTTAGCTGGAGAAAATAACCTCAAGCTTAATAACATGGGTAGATGGGAAAAACAAGGAAACTGAGTTTCTAAACACAATGGCAGAGTTCTCCTCTTCAATACTATCTCCAATTCAAGACAAAGGAGGATGTTGGGGGTGAGGTTTTCAGATTTGAGAGGGGAAGAAGACCATTCTCATGGATAGGGACATGGAAAGCTTTGTCTGAAAGTTTTCCCCTGCTCTGGCATCAGGTCCCGAAGGGACAGCATGGAAGTGACAAGGAACCAACTTCACTGTGGTGGGGCTGGCCCAGGGGCGGACATGGGGGTGGCGGGGAGAAGTGGGATGGTGTGTGAGTTGGAACCAGTGGTGGAGGCAGTGACTCATAGTTCAGAGATTTCTCTCTCTCTCTGTTTCTCTGTGTCTCTCTCTTCCTCCCTCAGGGACCTGAGGAGAGATGTGGACTCAACCTACCCACCTTGCCTACCTCTCTCATGGGCCCATCTTTCTCTGGCCGCTCAGGGACCCCTGCGGGCTTGGGTTCAATGTGTCAGGCCAATGGCGCAGGCACGGCCACCAGGCCTCGGGGGTCCTCATTGAACGCTTCACCAGCCTGCTGGTCTCTGACCAACTGGGGCGCTCTCTCGCACCTGCCACATGCAGGTGAAGAAGGAACTCTGCCTTTCTTGACTTGGCTTCAGCTGTTGTCTCCCTCCTATGACCCCACACCCACTCAGCTCGCCAGCCACTTCCCTTCTTTGGAAGTGGTAGTCTGGCCCTGGCTGCCAAGGCGGACTGGGGTGCGAGGTCAAGGCTCTGCCTCAACCAGCTTCATCGTCCTGGGCCTCATTTCTTCCTGGAATGACCAAACCATGTCATCACCACCCCCCCGCACTTTTCAATTCCATCCAGGTAGTGGAAAGCATCTGTAGAGTCACAAGTGCGGAGACAGGCATATGGAAATGCAGTGAGTTTGGCCCCAGCAGGACGGAGGCCTAAGGATCCGGGGCCACGCTTGGTGTGCCCTTTAGGCGACAGGTCCCAGCCTCCTCTTTGGAGTAGTGAAGCCCGGGCCGTCTAAGCGCCCAAGGTTAGGGTTAACTCTAACTTTAACCGTAACCGAACCCCGAACCCAAACCCTATCCATAACTCAAACCCTAACCCTAATTCTAAACCTAACACTAACACTAACCCGCATGCTAATACTAAGCCTAAACTGAACCCTAACCCTAAATACAACACTAACTGAAAAAAACCCTAAATCTAAACTGAACCTGAAACCTAACCCTAATCCTAAACAGAACCCAAAACATAGCATAAAGCTAACACTGACCCGGCCTACCTGTAACCCCAAACTGAACCGACCTCTAGTGATAAACCTAACCTTTACCAGAACCCTCACCCTTAGCATAAACAGGACAGTAACGCTAACTCGTGCCTGAATGCTAAGTCTAAACCGTACTGAAAACCTAACCCTAACCTTAACTAGAGCCTGAATGCCAACTCTAAACTGAAACGGAAACCTAACCCAAACCATAAAGCTAACATGAACGCTAAGCCTGTCCCTAATACCTAACTCGAATGCAATCCTAACTGTAAACTGAAACTGAATCCTAACCCTAACACTAACACTAACCAGATTAGTAATGCCTCTCCCTAAACAGAACCCTAATGCTAACTCTAACCCCAACAGTATCACTAACCTTAACCCTAACCTGATCATAACACTAACCCTAAACTGAATTTGAACACTAATCTAACATGTAGCTGAATCCTAACCCTAACCAGAAACCTAACATCAACAATAAACCTAACCTTAATCCCAACCCTAACCCTAACCCTAACACTAACCATAACATTAACATGAATCATTAACCTATCCATAACCTGAGGCATAAACCTAACAATAACCTTAACCTAATCATAAAGCTAAACCTAACCTGAACCCTAGTGCTAATGCTAACAAGACGCCTAACCCTAACTCTAACAGGATCCCGAACCCGAACCCTAACCCTAACCCAAATGTGACCACTAACTATAACACTAAACCTAAACCTAAGCAAAACAATAAGCCTAACCAGAACCCTAACGTGAACCCAACCCTAGCCCTAAACTGAAACCAAACCCTGAATCTAACACTAAATGTAACCTGAAACCGAACCATAACCTTAACACTCACCCTATCCCTAAACGTAACCTAAACCATAACCCTAATCCTAACCATTAATCTAACTCAACCTTAATCCTAACATGAAACCACCCTAATCCTAACAGTATACTTAACATGAACCCTAACCCTAACCCCAAACCTAACCTTAAAACTCTACCTACCAATAACCCTAACAAGAATGCTAACCCTAACCCACCTGAACCCTAACACTAAAGCTAACCCTAACTCAAACCGTAACCCAAACCCTAACCCTAACACTAACCCACACCATAATCCTAACCCTAACCGGTACCCTAAATCTAACCCAAACCCTAACCCTACACCACATTTGAACCCAATTACTAACGCGAATCCGAACACTAACCCTAACATAACTCTAAACTGAACCCTTAGCCTAACCCTAAAACTAACCCTAAACCTAAAGCAAACACTAGCTCTAACCCAACTAAACCCTAACCCGAACACTAACCCTAAACCTAACCAGAATTCTTACCCTAAGCATAATCCTAACTCAAACCCTCGCCTGAACCAAATGGTAACTGTAATCCAAAGCATGACGCCATCCCAGCATTAAATGTAACCCAAACCCGAACCCGAACTCTAACCCTAACACTAACCCTAATCCTAACGCGAGCCCTAACCCTAACCCTAACCCGAAGCCTAATCCTACGCTAACTCTAACCCTAAACCAAATCCCGAACCCAAACTGGAACCAGAACCCCAATCAGACCACTAACTCTAATCTTACACCTAACCATAACCTTAAACCAAAACCGAACCCTAACCCTTGCACTAACCCTAAACTTAAGAGTAACCCTAAACCTAACCCTAACCCTAACCCTAGCCTGAAAACTAACACTAAACCTAACCCAAAACATAACCCTAACCCTAACCCTAATCTAACCCACCCCTAAACCTAGCCATAAACCTTGGCCTAACCATAACCCAAACCATAGCAGTAACCGTATCACTAATCCGAACGGCAACCCTAACCCTAAAACTTCCTAGATCCCCAAAACGAAGCCTAACCCCAACACTAGCCCAACAATAACCCTAACACTAATAATAAACTTAACCCTAAACCCTAAGATTAACTTTAAGCCCAAAGAAAACGGGTGCTGGCCCTGACCCTAACACTGACCAGACCCCTAACCCTAGCTTTACAACAACCCAAACCCTAAACCCTAACCTGAACCCTAACCCAGACCGTAACCTGAACCCTAACACTAACACTAACCCGAACCCTAACCTGACCCCTAAGCTTAAACCTAACTGTAACCCAAACAGAGCCTAAGCATAACCCTAACGGTCACCTTAACCATAAGCCTGTCCTGAAACCTAACACTAATCCTAACCCTAACCCTAACCTGAACCCTAACCCTAAACCTAACCGGAACCCAACCATAACCATAAACCTAACCCTAACAGTAACCATATACCTAACCCTAACCCGAACCTGCACCCAACTCTACCACTAACCCTAGGCCTAACCCTAACACTAACTCGTACCGGAACACTAACCCTAGCACTAAACTTTAACCTGTACTCTAACCCTAATCCTAACCTGAAACCTAACCCGAGCCTAACCCTAACCATAAACAATCCCTAACCTGAAATGGAACCCTCACGCTAATCCAAACACTAACCCTAAAACTAAACTTAACCTTATACCTAACCCTAACCCAAACTGTAAGGCTTACCCTAACACGAAACCTAATCAAAACCCTAACCTGAAGTTGTATCATAAAACTAACCCTAACTCTTATTCTAACTCTTTCTCTGACTCTAAACCTAACCTGTACCCTAACCCTAACACTAACCCTAACTGTAACCTTAACCCTAACCTTAATCCTCACCCGAAACCTAAACTTAACGCTAAACATAAACCTAATCCGAACCCTAACCTTAACCCAAAACCAAACCTAAACAGAACTCTAGTCCTAACAATAACCTGAACATTATCGCTATCCCTAACCCTAACCAAACTAACCATGACACAAACACTAACCCAAACCCTAACCCTTTTTTTTTATTATTTTTTTGTTTATTGCAGTAACATTGGTTTATAACATTGTAAAACTTTCAGGTGTACATCATTGTACTTCTATTTCTGCATAGATTACATCATGTTCACCACCAAAATACTAATTACAACCCATCACCACACACATGTACCGAATTATCCCTTTCACCCTCCTCCCTCCCCCCTTCCCCTCTGGTAACCACCAATCCAATCTCTGTCCCTATCTGTTTGTTTATAGTTGTTATTATCTACTACTTAATGAAGGAAATCATACGGTATTTGACCTTCTCCCTCTGACTTATTTCACTTTGCATAGATGCAGAGAAAGCATTTGACAAGATACAGCATCCATTTATGATAAAAACTCTGAATAAAATGGGTATAGAAGGAAAGTACCTCAACATAATAAAGACCATATATGAGAAACCCACAGCTAATATCATCCTCAATGGTGAAAAACTGAAAGCTATCCCTCTAAGAACAGGAACCAGACAAGGATGCCCACTGTCACCACTCCTATTTAACATACTCCCTAAACCCTAACCCTAACCCTAACCCAACCAAAGCCTAAGAGTAAACCTAGCCCTAACCCTAAGCCTAACCATAACTCGAACTCCAACAGCAACCCAAACACTAACCCGAACCATAACCCTAAACCTAACCTAAACTTGAACCCTAATGCTATCTGTAACCCAACCCAACCCTAACCCTAACCCTAGCGCTAACCCGAAGCCTAACCCTAACCCAAACTCTATCACTAACCCTAATCCTAATTCAAACCCGAACCCTAACCCTAACCCATTCCTACCCCTAAACCTAAAAATCTCTAACCCAAACCCAAACCAACTCTAACTTTAACCCTAGCACTAAACCGAAGCCTAATCCTAACCCCAACCCCAAACCTAATAGTAACCCAAAACCAAAGGCTAACCCTAACCCTCACCCTAACCATTAGCTAAACTGAACTCAAAACCTAACCCTGACACGAAGCCGAACCCGACAATAAGCAAAACCCTAACACAATCCGGAACCCGAACCCTAACCCTAACCCCAATCAGAACACTAACCTCTCCCTAAATGTAACACTAACAATAACTGTAACCCTAATCCTAACCCTAAACATAACCCGAAACGTAACACTAACACTAACCCGAACAAGAAGTTGAAACCTAAATCTAACCTGAACCCCATATCTAACCCTAAAATGAACCCAACCCTAACCCTACAGCTAACCATTATCCTAACATGAATATTAACCCTAAAATTATCAGAAACCCTAACCTGAACCGTAACCCTAACCCTAACCCGACTCCTAGCTCGACACTAACCCTAACCCTAACATGATCTTGAAGCTGAACCCTAACCCTAACACTAACCTGAACACTAACTCTAACACTAAACCCAATCCTAACCCTAACCCCAACCCTTTACCTAACTTTAAACCTAACACTACACCGAACCATAACCCTAAATCCCGCCCTAATTCTAACCCTAACCTTAACCCGAATCCAACCCTAACCCTAACCCTAACACTAAGCCAAACCCTAAAGCTAAGGCTAACCCTAAACCGAAACTAAAACCTAATCGTAACATTAATCCGAAAACTAAACATAACCCTATACATAACCCAACTCCAACCCTAAACTGAAGGCAACCGTAATCCTAATCCTAACGTGAACCCTAAGGTTAAAGCTAACCCTAAACCAAACCTGAAACATAACCATAACCATAATCCAAATACTAACACTAAAACTAAACTTAATGCTAACCCAAACCATAGCCCTTACCCTAACATGTATCCTAACCCTAACTCTAACCCGAAATCGAACCATAATTCTAAACCTAAGTGTAAACTTAACATTAACCCTAAGCCTAACCCTAATCCTAACCTGAAACCTAACCCTAATGTTAACACTAACCAGAACCCGAACCCTAGCCCTAACGTGAACACTAATACTAAATCTAATCCGAACCCGAACCTGACCCCTAACCATAACCCGAACCCTATCCCTAACCCGAACATGAACCCAACCATAGCCCTAAACCTAACCCTAATCCTAACATGAACCCTAACCCTAACTCGTACCCTAAACCGATCCCTCACACTAACCCTAACCTGAAGACGGACCCCATCCTAACCCCAACCCTAACCCTAACACTAACTCTAACTCTAACACTAAACAGACCACCAAACCTAACCCTAACCCTAAGCTGAACCCTAGCACGAACCTTAAACTAAAGCTAAGCCGACCACTGACCTGAGGGCTAACTCTAACCCTAAACCTAAACTAAAAGAGTACACGAATCCTAACTCCAACCCTAACCAGAACCCTAACCCTAATCCTAACCCCACCCCTAACCCTAACACTAACCCTAAACTAAACCCTAACCGGAACCATAACCCTAACGTTAACCCTAATGGGAAGGCAACGATAGCCCTAATTCTAAGGAAACAGTAACACTTACCCTAAGCCTAACCCTAACTCAATCCTGAACCCTAACTCTAACCCTCACCCAAAGCCTAACCCGACCCTAACACTAACCAGAATCCTAAGCCTAACCTTAACCCCAATCCTAAATGTAACCCTAGCCATAAACCTAAACCAAACCAGTACACAAACCCTAATCTGAACCCTAAGCCTAACCTTAACCCTAACCGGAACCCGAACCCAAACCCTAAACCTAACCCAATCCCTAACCCAAACTCTAACACGAACCTTAACCCGAAAGCTAGTAATGATTCACACTTGGATACAAAGATGTTTCTTTCTGTCAACTTACAAACCGAGAGAAGAAAGTGTGTTCTCTAAGGAATTTGAGAGTGTTCCTGTCCCTAGGAACTCCACGGCCCTGTTTCCAAACCTCCTTTTGGATGGTGATCATTAGCAGGTGGAAGGAAGGGAGATGGGGCATGAAGGTACTTCCAGGAATGGATGTTAGCCATAGTTTAACTCAGCTGTAGTAGTGATTGCCCCTCAGATACCAAGATGTTTCTTACCATCTTCTCACAAAGCCAGGATAAGAAAGTGCCTTCTCTAAGGAATTTGACTGAGATTCTGTCTCAAGGCCCTACATGGTGCTGTGCACAACTTTCTTTGGGAAGGCCATCCTTAGCAGCTGGAAGGAAAGGAGACTGGGCATGAAGTTACTTCCAGGAATGGCTGGTATCCATCGTTTCACTCAGCTCTAGTAGTGATTGCCACAAAGATAGAAAGATGTTTCATAACATCTACTTACTGTCCAGGATAAGAAAGTGCCCAGTCTAAGGCAAGTGAGTGAGATTCTCTCTGAAGGCCCTATGTGGACCTGTGCAAAACCTTTTTGGGAAGGCAATTTTTAGGAGTGGGAAGGAAAAGAGATGGGGCATGAATTTACTTCCAGGAATGGGTGCTATACATAGTTTATCTGAGTTGTAGTAGTGATTGCCACTCAGATACAAAGATGTCTCTTACTATCTAAATACAAACCAGGATAAGAAAGTGCTTTCTCTAAATCATGTGGATGAGATTGTCTCTCAAGGCCCTTCATGGGCCTGTGTAAACCTGCTTTGGCAAGGCGATCCTTTTGCACTGGAAGGAAGGGAGATCTGGCAAGAAGTTTTTCCCAGTAATGGGTGTTATACATAGTTTAACTCAGCTTCAGTAGTGATTGTCACTCAGATAGGAAGATATTTCTTTCCATCTACTTAGAAGCCGAGATAAGAAAGTGCCTTCCCTAAGACATGTGTGTGAAATCCTCTCTCAAGGCCCTCCATGGCCCTGTGCACAACCTCGTTTTGGATGGCGATCATTAGGAGCTGGGAGAAAGGGAGATTGGGCACCAAGTTGTTTCCAGGAATGGGTCTCATACATAGTTTAACTCAGCTGTAGTAATGATTGTCACTCACAAACAAAGATGTTTCTAGCCATCTACTTCCAACCCAGGATAAGAAATTCCGTTCTCTAAGGCATTTGAGAGTGATCCTGTGTCAAGGCACTACAAGGCCCTGTTTCCATACCTGCTTTGGGAAAGTGATTCTTTGGAGCTGGAAGGAGGGAGATTGGGCACATAGTAATTTCCAGGAATGGGAGTCATACTTAGTTTACCTCAGCTGTAGTAATGTCTGCCACTCAGATACAAACACGCTTCTAGCCATCTACTTAGAATATAGTATGAGAAAATGCGCTCTCAATGGCTTATGAGTGAGATGCTGTCACAAGACAATGCACAGTCCTGTTTCCAAACCTGCTTTGAGAAGGCAATCATTAGGAGTTGGAAGGAAGGGAGAGTGGGCACTAAGTCATTTCCAGGAATGGGTGTTATACTTAGTTTAGCTCAGCTGTAGTAATTCATCCCACTCAGATACAAAGATGTTCCTAACCCTCTACTTAGAATCTGCTATCATTAAGTGTGTTCTCTATGGCTTGTGAGTGAGATTGTCTCAAGGCACTACATGGTCCTCGTTCCACACTTTCCTTAGGAAGGCAATCCTCATGTAACGGAAGGAAGGGATATTGGGCCTGAACTTCGTTCCAGGAACTGGCATTATCCACAGTTTAACTCAGTTGTAGTAGTGATGCCACTCAGAGAGAAAGATGTTTCTTACCATCTACTTACAAACCGGAATAAGAAAGTTCCTTCTCTAAGGCATGTGCGTGAGATTCTCTCTCAAGACCCTACATGGCCCTGTGCAAAACCTGCTTTGGGATGGCGATCCTTAGGAGCTGGAAGGAAGACAGGTTGGGCATGAAGTTACTATCAGGAATGGTTGTAATACATAGTTCAATTCAGCTGTAGTAATGAATGCCTCTCAGATACCAAGGTGTTTCATACCGTCTATATTCAAACCGGGAAAAGAAATTGTGTTCTCCAAGGCATTTGAGAGTGATCCTGCCTCAAGATCCTACATGGCCCTGTTTACAAGCCTGCTTTTGGAAGGAGATCTGTAGCAGCTGGAAGGAAGGGAGATTGGGCATGAAGTCATGTGCAGAAACAGGTGTTATACGTAGGTTAGCTCAGTTGTAATAACAATTACCACTCATATAGCTACTCGTTCATAGACTGTTACTTACAAGGGGGTTGAGAAAGTGCCTTATCAAAGGAGTATGAGATTCGTTCTCAGGGCACAAAATGGCATTATGCTCCAAAACGGGTTCAGGTTTTTCACCATTACAAGATGGAAAGTAGAGAGGTTAAGCACAAATTTATTTCCAGGAATGGGCGTTACACATACTTTTGCTAAGCTGTAGGAAGATTGCCACTCATATATAAACTTGCTCATGGACTTCTACTTAGAAGCCTGCATCAGAAATTTCCTTCTCAAAGGAATGTAAGATTAATTCTCAGGTCCAGAAATGGCATTATTTTCCAAATTATGTTCCTGGGTGAACAAAGTGATCCTTACAACATGGGAGGAAGAGAGATTATGCACAAAATTGTTTCAGGGATTAGGTGTTATACACCTTTTAAATCCGCTTTAAAAATGATTATCACTCATTTACAAATTTGTTCGTGCATATCTACATATAGGCTGGGATTAGAAAGTGCCTTCTCATAGGAATGTGAGATACCTTCTCAGGGTCCCAATGCCAATATGTTCCAAAACATTTAGGTTGGTGATGCTTATGAGCTGGAAGGAAGAGAGATTGGGCACCAAGTTATTTTCAAGAATAGGTGATATATATTTCATCTCTGCTGTAGTAATGATTGCCACTCATATTCAAACTTGCTCCTAGACATTTACTTACAAGCCAGAATCAGAAATTGCCTTCTCAAAGAAATGTGAGATTCGTTCTCAATGGCCGAATTGGCATTATTTACCAAACCTCGTTTTGGGTTGTGATCCTTACGTGATTGAAGGAAGCGAGATAAGGCACAAAGTTATTTCCGGGAATGGGTGTTATACAAAATAAAGCTCACCTCTATTAATGATTGAAACTCATATAGCAACGTTTTCCTAGACATCTACTTAGAGCCTTCTCAAGGGAATGTGTGTTTTGTTGTCCAGGTGCAAAATGACAGTATGTTCGAAATCTGGTTTAGGTTTGTGATCTTTATGAGATGGAAGGAAGAGAGATTAGGCACAAAGTTACTTCCAGGAATGGGTGTTATGTGAAGTTCACCTCAACTGTAGTAATGATTGCCAATCATATACAAACTTGTTCCTAGACATCTACGTAAAATCCAGGATCAGAACATTCCTTCTGAAAGCAATGTGAGACTCCTTCTTTAGGAATGAAATGACATTATGATCCAAATCAGGTTTAGGTTTTTGATCCTTACGAGATGGAAAGAAGAGAGACTAGGCACAAAGTGATTTCCAAGAATGGGTGTTATACCAAATTTGTCAGCTGTAGTAATGACAGACACGCCTATACAAACTTGTTCCTAGATATCTACTTCTAAGCTGGTATCAGAGAGTGTGTTCTCAAAAGAATGTGAGATTCCTTCTAAAGGCCTGAGAGGGCACTATATTCCAAACCTGGTTGACGAACGTGGTCCTTATGAGCCGGAATGAAGAGAGTTTGGGCATGAAGTTATTTCCAGGAATGGCTGTTAGTCACAGTTTAGCTCAGCTGTAGTAATGATTGCCAAACAATATTTGTTCCTTGTCTTCTACTTAGAAGCCGGGATAAGAAGGTTCCTTCTGAAAGGAATATGAGGTTCCTTCTCTTCTTTCTTTGTGAGGAAGATCAACCCTGAGCTAACGTCCATGCCAATCCTCCTCTATTTGCTGAGGAAGTCTGGCCCATAACTAACATTCGTCCCAATCTTCCTCCACTTTATGTGGGATGCCACCACAGCATGGCCTGACAAACTGTGTGTCGGTGTCTGCCCGGTATCTGAACACGGGCCACCAGCAACAGAGGGTGCACACTTAACCACTACGCCATGGGGCTGGACCCTATGAGGTTCCTTCTCAAGGCCCAAAATACCATGATGTTCCAACAATGGTTGATCAAGCTGATCTTGATGAGATAAAGGAAGAGAGATTAGGCACAAAGTGATTTCCAGGAATGGCTGTTATACATACTTTAGCTCCTGTCGTCATGATTGCCACTCATATGCAAACTTGTTGACAGAACAAGTTCCCTACATACAGGTCGGGAACACAAAGGGCCTTCGCAAAGGAATGTGACTTTCCTTCTCAGGGCCCCAAATCGCAATATGTCCCAAACCTGGTTTAGGTTTGTGATCCTTACTGGATGGAAGGAAGAGAGATTGGGCACAATGACAATTTCATGAATGAGTTTTCTACATAGATTAACTCAGGTGTAGTAATGATTGCCACCTATATACAAACTTGTTCCTAGACATCTACATAACCCCAGGATCAGAGAGCAACTTCTCAAAGAAATGTGATATTCCTTCTGAAGGTCTGAAACAGCAATATGTTCCAAACTTGGTCGAGGAAGGTCGTACTTACGGGCTGGAAATAAGAGAGATTGAGCATGAAGTTTTTTTCCAGGAATTGATGTTATTCATAGAATAGCTCATTTGTACTAACGATTGCCACTTATATAGAATCTTGTTCCTAGACATATACTTAGAAGCAGTGATCAGAAAGTGCCTTCTTAAAGGAATATGAGATTCCTTCTCAAGGCCGGAAATGGCAATATGTTCCAAACGTGGTTGAGGAAGGTGGGCCTTATGATCTGGAAGGAAGAGAGACCAGCACGAAGTTATTTTCAGGAATAGGTGTTATTCATAGTTCAGCTCAGTGGTAGTAATGATTCCACTCATATACAAACTTGTTTCTAGGGATCTACTTAGAAGCTGGGATCAGAAAGTTCCTTCTCAAGGTAGCGTGAGATTCATTCTCAATGCCCGACATGGTATTACATTCAAAACCTTGCTTAGGAATGGAATCCTTTAGAGCTGGAAGGAAGAGAGATAGGGTAGGAAGTTATTTTGAGGAATGGTTCTGATACATAGTTTAGCTCAGCTGTAGTAATGATTGCCACTCATTTAGAAACTCGTTACTAGACATTTACTTACAAGCCGGGATCAGAAAGTGCTTTCTCAAAGGCGTGTGAGATTTGTTCTCAAGGGCCTGAAGTGGCATTATGTTCCAAAGATGATTTAGGCTTGTGATCCTTATGAGATGGAAGGAAGAGAAAAGCACAGCTCTATTAGTGATTGCAAATCACATACAAACTTGATCCTAGACGTCTACGTGCAGGCTGTGATCAGAAACTGCTGTCTCAAAGGAATGTGAGATTTCTTCTCAAGGTCTGAAATGGCAATATGTTCCCAACTTGCTTGAGGAAGGTCTTCATTACGAGCTGGAAGGAAGATAGATTGGGCATGAAGTTATTTTCGGGATTGGGTGTTATTCAAAGAATAGTTCAGTTGTAGTAATGATTGCCACTTATATGGAATCTTGTCCTGGACATCTACTTAGAAGCAGGGATCAGAAAGTGCCTTCAAAGTAGTGTGAGATTCATTCTCAAGGCCTGAAATGGCATCGCATGATGCATGAAACTTGGTTTATATTTGTGATCCTTATGAGATTGAAGAAGGAGAGATGAGGCAAAATGTATTACCAGGAATGTTTGTTATAGACAGTTGAGCTCAGATCTAGTAATGATTAACACTCATAAACATACTTATTCCTAGACATCAACATTCTGGACAGGATCAGAATGTGCCTTCTCAAAGGAATATGAGTTTCCATCTCAAGGAGTGACATGGCAATATGTTCCAAACCTGGTTTAGCTTTGTGATCCTTATGAGTTGGAAGGAAGAGAGATGAGGCACAAAGTTATTTTCAGGAATGGGTATTATACACAGCTTAGCTCAGCTGTAGTAACGCTTGCCACTCATATACAAACTTGTTCCTAGACATCTATTTCCACTCTGGGATCAGAAAGTGCCTTCTTAAATGAATGCGAGAATCATTCTTGGGGCCCAACAAGGCAATATGGTCCCAAAGTGGTTTATTTTAGTGATGCTTAGTGCTAGAAGGAAGAGAGTTTTTACATGAAGTTATTTCGTGGAATGGTTATTATAAATCATTTTACTCATTTGTAGTACTGATTGATGCTCTAATATAAACTTGTTCCTAGACATCTACTTACAAGAAGTTATCAGTAAGTGTCTTCACAGAGGAATGTGAGATTTGCTCTCAACTACCAAAATAGCATTATGTTCTAAACCTGGTTTAGGAAGGTGATTGTCACTAGCTGAAAGGAAGAGCGAGTGAGCACAAAGATACTTCCAGGGATGGGTATTTTATACAGATGAGCTCAGATGTAGAGATGATTGCCACTCATATACAAAGTCGTTTCTAGATATTTGCTAATAAGCCTGGGTCAGAATGTGCCCTCTCAAAGGAATATGAGATTCAATCTCAAGGCCTGAAACTGCATTCTGTTATATACCTGTTTTAGGTTTCTGATCTTTACGAGATGGAATGAAGAGATAGTGGGCATGAAGTTATTTCCAACAATAGGTGTTATACATAGTTCAGCTAAGTTCCAGTAATCATTGAAATTCAATTACTAACTTGTTCCTAGAGCTCTACTTAGAACCCAGGATCAGAAATTGCCTTCTCAAAGGAATGTGATATTCATTCTCAAGGCCTGAAATGGCAATATGTCCCCAACCTGGTTAAGGAAGGATGGACCTCATTTGCTGGAAGGAAGAGAGACAGGGCACGAAGTTATTTCCTTAGTTGTTACTGGCAAAAGTGCCTGAGCAGTGGTATTTTGTCTTTCCATTGAGAATGCAGCCTCAGTGCAGGCAACGGACCAAAAGGAAGAAAAGGCACTTTCCATTATGACTCTCAAAAGCTAAATGGAAATGTTTTTCTCCACAAAGTATGTTCATTAGATGGATACAATAGATATTCTCCCCCAGCTGCAGTTTAAAGTTTAAAAGCTCTCAGGGGTACATGCTCCTTAAACCTACTTGCAAACAGAGTTAAGCAAGAACTTGCTGGCATTACATGGGAGAGAATTCTCTTTTTTTTGTGAGGAAGATCAGCCCTGAGGTAACATCCGATGTTGATCCTCCTCTTTTTTGCTGAGGAAGTTTGGCCCTGAGATAAAATCTGTGCCCATCTTCATTTACTATATATGGGACGCCACCACAGCATGTCCTGGCAAGCTGTGTGTTGGTGCATGCCCAGCGTTGGGAAACTGAAAACCTCAGGACACCAAAGTGGAGCGTGCACACGAAACCGTTTGCGCCACCAGGCAGGCACCAGGGAGAAAATTCTTAAGTAAATGTCATTAACAACAATGTTGGGAGAGGCAATTTTCAGGATAGTCTTCTACAGATGCAAGGAAGAATTTCGCTCCAGACTGATCTTTCCTATTACAGATGCTATAGATACTATCTCTCAAGTGTACTGAAATTTTCAAATCTCTCATATGAAGATGTTACTTACACTTATTGGGTATCTGTGTTAAACAAAAATGTTCGTCATGATATGCTAGTGAGACCCTGAATGTAGTTTGAACTGCAGTGTGTTCAAATTCTCAACATGATCCTAAAAAGCTACAAGGAGGAGTTTCTCTGAAGAGTCAACTGTCATCGAATGGATGGTAAAGATAATCTGCACCACCTGTAGTGATAGCTCTCCTAGTAAGATGATCCTGAAAACTGCTAGCAAACTTGGTTGCTTAGTGGTGTTTTGTCATTCCATTAGGAAGACAGCCTCAGTGCAGGCAATGAACGGCAAAGAGGAAAAGGTACTGAAACATATCATCCAAAAATCTACAAGGAAGAGTTTTTCTGCACAGAGTACTTTCATGTACTGGATGTTATGGATATTGTGTCCCAGCTGCGGTGGAAAGTTTAAAAGCTCTCAGAGGCAGATGCAGCGGAAAGCTACTTGCAATCTGAGTTCAGCAATGTCTTTCTTTCATTTAATAGGGAGAGAATTACTAAGTGAATGTTGTTCACTGCAAGGATGCAAAGGAAATTTTCAGGCTAGTCTTATACCGATATTAGCAAGAAATTTTCTCTACAATGATCTTTCATTTTATAGATGTTATAGATACTCCTATCTGTACTGAAATTTTAAAACATCTCAAATGAAGGTATTCCTAATAGATACTTGCAACCTGTGTTAAACAATAGTGTTGATAATGATATGCTAGTGAGACCCTGAAGGTAGACTGAACTACAATGTTTTTAATGTCACTCATGTATATGATTCTAAACAGCGACACGTAAAGATATTCTTCACACGGTACTTTCATTGAATGGATGTGATAGAGTTTCTTCCCGGTTGTGGTGACAATTTTAACATCTCATAGGAATGTGTTCCTAGCAGCAACTGGCAAAATAGGTTTACAGTGGTGTTTTGTCTTTATGTTGTGGAGGAGGCCTGAGTGCAGGCAGTGAACTGCAGAAATGAAAAGGCACTTTGCAAGATGATCTTAAAAAGCTAAAATGATGTATGTTCCTCCACAGAGTACTTACATGGAATGTATGGTATAGATATTCTGTCCCAGCTGCAGTGGAAAGTTTAAAAGCTCGCAGAGGCAGATCTGCTGAAAGCCACTTGCCATCTGAGTTCACCAAGATCGTTCTTGCCTTACCTGGGAGCGAATTCCTAAGTGCAGGTCGTTAACTACAATGGTGGAAAAGGCAATTTTCAAGATACTCCTATACAGATACAACCAAGAGATTTTCTCCACACTGAACTCTCATTTCATGGATGTTATAGATACTCTCTCCAGCTGTACTGAAAATTTAAAACCTCTCATATGAAGATGTTACTAACAGATATTGGCAACCTGTGTTAAGCAATAGTGTTCATTATGATATGCTAATGATACCCTAAATGCAGACTGAACTGCAGTGCCTTTAAAGTCATTCATGAACATAATCCTAAGCAGGTACAAGAAGAGGTCTTCTTCACGGTATACTTTCATTGAATGGATTTGGTAAAGCTTCTTTCCGAGGTGTGTTGAAATGGTGAAACTCTCAAAGGAAGGTGTTCCTAACAGCTACTGGCAGAGTAGGTTTAGCAGTAGTGTTTTCTCTTTAAATCAGGGAGGAAACGTGAGTGCAGGCAATGAAATGCAAAGATGAAAATGCAATTGACAATATGATCTGATGAAGCCAAAAGCAAGTGTTTTCCTCCACATGGTACTTACATGGAATGGATATTATAGATAAGTTCTCCCAGCTGCAATGAACATTTTAAAAGCTCTCAGAAGATCATTCTTAAAGGACCCTGCAAGTTGAGTTCAAAAAACGCTTTCTTGCTTTACTTGGGAGAGAGAGCTGAGTGAAGGCCATTAAATTCAATGAGGGAAAAGGCAATTTGCATGATGAACGTACACAGTTACACGAACGAGATTTTCACTAAACTTGTCTTTCATATTATGGATGTTATAGATACTGTCTCCCAGCACTACTGAAATTTAAAACCCCTAAGATGAAGACGTTGCTTTCAGATATTGGCCTCCTGTCTTAAGCAATATAATTCATCATGAGATGCTAGTGGGAACCTGACTAGTGTTTGAACTGCAGTCTATTAAAAGTCTCTTCTGAAGATGACCCTTAACAGCCACAAGCTGGAGTTTCTCTGAAATGTCAACTTTCTTTGAGTTGATCTTAACAATAATCTGCACCACCTGTAGTGATCATTCGAAAGCTCTCCTAAGAAGATGCTCTGATGGTTACTGGCAAAGATCATTGAGCAGGAGTGTTTTGTGTTTCCATTGGGAAGGGAGGCTCAGTGCAGGCAATGAACGACAAAGAGGAAAAGACACTTTACCATATGATCCTAAAAAGCTAAAAGGAAGAATTTTTCTCCACAGGGTACATTCCTGAAATGGATGTTATTGATATTCGCTCCCCGCTGCAGTGAAAAGTTTAAAAGCTCTCAGAGGGAGAGCCTCCTTAAAGATACTTCCAAGCTGAGTTCAGCAAACATTTTTTACCTGACTTGGGAGAAAGAGCACGGATGAAAGTTATTTACTGCAATGTTGGAAAAGGCAATTTTCAGAATAGTCCTATACAGATACACGCAAAATATTTTCTCCACACCTGAATTTCAATTGATGGATGTTATAGAGACACTTTGCCAGCTGTACTGACATTTGAAAACCACTCATATGAAGATGTTACTTACAGATATTGGCCAACTGTGATAAGCAATAGTGTTCATCATGATACGTTACTGAGAACCTGAAGGCAGACTGAACTGCAGTGTAGTGAAAGTATCTTCTCAAGATGATCCCAAAAAGCTGTAAGAAGAGTTTCTCTGAAGAGCCCACTTTCGTTGAACGTAGGGTAACGATAATCTGCACCACATGTAGTGATAGTTTGAAAGCTCTCCTAGGAGTGTTTCAAAGAGTTACTCGTCAACATCGTTGAACAGTGGTATTTTGTCTTTCGTGTGGGAAGGAATCCTCAGTGCAGGACATGAACTACAAATAGGAAAAGGCACTTTTCTATGTGATCTGAAAAACTAAAAGGAGGACTTTTCCACCACACAGTATGTTCATGGAATGGATGTTATAGATATTCTCTCCCAGCTGCAATGGAAAGTTTCAAAGCTCTCAGAAGGAGGTGCTCCTTAAAGATACTTGCAAGTTAGTTCACCAAGGACTTTCTGGCATTACAAGGAGAAAATTACTATGTGTAGGTCGTTAACAGCAATGATGTAAATGGCAATTTTCAGGATAATCTTATACAGATATAAACAAGAGATTGTCTCCAAAGTGAAATTTCATTTTATGGATGTTACATATACTGTCTACCAACCGTACTGAAATTTTAAAACCTCTCCAATGAGGATGTTACTAACAGATATTCGTCACCTGTGTTAAGCAATAGTGTTCGTCATGACATGCTAGTGAGACCCTGAACGCAGATTGAACTGCAGTGTATTTGAAGTCATTTATGAAGATGCCCCGAAACAGTTATAAGCAGAAGTTATCTTCACGGTGTACTTTCATTAAATAGATGTGATAGAGCTTTTTTCTGAGCTGTGGTGAAATATGTAAACTCTCATGGGAGCGTGTTCCTAATCGCTACTGGCAGAGTAGGTATAGCAGTGGCGTTTTTTCTTTACATCCGGGAGGAAGCTTGAGGGCAGGCAATGAAATTCAAAGATGAGAATGCAATTGACAATAAGATCCAAAGAAGCTAAAAGCAAGTGTTTTCCTCCACAGAGTACTTACATGGAATGGATGTAATGAATAGGTTCTCCTAGCTGCAGTGAAAAGTTTACAAGCTCTCAGAGGAAGATCGTCCTTAAAGATTCCCAAAGGTGAGTTAAGAAACACTTTCTTGCATTACATGGAATAGAGAGCCTGAGCGAAGGTCGTTAACTGCAGTGATCTAAAGGCAATATGCAGGCTGATCCCATAAAGAGACAAGCCACAGATTTTCTGCATATTTCACTTTCATTTTATGGATGTTATAGATAAGCTCTCCCAGCTGTACTGAAAATTTAAAACATCTCAGATGAAGATGTTACGTACAGATATAGGCCACATGTGTTAAGCTATAATGTTTGTCATGATATGTTCATGAGAGCCTGAAAGTGGATTGAACTGTAGTGTACTAACTATCTCTTCTCCAGATGATCCTAAACAGCTACTATCAGGAGTTTCTCTGAAGATTCAACTTCAATGGAATGGATGTTAAATATAATCAGCAAAACCCGTAGTAATACTCTGAAATCTCTAATACGAAAATGTTCCTTACAGCTACTGGCAAAATTGGTTGAGCAGTGGTGTTTTGTCTCTATATAGTGAAGGAAACATCATTGCAGGCAATGAACAGCAAAGAGGAAAAGGCAATTTACCATATAATCCTAATACCTAAAAGGAGGACTTTTTCTGCACAGATTATGTTCATGGAATGGATGTTGGAGATATTCTTTCCCAGATGCAGTGAATTGTTTAATAGATCACAGAGGAAAATCCTCCTCAGAGATACTTGCATGCTGAGTTCAGCAAATATTTTCTTGCATGTCTTGGGAGAGAGAGACTGAGTGAAGGTCGTTAACTGCAAAGAGGGAAAAGGAAATTTGCAGGAGATTCTATATAGATGCAAGGATGAGATTTTCTCCACACTTGACTTTCATTTTAGGGATGTTATAGATACTCTCCTCTAGCTGCAGTGAAACTGAAAAATCTCTCATATGAAGATGTAACCTATGATATTGACCACGTGTCTTAATCAATAGTGTTCATCATAATATGCTACTCAGACCCCGAATGCAGATTGAACTGCAGTAATTAAAAGACTTTTCTCAAGATGATCCTAAACACCTACAAGCAGGACTTGCTCTGAACAGTCAACTTTTATTGAATGTATGATAATGATCATCTGCACCACCTATAGTGATAGTTGGAAAGATGTCATAAGACGCTGTTCCTAACAGCTACTTTCAAATTTGTTTGAACAGTGGTGAGTTGTCTTTCAGTTGGGAATGGAGCCTCAGTGCAGGCAATGAGCGACAAAGAGGAAAAGACACTTTAACATATCCTAAAATGCTAACTTTAAGAGTTGCTCACCACAGAGTAGGTTCATGGAATGGATGTTAGAGTAATACTCGCCCCACTGCAGTGGAAAGTTTAAAAGCTCTCAGAGGCAGATCCTCCTGTAAAGTACTTGGAAGAAGAGGTCAGCAAGAACTTTCTTGCTTTACATGGCGAAGAATCCCTGATTGAAGGTAGTTAACTGCAATGTTGATAAAGGCAATTATCAGGATAGTCGTATACAGATAGAAGCAAGAAATTTTATACATACTGGACTTTCGTTTTATGGATGTTATAGATACACTTTCCCAGTGTTACTGAAATTTTAAATCCTCTCATATGACGATGTTACTATCAGATACTGGCAAACTGTGATAAGCAATAATGGTCATCATGATATGCTAGTGAGACCCTGAATACAGATTGAACTGCAGTGTAGTTAAAGCCACTTAAGAACATGGTCATAAACGCTTACAAGGGGAGGTTTTCTTCATGGTGTACTTTCATTGAATGGATGTGATACAGCTTCTTTCCGAGCTGTGGTGAAAAGTAGAAACTATCCTAAGAAGGTGTTCCCAACAGTACTGGCAAAGTAGGTTTAGCAGGGGTGTTTTCTTTTATATCAGGAAGAAAGCCTGAGTACATGCAATCAACTGCAAAGATGAAAGGCACTTTACAATATGATCCTAAAAAGATAAAAGGAAGTGTTTACCTCCACAGAGAACTTACATGGAATGGATGTTACAGATATTCTCTTGCAGCTGCAGTGCAAGTTTACAAGCTCTCAAAGGAGTATCCTGCTTAAAGCTCCTTGCCAGCTGAATTCAGCAAGTAGTTTCTTGCCTTACATAGGAAAGAGAGCCTGAGTGACGGTCGTTAACTACAATGATGGAAAAGGCAATTTGCAGGAGGCTATAGACATACCAGGCAGAGATTTTCTGCACACATGACTTTCATTTTATGAATGTTACAGATACTATCTCCCAGCTGTAGTCATAAGTTTAAAAGCCCTCCAAGGAAGAGCTGACTTACAGCTACGGGCCTGTTGGGTTCAGAACAGGTGTTCTTTCATTATATTTGAGGGAAAGCCTGAGTGCAGGCCATGAAAATCAATGATTGAAAATTTCACTCATCAAGATGATCCTCAACAACTAAAATGAGTGTTTTTCCACCATTTATGTTATTTCAATGGATGTTATAGATATTTTCTCCAAGCAGTAGTGAAAAGCTTAAAAGCTCTCTTCGGAAGATCTTACTTACAGCTAATGGCAACATTTGCTCAGTAAGAATATTCTCTCCTATACTGTGAGAGAGAGCCTGAGTAAATGTCGTGAGCTGAAATGTTTGAAAAATTACTTTCCAGTGCAAATGCTAAATAGGTACAAGCAAGAGTTTTCTCCACATTGTGCTTTTCATAAATGGATATTATAGATATTCTCTTCCTTGTGCAGTGAAAAGTTTAAGCCCTCTCATAGGAAGATATTCCCAACAGCTACTGGCAAAGTGAAATCAACGTGCACATTCTTTTGTTCCATGTATGAGAAAGCCTGAATGAAAGACGCCAACTGCAACCTTTGAAAAGGGACTTTTCAAGACGATCATAAACAGATCTAAAAAAGGAGTTTTTCTTCACACTGTACTTTCATTGAAAGGATGTTACAGATAATCTGTACCAGTTGTAGTGAAAAGTATAAAAAGTCTCATTAGAGTATGTTCCCTAGAGCTACTGGCAAGCTGAGTTCAGCAGAAATGCTCTTTCAATACATTAGATAGAAACCTGAGTGTAGACTATTAACAGGTTATGTGTGATATCAGTCATGTGTCCTTTGTGAGATTACTCACATATTTATGTGTGAAATCACACCCATTGTTAAGAGTGACATCACATCAATAGTGACATAACTCCCACTGCTCTCTGAGATCAGTGACATGTAAATTGTGACATCACTCCCATTGTGTGAATGCGATATCACACCCAATGTTATGTGTGATGTGACACACTTGTTTATGGGTGACATCACAGCCCTTTGTGTGTGCCAACATCCTCATTGCGTGTCACATTCCATCAATTGTGAGTGACATCAACTTTAATTGTCATATGATATCAAACCATTATTATGTGCGGTGTCACTTCCAGTATTATGTATGACATCACACCACTTGATTGTGACAACACTCTGATAATGTGTTTGACATCACTCCAACAGTGTGTGACATCGCTCACATTTTGTGTGTGATATCATTCCAATTGTTATGTGTGACATCACACCCATTTTGAGACATCACACACTTTGAGCAGGATAAAACTAGGTTAGCCTGTCACATCTCTCAAATTGTGTGATATCACTCCCTTTGTGTGAGGGCAGTCATATTGTTAACTTTGATATGACATCCACAGTTTGTAGGAAATCACTCCCAGGTTTCTGTTAAGTCTTTCCCATTTAGTCTAACTTATATCCCGATTGTGTGTTTTATGTAACTCTCATTGTTATGTATGAATTCACACTCATTTTCCTTAGAGATACCACTCCAAATGTCCATGACAGCACCAGGTTGGTGTGTGATTTCACACACTTTGTGTGTCTGACCTCACTCAAAGTCTGTATGACATCACACCAATGGTGTATGTGTGATAGTGCTCACATTTGTGTGTGAAAACACACTTATGATATGTCTGACACCATTCACATTTTTGTGACATAATTCACATTTTTATGTATGACATCACACCTATTGTGTGTGTGTGACAACATTCACATATGTTGACATCACACCGATTGTGTGTGACATCACTCGAATTTACCATATGAAATGGCTATTCTTAAGTGTCATGTCACTCCCAATA
Source organism: Diceros bicornis minor (assembly GCF_020826845.1). Taxonomy (NCBI): domain Eukaryota; kingdom Metazoa; phylum Chordata; class Mammalia; order Perissodactyla; family Rhinocerotidae; genus Diceros; species Diceros bicornis. The sequence continues at coordinate 20,696,599 of NW_026690866.1, forward strand.
TTCTGTGATTTCACATTAATTCTCGAGGACATCAGTCTACTAGTGTTGTGACATCACTCCCATGGTGTTTCTGTGACTTCACTCATATATTTTGGGTGACGTCTTTCTGTTATGTGTGATATCACGCTTGTTGTGTTGTATGACATCAGACCAATAGTGTGACATCATTCCCACATATGTGTGACATCAGTCACATGTCCTTTGTGATATTACTCACATGTTTATGTGTGACCTCAGTCTCATTATGTGTGACATCACATCAATAGTGTGACATTACATCCGCTATATGTGACATCAGTGACATGTCCCTAGTGACATAATTCACATTTTAAAGGGTGACATCACTCCCACTGTGTGCATGTGATATCACTCCCACTATTTTGCTTGGCGTGACCACATGCTTCTTGGTGACATCACATCAATTGTTTGTGTGACAACATCCTCATTGTGTGTCACACCACAACATTTGTGTGTGACATTAACCTTAATTCCCGTATGCTATATCAACCATTATTATGTATGGTGTCACTCCCAGTATTATGTATGATATCACACCAATTGAGTGTGGCATCACTATCATAGTGTTTGACATCATTCCAATGGATTGTGACATGTTTCACATTTTGTGGCTGACATCACTCCAATCGTTATGTGGGACATCACCTCCATTTTGGGACATCACACAACATGAGTGTGCTAACAATAAGATAGACGATCACATCTCTCAAATTGTGTAATATCACTCCCATTGTGTGTGATGGCAGTCATATTCTTAACTGTGATGTGACACCCACTATTATGTATGACGTCACTTCCAGGTTTCTGTGAAATCTCTCACATTTTACTCTGACATATCGCACTGGTGTGTTTTGTGTAACTCTCATTGCTATGTGTGAATATTCACTCATTTTCCTTAGAGACACCACTCCCATTGTCTGTGACATAGCGAGGTTGGTGTGAGCATTCACACACATTTTGTGTCTGACATCACACCAATGGTGTATTTGTGACAGGGCTCACATTTGTGATTGAAAACATACCCAATGATATGTGTGACACCATTCACCTTTTTTGTGACATAATTCACATTTTTATGTATGACATCACACCTATTGTGTGTGACAACTTTCACATGTGTTGAAATCAAACCAAGTGTGTGTGGGTTAGGGTTAGTGTTAGCATTAGGTTTAGAGTTTTGGTTAGGGTTAAGGTTAGGGTTAGGGTTAGGGTTAGGGCTAGGGCTGGGTCTAAGGCTAGGGTTAGGTTTATCATTAGGCTTATGGCTAGGGATAGGGTTAGAGTTATGGCTAGGGTTAGGTTTGCAGGTAGGGTTAGGTCTAGGGCTATGTTTGGGTTTAGGGCTAAGGCTAGGGTTACTGCTAGGTTTAGGGTTATTGCCAGGGTTATGGATAGGTTTAGGGTGTGTGTTAAGGCTGTGATTAGTGTTAGGTTTAGGGATAGGTTTAGGGCTAGGGTTAGTGTTAGGGTTAAAGCTAGGGTTAGGGTGAGGGTGAGGGTTAGAGTTAGGGTTACTGCTCGGGCTAGGCTTATGGCTAAGTTTATTGTTATGGTTAGGGTTAGTGTTAGGGTTAGGGTAAGTGTTATGGCTGGGGTTATGTCCAGGGCTAGGATTAGGATTAGGTTTAGTGCTAGGTTTAGGGCTAGGGCTACTGTTAGCTCTAGACTTAGAATTAGTGCTAGTCTAGGGCTAGTGTTAGGTGTAGAGCTGAGTCTAGGCCTAGTGTTCTGGCTAGGGTTAGCCTTAAGTTTACAGTTATGGTTAGGGCTTGGTCTAGGTCTAGGTCTAGGGCTAGCATTAGGGCTAGGGTTAGAGTTAGGTTGAGGGCTATGGTTAAGGTTAAGTTTATGTTTTTGTTTAGTCCTAGTGTTGATGTCAAGCTTAGGGTTCTTGTTATTGTTCAGATTCAGGTTTGTGTTTGGGTAAGTGTTTGGGTTCGTGTTTGGGTTCTGGTTCGGTGAGGTTTAGGGTTAGGCTTATGGCTTAAGGTCAGTTTTAGGGTTAAAGTCAGGATTAGGATTAAGTCTGTGCTATGGTTAGGGTTAGGTTACAGATTAGGGTTAGGATTAGTGTTAGCTTTAAGGTTGTTAGTGATAGCGCTAGGGCTAGTGTTAGAGTTAGGTTTATGGATAGGATTTGGGTTAGTGTTAGGATTAATACTCCGTTTAGGGTTAGGGTTACACATAGTGGTAGGTGTTGGTTTTGGGCTACAGTTCGGTTTAGTGTCACTGTTATGGCTAGGGCTAGATTGAACATTATGGTTAGTGCCATGGTACAGGTTAGGGCTAGGGTTAGGGTTAGAGTTAAGTCTAGGTCTAGCGTTATGTTTAGGGCTATGTCTAGGATCATGGTTAAGTTTAGGGTCATGGTTTGTGTTAGACTCAGTGGCAGGGGTACTGTTAGGTTTAGGGTTAATGGTTGGGCTATTGGTTGGGAATGGGAGAGATCGGTTTAGGGTCATGGTTAGGGTTAGGATTAGCATTAGTGTTGTGGCTACGGTTAAGGATAAGGTTAGGGTTAGGGCCAGGGTTCGGGTTAGGACTGGGGTTAGACTTAGGGCTAGGGATAGGTCTGTGGTTATGGTTAGTGTTAGGGCTAGTGTAAGGGTCCGGTTTAGGGTTGGGTTATAATTAGGTCTAGGACAAGTGTTAAGGTTAATGTTACACTTAAGGTTAGGATTTGGCATAGGCCTAGGTTTAGGCTTAGGGTTGTTTTAGGCTTAGGATTGGGATTTGGGTAGCGGTTTTGGTTGGGGTTGGGGATAGGGTTACTGTTAGGGCTTAGAGTTGGGTTAGGAACAGAGTTCTGGTTAGTCTTAGGGCTAGGCCTAGGGCTAGGGCTAAGGTTAGGGTTAGGTTTATGCTTGGGGTAGGTTTAGTGTTGGATGATGGTCAGGTGTATGGTTAGCATTAGGATTAGGTTTTGAGAAAGGCTTAGCTTTAGGTCTAGGGTTAGAGCTAAAGTTAGGTTTAGGGTTAGAGTTCAGTTAGGTTTATGGCTATGGTTAGCGTTAGGGCTAGGTTTAGTGCTAGGATGCTGGTTAGGGCTAGGGCTGGGGCTGGCTTTAGGCTTATTGCTATGGCTAGGATTAGGGTTAGTGTTAGGGTTAATGTTGTGTGCGTTAGAGTTTGGGTTATGGGTAGGGTCAGGGTTAACTTTAGGTTTATGTGTAAGGTTAGGTTTATATTTAGGGTAAGCATGGGGCCGGCCCTATGGCTTAGCGGCTAAGTGCATGGGATCCGATGTTGGCGACCCAGCTTTGTATCCCAGGTGCACACCGACACACCACATTTCCGGCCATGCTGAGGCCGCGTCCCACATACAGCAACTAGAAGGATGTGCAGCTATAACATACAACTATCTACTGTGGCTTTGGGGGAAAAAATAGGGTAAGCATTGAGGTGATGAGTAGGAGTAGTGGTAGAGTTAGGTGTAAGGTTAGAGTTTGGTTAGAGTTAGGGTTATGGTTGGGGTAGGGTTAGGGTTTGGACTAGGGCTAATGTTAGTGTTAGCATTAAGGTTAAGGTTAGGGCTAGGGTTAGGGCTATAGTTAGGCTTAGGGTTAGGGTTAGCATTAGTGTTAAGGCTAGTTTTAGGCATAGGGTTAAGGGTAGGGTTAAGGTTAGCACTATGTCTAGGGATAAGGCTAGGGTTAGTGTTAGTTCTAGGGCTAGGTCTAGGGTTACTGTTAGGGTTACAGTATGGGTTAGGGCTAGGCTTACGGTTAGGGTTAAGGCTATGTTTAGGGTTAGGCTTAGGTTTAGAGCTAGATTTATATCCGTGGTTAGGGTTAGGGTTAGGACTAGGGCTTGTGTTGGGGTTAGGGCTAGGGCTATGATTAGGTCATGGTTAGCATTAGGGTTAGGGCTACTGTTGGGTTAGAGTTAGGGTTAGGGTCAGGTCTACGGCTAGGGTAGAAGTTAAGCCTATGGCTAGGGTTATGGTTATTTTTATGGTTACAGTTACGGTTATGGTTACAGGTAGGTCTCGGGTTAGGCTAAGGTTTCTGTCTAGGGTTTGGCTTATCCCTAGGTCTATGACTAGGTTTAGGATCAGGGTTAGGTTTAGGGTTAGTACTAGAGCTACGTTTAGGTTTACGTTTAGGGGAAGGGTTAGAGTTACAGCTAGGTTTAGGGTAGGGTTAGAGTTAGGGCTAGGGTTAGGGTTCGATCTATGGTTATGGTTAAGGTTATGGTTGTGTTAGGTTTAGATGTAGTGCTAGATTTATGGGGAGGTCTAGCGTTAGGGTTACTATTAGGACAAGGGTTAGTGTTAGGACTAGGTTTAGGCCTTGGATTAGCCTTAGGTTTAAGCTTAGAGTTTGGGTTAAGTTTATAGCTACAGTTAGTGTTAGGTTTAGATTTAGTGCTACAGTTAGGATTAGGGCTAGGGCTGGTCTTCGGTTTAGAGTTAGGGTTAGTTTTGGGTTAGGGTTAGGACTAGAGCTAGAGCTAGGGCTATCATTAGGGTTACGACTAAGTTAGGGATAGTGTTAGGGCTAGGGCTATGCTTAGGATAAAGGCTAGGGTTAGGATTAATGTTATGGTTATGGTTAGGGATTGTTTCGGTTTTCAGTTAAGGGTAGAGGTAGGGATAGGTGTAGGGTAAGGGATAGGTTAGGATTAGGGATAGTATAGTGGTAGGAGTTGGGTTAGGGTTATAGTTAGAGGAGTGGTAGGCTTAGGGTTAGGGTGACGGTTGGGTTCGGGTTAACGTTGCGATGAGTGTTAGGGTTGGTGGTAGCATGAGAATTAGCGTTAGGGCTAGAGTTAGGGTTAGGGCTAGGATTATGCTGAAGGCTAGGGTTTGGCCTAGCATTAGGAGTAGGGTTAAGAGTAGGGCTAGGATTAGGGTTATGGTTAGCATTATGGGTAGGGGCAATTTTAGGGCTACAGCTAGGTTTACTTTTAGGTTAGGGTTATATTTAGAGTAGGGTTTGGGTTATGCATAGACTTAGGGTTAGTGTCACGTTTAGGGCTTGTATCATCTTTAGAAGTAGGATTAGGACTAGGGTTAGGGTTAGGGTTTGGACTTGGGCTAGTGTTGGCATTAGGGTTAGGGCTAGGATTAGGGCAGAGTTAACATTAGGGTTAGGGTTAGTGTTGGGTTATGATTAGTGTTGGGTGATGGTTAGTGTTAGCGTTAGGGTCACCTCTAAGCTAAGGTTGGGGTTAGGCCTAGAGCTAGAGTTAGAGTTAGGATAAGTTTTAGGTTTAGAGTTAGTCCTAGAGCTAGGGTTAGGTTTACTTTTAACCGTAGAGTTATTGTTAGAGGTAAGTTTAGTTTAGGGGCAGGGCTAGGGCAATTGCTGGGGCTCGGCTTTTGTTAGGGACAGAGTTACGGTTAGTGTTAGTGATGAAACTAAGGTTAGGGCTGTTGCTTAGAATAGGGTAAGTGTTAGGGTCAAGGTTAGCCTAGGGCTGAGTTAGAGTTAGGCTTAATGTTAGGCTTAGGGTAATGGGTAAGGTTGTTGTTAGAGATGGTTTAGGGGTAGTTTTAGGGTTAGGGTTAGTGATAGGGCTAGTGTTAGGGTTACGGTTAGAACCAAGGCTATGGACAGGGTTAGGGTTAGCGTTAGTGCTAGGACTAGGTCTAGATTTATGATTAGGGTTAGGGTTAGTGTTAGGGTTCGAATTATGGCTAGGGATAGGGCTAAGTTTAAGGTCACATCTAGGGCTAGGATTTGTGTTGGGTTAGGGCTAGCTTTGAGGGTTAGGGTTAGGGATATGGTTAGGGTTAGAGTCAGGTGTAAGGGTAGAGTTTGGCATAAGGTAGTGTCACGGTTTGTGTTAGGGTTAGAACTAGTGTTAGGCTTAAAGGTAGGGCTAGGGCTAGGGCTAGAGTTAGGTTTAGGGTTAGGGTTAGGGTTAGGTCTAGCACTAGCGTGAGGGTAGGGCTAGGGCTAGAATTAAGGTAAGATTAGGAGTTATAGTAGGGTAAGGATTTGCTTTAGTGTTAGGTGTAGTGCAGGGTCACAGTTAGGGCTAGGTTTAGGGTTAAGGGTAGGGTTAGTGTTAGGGGTATGAGGATGGGTTTATAGTGGGGAATGGGGATGGCTTTTTACTGTTTGTTTAGGTTCAGGGTTAGTATTATTGTTTGTGCTAGGGTTATGGATATTGTTAATGTTAGGGTTAAGGTCAGGGCCATGGCTAGGGTTAAGGATAGGTCTAGATTTAGGGCTAGGGCTAGACCTGGGTTTATGGTTAGGACTAGGACTATGGTTAATTTCATGTGTAGGGCTGGGTTAGTGTTAGGTCTAGGTCAATGGTTAACGTTAACCTTACAGATGGGGTTAGTGCTAGGGTTAGGGTTACGGCTAGGGTTATGGTTACTGTGAACGATAGTGCTAGGGTTAGCGTTTGGTTTAGGGTAGAGGTTGGGTTGGGGTTGGATTAGGGTGAGAGTTAGGGCTCAGGGTGGCGATGGAGTGTTAGTGCAATTGTTAGGGTAGGACTATGTTTAGTGCTAGGTTTAGTGTTAGGTTTAGGGCTAGGGTTAGTGCTAGGTCAGGTTTAGGGCTAGGGCTGTTGTTGGTTTTATGTTTAGGGCTATGGCTAGGATTAATGTTGGCGTACGAATGGGTTAGGGTTAACGTTAGGGGTAGCGTTATGTGTAGAGCTGGGTTAAAGTTCGTGTTAGGTTTAGGGGTAAGTGTAGAGGTCGGGGGGTTAGGGATCGGTTTGGATTAGGGTTAGGTTTAGATTTAATAGTAGGTGTAGGTGAAGGACTTGGACTAGTGTTAGGGTAAAGTTTAGGGATAAGGTTAGGTTTGGTACAGAGTTAATGTTAGTTTTATGGTTAACGTTAGTGTTATGTTTGGGGTTAAACTTGCGTTAGGGTTAGGTTTAAGCTTAGGGTTGGGGTAGGGTTTGGATTAGGATTAGGGGAGGTGTAGGTGTAGGGATAGAGTTAGACTTAGGGTTAGGGTTTGTGTTAGTGCTAGGACTGGGGTTAAGGTTAGTGTTAGGCTTGGCTTAAGGTTAGGTTTAGCAGAGCGGTACATGTAGGGGTAGTGTTAGGGTTAATGTTAGTGTTAGGGTTAGGGGTAAGTTTAGGCCTAGGGCTAGGTTTAGGATTAGGGCTGGGGCAAAGGTTAGGATTATGGCTATTGTTAGGAATACTGTTATTATTTGGGATGTAGTTGGGGTTAAGTTTGGGTTAGGGTTAGGGTTAGTTTTATGGTTATTGGTAGTGTTGGGGTTAAGTTTGCATTCGAGTTTGGCCTATGGTTATGGAGGGACTAGGGTTTCGATTACGGTTCTGGTTAGTGGAGGAGTAGGTGTAGGGATAGGTTTAGGGATAGTGTTCGGGTTAAGGTCAGTGGTAGTTGTAAGGATTGGGTTAGGGTTAGTTATAAGTTTAGGGTTAGATTTAGGTTTACGTCAAGTGTTAGAGTTGGCATTAGGGTCTAGAGCCATGGTTAGGGTTAAGGGTAGGTTTATGTTTAGGGGTAGGTCTGGGGTACAATTAGGGTTAGGGTTTGGTTTTGTCTTAGGTTTAGGGTTAGGGTTAAGGCTGGCTCTAGGGCTGGTTTTAGAGTTAGGGCTAGGGTTAGGGTTAGGGTTAGTTCTAGGTTTAGGACAAGGGTTTGGGTTAGGGTTAATGCTAGGATTAGTGTTGGGGTTAGTTTTGTGGTTGGGTTAAAGAGTTAATGTTAAAGTTCAGGGTAGTATTAGGGGTAGAAGTAGGGTTAGTGTTAGGGATAGTGTTAGAGTTAGGGTTAGGGTTAGACTTAGGGGTAGGGGTTATCTAAGATTTAGGGTTATGATTACAGTTAGACATAGGGTTAGGGTTAGGTGTAGGGCTAAGTTTAGGGTTATGATTATGCTTAATTTTAGTGTTATTGTTATCACTAGGGATTGGGTTATTGTTAGGCTTAAGGTTAGGGTTAGGGTTACGGTTAGGTTTGGGTTTAGAGTTGGGTTAGTGTTATGGTTCATGTTACCTTAAGTCTTATGGTCTGGGTAAAGAGTGTTTTAAGGATAGGGGTAGGGTTACAGTTAAGGTTAGGGGTAGTGGTACAGTAAGCTGTGGGAATTGCATTAAGATTAACATTAGGGCCAGGGCTAGAGCTAAGTCTAGGGTTACGTTTATGGTTAGGGCTTGGTCTAGGGCTTAGACTAGGGTTAGGTTCAGTTTTACTGTTAGGTTTAGTGTCAGATTTAGGACTAGGCATAGGGCTGCGTTAGTGTTAGTGATCGGGGTTGGGCTAAGTTTTAGGCCCAGTTTTAGGGTTAGGGTTAGAGTTAAGGTTAGGTCTAGGGCTGGGGCTCGTTTTAGGATTATGGATAACAGTAGGGTTAGTGTTAAGGCAAGGGATAGTGTTAGGGGTCAGGTGAGGACAAGGATTAGCATTAGGGTTGGGGCTGGGTTTAGGGCTAGGGTTAGTTCAAGACTTGGTTCTAGGTTAGAGTTAGCATTATGGTTAGAAGTAGATTTAGGTTTAGGGTAAGGGTTATGGTTAGGTTTAGGGTTAGGTTTATGGCTATGGCGAGGGTTAGGGCTAGGTTTAGTGTTAGTTTTAGGTTTATGGCTATGGTTAGGTTTAGAGGTAAGCATATGTTTAGGGTTAGTCACACCGGTAGGGTTAGGTTTAGGGTTACATAAAAGGTACAGTTACAGTTAGCATAAGTTTAAGATTAGAGGTAGGCGTAAGGATAGGGGTGGGGTTGGATTAGGGTTATGGTTATGGTTGGGTTTTGGGTTAGGGTTAGTGTTCGTGTAATGGTTAAGGTTAGGGCTAGGGACAGGGCTAGACTTAGAGTTATGACTAGTGTTATGGTTAGTGTTAGAACTAAGGCTAGGGTTAGGATTAGAACTTGGGGCTAAGATTAGTGTTAGAGTTAGCATTAGGGTTGGCTTATGCTTGGTGTTACAGATATTGTTAGGGGTAGGGGTAGGTGTTTGGTTAGGTTTAGGTTTAGGGGAGTGGTTGGTGTATGGGTGGTGTTAGGGTTAATTTTGCATTAGGGTTAGGGTTAAAGATAAAATTAAGCCTAGAGTTAGGGTGAGAATTACGGTTCAGGTTAGGGTTAGGGTTAAAGTTAGAGTTAGGTTTGGTTAGGGTTAGGGGTAGGGTTAGGGTTAGTGTTGGGTTAAGTTTTGGTGTGGGGTAGTAGTAGGGGTAGGTGTTGGGTTAGTGTTTGGTTTAGGGTTAGGGTCAGGGTTAGGGTTAGGGTTATGGTGAGAGTTAGGGGTAGGTTTAGTGTTAGAGTTAGCATTAGGGTTAGAGTTCAGGTTAGGGTTAGGGCTGATAATAGGCCTAGATTTATGGATAGGTTTAGGACTAGGGTTAGGGTGGGTTAATATAAGGGTTTTGTTAGGGTAGTTTTAGATCTACGGTTAAGGTTAGTGCTGCGTTAAAGTTATAGTTAAGCTTAGTGTTTGGTTTAGTGCTAGGGTTAGGGTTAAGGATAGTGTTATGTCTAGGCTTAGTGTTAGGGTTAGGACTAGGGCTAGTGTTGGGTTTAGGGCTATGGTTAAGGTTAGCCTTAGTGTTAGTTCCAAGTTTAGGGATAGTGCTAGTGTTAGAGTTAGCGTTAGGGCCAGGGCTTTGGAAAGGGCTAGGGTTATCATTAGGGCTAAAGCTAGGTCTATAGTTATGGTTAGGTTTAGAATTTGGCCTAGAGCTGGGGTTAGGGTTAGGGATATGGTCATTTCTGGGGCTAAGTTTAGGGTCAGGTCTGGGGCTTGGATTTGTGTTAGGGTTGGGGCTTGTGTGCAGTGCTACGGTTAGGTGTAGGGTTAAGTGTAGTGCTAGGGTTAGGGTTATGGTTAGCGCTAGCTTTAGGGTTAGTGTTATGTGTAGTGCTAGCATTTTGTTTAAGCCTAGTGTTAGACTTAGCAATTGACTTAGGCTTAGGGCTGATATTAGGGTTAAGGTTAGGTTTAAGAGTAGGTTTAGTGTTCAGGTTACCATTATGTTTAGTGTTTAGGTTTGGCTTAGGGTTAGGAATAGGCTTAGGGTTAGGGCAAGGGTTTGTGTTAGGAGTCTGTGCAGGATTACGTTTAGAGTTATGGTTGGGTTAGACTAAGTGTTAGTGTTAGGGTTAGGTTTAGGGCTATGACTAGGGTCTGGGGTAGTGGTCAGTGTTGGCTTAGGGATAGGGTTAGGGTAGTGCTGTGGTTTGTGTTAGGTTTAGGGTTAAGGTTAGGGATAGGGCTTGGGCTAGAGCCAGGTTTCGGGTTAGGGCTAGCATTAAGTCTAGGTTAAGTATTATTTTAAGACTATGGGTTACATTAGAGTAGGATTAGGGTTAGGGCTATGGGTAGGGGTAGGCTAAGTGTTTGGGTTAAGAGTAGGGGTAGGGATAAGGTCACAGTTAGGGTTAGGTTTAGGGTTAAAGTTAGGGGTAATGTTAGGTGTGGGTGATGTCTCGTCTTAGTGTTATGGTTAATATTAGTGTTTGTGTTGTCGTTAGGGTTCTGCATATGATTACTGTTAGGGGTAGGGTTAGGCTTAGGCTTCGGATTGGATTAGGGTTAGGGTTAGGGTTTGGGTAGGGTTAGAGATAGTTTATGGAGAGAAGGAGGAGTAGGGTTTGGGTTAAGGCTGTGTTCAGTTTAGGGTTAGGATTAGGGTTCAGGTTCTGGTTAAGGTTAGGCTTAGAGTTCAGATTAGGGTTTGTGTATTGGTTTGGTTTAGGATTCCAAACAGCAATCTGTGCCAAATTTTTTTTAGGTATCCTGTGATCCTTACTAGCTGAAGGGAAGGGAGATGTGGTATGGATTTATTTCCAGGAATGGGTGCTAGACATGATTTGGCTTAGCTCTACTCTGGATTCCCTGTCCTATACAAACCTGTTCCCAGGTTTAAGGATAGGGTTAGGGTTAGGATTTGGTTACGGTTAGAGTTAGTTTTATAGAGAGAAGGCGTGGTAGCTTGGGGTTAAGGTTGTGTTAGGCTTGGATTTAAGATTAGGGATAAGGATAAGGTTTGGGTTAGAGTTACAGTGAGGGTTAGGGTTCGGGTTAGGGCTAGGGTTGTATTAGTGTTAGGGTTATTGTTAGGCATAAATTTAAGTTTAGTGTTAGCCTTAATGTTTAGAGTTAGTGTACTAGATTTAGCATAGTGTTAGGGTTAGGGTTAAGGTTAGGACAAAGGCTAGGTTTAGACATAGAGTTAGCGTTATGTCTACTGTAAAGTCTGGGTCCTAGGACCAGGGCTAGGGCTAGGATTAGTTTCAGCTGTAGGTTGGGTTCGGGCTAGATCTAGCCAAGTGTTAGGGTTAGGGTTACAGTTAGGGTTAGGGTTAGGGCTAGGGCTAGTGCCAGGGTTAGGGTTAAGTCTAGGACTAGGGTTAGTGTTAGAGATAGGGTTAGGCTTAGGCTTAGTGCTAATTCTTGAATTATTGTTATTGTTAATGTTAGTGTTGGGGTTGGAGTTGTGTTGCGGTAAGTGTCAGGTTTAGGGTTAGTGGTAACCGTAGGTTTAGTGTAGGGGTAATTGTAGGTTTAGATTTAGGGTTAAGGTTAGGGATATGGTTATGACTAGGGCTATGGTTAGGGTTAGGGTTAGGGCTATGGTGAGAATTAGGCTTCACGTTCGGATTAATGTTAACATTAGTTTTTGGGCTAAGGTTGGTGGTGTATCATGAATCCGAGCCCAACTTTAGCTCTAAGCCTAAACCTACCCCAAGCCCTAAATCTCTCCCTGACCTTAACCCTAATCATATGCAAACTAACTGTAACTGTAACCCTAAGCCAACTCTAACCGTAACTTAAAACCTAGTCCTAGCCCTAGCCCTAACAGTAACTCTAACCCTAGCATAACCCTAACTCTAACCCAAACCCAAACCGTACGCCTGTTCCTACACTTTCCATTGTCCCAACCCTAAGGTACAGACGACACTAACATCAGACCTAACCCTAATCATACCCCTAACCATAACCTCAAAACCCGCCCCGTCCCAAACCATAAAAATGAATCTAGTTATAAACCTAAAGAGAATCTTAACTCTAAATGTAATAACTAAACTTAGCCCTAAACCCAGCCCTAACGATAACTCTTGCCATAACACTAACACTATCACTACACCTACTCCTAACTCTCACCATAACCTTACATGTAATCCAACCCTAACCCTATCTCTAGCCCTTGCTGTAGCCCTAAACCAGTCCTAACACAAACACTAGCCCTATTCCTAGTCATATCCTTATTGCTAAACCTAAGCTTAACTGAAACACAAACCACCTTACCTAGCCCTAGCCCTAAACATAATCCAGCCCTAGCCCTAAGCCTAACACTAACCCTACCCCAACCCTAACCCTAACCCTAAACCTAATATGAACACTAACTCTAAGACTAAACATAACCCTAACCCTAACATGAACACTAACAGTAAACCTAACCCAACCCAACCCTAACCTTAAAGCTAGCCCTAAGCTTAAGCCGAACCCTAAACCGGGCACCAAATTTAACCCAAACCCGAAACCTAATCCGAACTAAACATAAACCTAATCTTATCCTGACCCGAAACCTAACCCTTACCCTAATCCGAAGGCAAACCTCAAAAGAAAGCTAAGCCTAAACCTCACAATAACCCTAATCTTAACCCTAACATGAACACAAATTGGAACCCTAACCCTAAACAGAACCCTAGACCTAAACCGAACCAGAACCTAGCCCTATACATAAAACTAACACTTACGTGAACACTAACCCTAACCCGAACCCGAATCCAAACCCTAAACCTAACTCAAACGCTAACCCAAACCCTAACCTGATACTGACACTAAACAGCAACCATAACCCTAAACCAAACACTAACCCTAACACTAAAACTAACGCTAACCGCAACCTTAACCCGAACCAAAACATAACACTAACTTGAACTCTAAGCCAAAACCTAACCCTAACCCTAACAATAACCCTAATCCAAACACTAACCCTAACCATAACATTAAGCATATCACGAAAAATAACCCTAACTGTAACCCAAGTCTGAATCCTAAACCTAACCCTAACTCGAACCCAAACCCAACCTGAACCCAGCCCTATCCCTTATCCAAAACTAACCCCAACCCCAGCCCTAACCCTAAGCCTAAAGTTAACCCGAACTCTAACAATAACCTGAACCCCAAACTTAACCCAGACTCTAACCCGAACCTTAACCCTAACCCTAAAACTATCACAAACACAAAGCCTAATCCGACCCTAACACTAACACCATCAAGAACCCAAACCTTAACTCTAATCCTAATCCAAACACTAACCTCACCCTAAACCTTAACATAACCTTAACAGTAACCCGAATCCTAACTGTCCCAACGAAGCAAAACATAACCCTAACCCTAACCAGAAAATGAACTCGAACCCTAGCCATAACCCTAACCCAAAAAAACCCTGACCTTAAACATAACCCTAAACTTAACATGAAAATTAACCCTAACCATATCAGCAATCCTAGCCTGAAATGTAACCCGAACCCTAAACCTAATCTTAGCCCGACTCTAACCCTAACCCTAACCAGAACACGAACCTGAACCCTAAGCCTAACCCTGACTCAAACACTAGCCCTAACACTAAAACTAAACCTTACCCTAACGTGAACCCTATTGCTAAGCCTAACCATAACTTGAACTCTAAACATATTTCTAACCCTAATGCTAACCCTAACCCTAATCAAAACCCAATGCTCACCCTAACCCTAACCCTAATCCTAGACCTAAATCGAACCCTAACCCTAATCGGAAACCAAAACGTAAACCTAACCCTAACCATAACCCAAACCCAACCCTAACCCTAACCCTAACCCTAACCCTAACCCTAACCCTAACCCTAACCCTAACAAGAAACCTAAAGCTAAAGCTGAGCATTTTTCGAACCCGAAACCTAATAATAACCCTAATCCGAATACTAACCCTAACCTCAGCCTAACCCAAATCCTAACACTAACCCGAACGCTAACCTGAATCCTAACCCTAACAAGAACCCGAAACCGAACCCAAAACCTAACACTAAACCGAAGCCTAACCCAACCAGAACCCTAAGGCTAAACTGATATCAAAACCAAGCTCTGACCCTGACATTAACCCGAATACTAACACTAACACTACACCTAACCATAACCCTAAATCTAACTCAAACACTAACTCTAACCCCAATACTAAACTGAACCAGACCACTGACCCTAACCCTAACCCTAAACTCTAAAACTAACCCTACACGTAAAACAAATCTGTACCAAACCCAAACCATAACACTAACCAGAACCATAACCCTAATGCTAACCATAACCCTAACCCCAACTCCAATAGGAACAGAAACCATAACACTTACACTAACCAGATGATAACCCTATGCTAACTGAACCCTAACCCTAACCTGAAATCTAACCCAAACCTGACAATGAACTATAACACTAACGTCAACCCTAACCCTAACACTAACCTAAACTCAAACATATCATTAACGCGAATCATAACCCTATCCCTAACTAGAACCATAAACTTAACCCTAACCAGAAACATATGCCTAAATATAAACCTAACACAAACCCGAAAAGTAAACCAAACCCTAAAACTGACAGTAACCGGAAACCAAACTTAACACTAACGTAACACTAAGAGTACCCCAGGAAATGGTTCTGGGGAGAAAAGAATGATGAAGGACACGTGTGACGCCTTCTGTTTGAGTGCAGAGGTGCCAGGCAGAGGGCGACAGGATGGCTGGATCGGCTCACCTGTTTTCTCCAAAGGAGGCTGGACAACCAGCCAAACACCCTACCTGGGCCAGGCCACTTCCAGAGGGGACAAGGTCAAGAGCACATAGCCCTGGGGATGGCTGCCAAGTCTCCTGGGGTGTGTGCTGGGCCCCGTCAGAGGAGGAAGCAGCCTGGCAACGGGTGTGCCAGACGTGAGATCAGGAGGCCTCCCACACCCGGGTCCCTGTTCTGCCCAGGCCTCACGAGGGAGGACGAAGGTCGTGGCAGTGGCGTGTGGGGTGGGGCTGCCGGCTAGCCTGCCCCGGGATGTCCTGGGAGAGGGCGCCTGGGGATGGGCTGCCACTGGAGAGGTCTGAGGGACCCACCCAGCTCCAGGCAGTCGGGGGCAGAGAGAGAATCCCACTCTGCCCTTTCCCTTAAGTTTCTTATGGCTTGCCAAACCGTTAACAAGACAGGTTCGCAAGAGAAAATCATACTCAACTGAAGAATATGAGTGCATGGCAGAAACCCGAGAAAATGAGTCTCTCCACACAAAGGTAGAGATTTTCATTTTGCAAACTCTCCTGAGCTTATGAGAAAGGAGGATTTCGGGGGAGGGCATGCGGAATTCAAGACTGGAATAAGACAATTGTCATGCAGAGGAACATGTAATGTCTTGTAGGAACCATTTCCCCTGCACCGGGGTCAGGTCCGGAAGGGACAGCACGGAGGTGACCAGCAACCCTCCTCTCTGTGGTGGCAGTGGCCCCGGGGCAGGCGTGGGGGTGGTAGGTGGAAGCGGGATGGCGTGTGAGTTGGTACCAGCGGTGGAGGCAGCGATTCAGAGGTCAGGGATCTCTCTTTCTCTCTCTCTCAATCTCTCTGTCTCTCTCTCTCTCATCTCTCCCTCTGAGACCTGAGGAGAGAAAGGTGGGGCGCCCTACCCACCTCTCCTACCGATTCCATGGTCCCTTCTTTCTCTGGCAGCTCTCGGAACCATGTGGGCTTGGGTTTAACCCCCTCAGGCCAAGGGTGCATGTTCGGCCACCCGGGACTAGGGCTGGCCTCGGGGGTCCTCAGTGAACGCCCCATCCTCCCACCAGGATCTGACCAGCTGGGGCATCCCTCGGTGACTACCAGCTGCAGCTGAAGGAGCTCCACCCTTCTTGACTTGGCATCAGGTGCTGTCTCCCTCACCTCCCACAATACCTCACAGATCGCAGGCCTCATCACTTACTTGGAAGGGTGGGTCTGTCCAGGGTGGCCACAGTCAGACTGGGGTTCGAGCTCAAGGTTCTTCCTAGGCCAGTTGCTTTGTCCTGGGGCTCATTTCTTTCTGGAAAGACAAAGCCATGGCCTCACCCCACGCCTAGACTTGGCGACTGCAGCCAGGTGGAGGAAAGGATCTGTGGAGACAAAAGGGCCGAGACAGGCATATGGCAAAGCAGCAAGTGCAGCGCCAGCAGCCCGTAGGCATTTGGGAGCCTATGCCAAAATGGGCAAGCCCTTCTGGGGTCAGTTCCAAGCCTCCTCTCTGGCGCTGGGAAAGCTTGGCCTTCCGAGGGCCCAGGCTAAGTTTCTGGGGAGAAATCCGCGATGGAGGGCACTCGTGAGGCCCTCTGCCTGAGGTCACAGGTGTCAAGCCCAGGGCAACTGCAAGCCTGGCTCTGCTTGCCAGCTTTATCAAAAGAAGTCTGGCCAAAAATCCGAACCTGGCACCTAAGCCAGGCCCCTTCTGAGGGGACAAGTTATGGAGGACATAGCCCTGGGGACCTCTGTCAAGTCTCCTGGGGCGTGTGCTGGGCCCCGTCAGAGGAGGAAACAGCCCGGGAATCGGTGTGAGATACCAGAGAGCAGGCAGCCTCCCACACCGAGGTCCCTGTCCTCCCCAGGAATCCCAAGGGAGGACGATGGTCTTGGCAGTGGTGAGAGTGCTGGGGTGGGTGCTGAGCCTGCACGTGAATGACCCAAGAGAGGGCGCCGGGGTATGGGCTGCCCCTGGCCAGGTCTGAGGGACTGACCCAGATAGGGGTTGTTGGGGGAAGAGAGAGAATGCCCCTCCGCCATTTCCTTTCAGGTTCTCATGGCTGGCCAAATAATTAACAAGACAGGTTCCATGGTGCAAATCAGACCCAGCTGAAGAACATGTGTCCATGGGAGAAACCCGGGAAACTGAGTCTCTCCACACAATGGCAGAGATTCTCATCGTGCATCCTCTCCTGAGTTAATGACAAAGGTGGATGTCGTGGGTGGGCTTGTGGGAAGGGAGAAGGGAGGGAGAAGATTGTCATGCAGAGGGACATGTAAAGGCTTGTCTGAAGAGTTTCACATGCAATGGGGTCAGGTCTGGAAGGGAAGGCATGGAGGTGACCAGGAACCGGCCTCTCTGTGGTGGGGCTGGCCCTGGGGCAGGCGTGGGGGTGGTGGGTGCAAGTGGGATGGCGTGTGAGTTGGCACCAGCCAGCGGTGGAGGCAGTGACTCAGAGGTCATGGATCTCTCTCTCTCTCCCTCTCTCTCTCTCTCCCCCTCGGGGACCTGAGGAGAGGAAGATGGCGTGCCCTGCCCACCTTGCCTACCTCCCCCATGGGCCCTTCTTTCTCTGGCCGCTCCGGGAGCCCTACGGGCTTGGGTTCAACCCCCCACACCCCTGCACAGGTCAAGGGTGCATGCACGACCGCCGGGGCCTAGGGCTGGCCGCGGGTGTCCTCAATGAAGGTCCCGCCCTCCCTCCAGGCTCGGACGGGTGGGGGTGGACCTCTGGCGCCACCCAGCTGCAGCTGTTCCATCCCCCCCCTTCTTGACTTGGCTTCAGCTGTTGTTTCCCTCCCCTCCCCCACTCCCACTCAGTTGAAGGCCGCTTCCCTTCCTTGGAAGCATTGCTCTGGCCCTGATGGCCACAGGTGTATTGGGCTTCAAGCTCAAGGCTCTGCCTGGGCCAGCTGCTTCATCCAGGGCCTCATTTCTTCCTGGAAAGACAAAGCCATGGCCACACCCCACTCCTGCTCTTTGCGACTGCAGCCAGGCCAGGTGTAAGAAAGGCTCTGTGGAGTCAGAAGGGCCGAGACAGGCAGATGGCACCAGAGGGCTAGGGACCCAGGGCCAAACTGGGCAAACCTTTCCGGCGACAGGTCCCAGGTTCCTCCCTGGAGTCGGGAAGTCCTGGCCTTGCTGGTGTCCAGGCCATGGCTCCGGGAAGAAATCTGCCATGGAGGGCACGCAAGTGGCCCTCTGCCTGAGGTCGCAGGTGTCACCCCCAGGGCACTGCAAGCCTGGCTCGGCTTGCCTGCTTTATCCCAAGGAGGCTGGCCAACTAGCCGAACTTGACACCTGGGCCAGGCCCCTTCCAAGGGGACGAGTTCCAGAGGACACAGCCCTTGGGACGGCTGCCAAGTCACCTGGGGCGTGTGCTGGGCCCCCGTCAGAGGAGAATCAGCCTGGCAAGTGGTGTGCCAGACCTGAGATATAGCGGCCTCCCACACCTGGGTCCCTGTCCTGCCCAGGCCTCCCGAGGGAGGACGATGGTCATGACAGCGGCGAGTGGTGTGGGGCTGGCGCCGAGCCAGCCCTTGGATGTTCCGGGAGAGGCACCGAGGGATGGACTGCCCCTGGCCAGGTCTGAGGGAGCGACCCAGCTCGGGGCTGCCGGGGGCCAACCACAGCATGTCCACAGCCCTCTCTGCAGACACAAGCACCAGGCAAGCACCTGCCAGGGCTGATCCCATTAGTCCCTACAAGATCACCATGAAATTTATCCTCCCCCTCAACTTTTCAGGACAGCAAACTGAGGCTCAGAGTGATATGGGGATTTGCACAAGGTACACAGCTGGCAGTGGGCAGAGTCACCACTGTGCTGAGGGGTGAGTGGCTACTCACCTAGTAAACAGCTGGTCCAGGACCCGGTGGCATGTGTCTGAGGCCGAGTAGTTGACCATGAAGGTGGTGAAGCTGGAGATGTTCCTACTGAGGAAAGCTGGTGCAATGGACTCTGTCAGCTTCTCCATCATGCCTGCCTGGAGGTCACGCATTCTGCAGGCCTCATTTAAATTCACAGTGGACTCATCCTCACACTGGGGGAGAGGAGGAGGAACATACAGTAAGTGACATCATGGTGAACCACCAGGAGGAATGAGGTGTCTCTCTACCATCCTGTGTAGCTTCTGGGGAGGAGTGGAGGACCAGATTCCTTTGGGAGTGGGACTGTGGGGCACTGTAGTGAGAAAATTCTGGAGCAGCGGTTCCCAGGGGAATCTCATATTTGAGTCTGGGTTCTACTACTGCCTTGTTCTTCTCAGGGTCCTGGGTGTGATGACACCTCTGCACCCACACTCACCTCAGAGCAGCCCTGGTCATTGATGGACTGGTGCACCTGTGTCCACTCCAGGGAGATGGCAAACTGGAAAGCATCCACCAGCTCCTCGACCATCTCCTGGGTGCAGCTCTGCAGTGACAGTGCCCAGCGGTCAGGACAGGAGGGATCAGGGGCCTGCCTGGACTTTGCCACAGTGGGAAACTCCACCACAGATCAGGCACAGAGGGGAATCTGCATAGACTCCACCAAAGAAGGAATGCGAGGACAGCTTGAGGGCCTGGCATTCAGATGCAGATAGAGGAGCTTGGTCCCCAGCACTCACCATCCCCTCCTGCAGCCAAGATCTTGAGTATGAACGTGACACACTGCCCGACTCCCACCATCTAGCTTCCTGCTCCTGCCCAGGCTGGGTCCTCCTCATCCCCAGCTTCCCTAACTCCACCTCCCCCCCACACAGACACAATGAGGGTCAAGGGGTGTGTGGCTGTCCTTTTGGGATCACAGTTCTGGCCTGTCCTAGAGTGGTCTGCCCTGGCCTACACTGTTACTTGATGGTTCCTCCTGCCAAAAGGCCACAAACATTCGCAGTGAGGGCTGAGCCAATGTCTAAAGTGACTTAACACGCTCTCTTCCTTGGCATTCTGGGGGCCAGAGCCTCGGAAAGTCACGGGACAACACGAGAACATCCTGCTGTGTCGAGTGTCTCCACTCAAATGAACTGGACTGGAGGCTGTGATTACAATGTTGGTGCCTGGTAACCAGAGTTTTAAGTTCTATTGGGGGCTGTCACCAAGGAAGTGACGTCACTTCTTCAAGTTTCTATTACTTGGCCCCATCCTTCAATCAGACCCACTCAAAGCCCCCGCTAGGCTGTTGGCTGCTCTCCCTCCTTGCCCATGTCATCTCCATCACTGTATACAAATACCCATCACCACCCTCCCCACAGCTCCTTGGGAGTGGATCTAGGCCCCAGCTTTGAGGAGACAGAGCTGAGGTCAGACCTCTTTGTTCCTACCAGTTCTGTGTCCTGGAAAAGCTGCTGTGCCTCTCAAGATCTCTCCAGTCTCCCAAGCTTCACAATGAGGATTGGGCTAAAAACAGCTTCCTAGGGACCTCATCAGGTGTATATGTAATAATACGTACAACACCTGTGGGCTGGTGTCACATGTGTCTAATATACACACTTAGAAATGGAGGAAGTACAAGGAGTAGGACATCACATAGAATACCAGTCAGAACTTCTCTGGGTCCCAGATGTGTGAACTTTGGTAAGTCACTGCCGCTCTGAGCCTCATTTTCAGGTCTGCATCCTGAAGGGGTTGAAATTAGAGGAAATTCAGACATTGTGATCCACTGGTATTAACCCTTCCAGGGTCCCCTGTTTTACTCAGAATGAGTCCCAAGAGGCTCATGTTGGCCTATGTGCTGGGAACCTCCACAATGATCCCAATGCTCTCTGCCTCCTGGAGTGCACATCCTGTGTCACCACTAAGTGGTCAGTATCTGGCTTCTGAACAACAGAACGCAGCCAAGGTGATGGGATGTCACTACCAAGTTTTAATTACAAAATGTCTCTCACTTCCTGCTTACTGGCTTACTTGGGTTCCCTACTTACCTCCATCCTTCTGTTTCCATCTCTTTCTCTCTCTCTCTAAAATCACCAGAACTGGGAAACCAAGTGCTGATGTTTTCAGTTGCACTATGTAGAGGCTCCATAGGAGAGAACTGAGGGAGTGTCCAGCCAACAGACAGACAGGAGCTCAGATATTCAGTCCAAATGGATCCTGACAAAACCCATGTGAGTGATCTTGGGTGGGAATCTTCCCCCATTTGATCCCTGTTGAGACCACAACCCTGCTTCACACAGACTTTGAGGCAAAGGCACCCAGCTAAGCCATGCCAGATGCTTGGATCACAGAAATTATGAGATATTATATATTTGTACTGTATAGGTGGTTGGTTTTGGAGTAATGTTGTCACAGAGGAACAGAAAGTAACAGTCTACCGTGTCCCAGGATCCAGCCTGATCACCCTCCTTTCTCCCCTCACTCTCTCTTCTCAGGCTCCCTCCAGCCACACTGGCCAAATTTCTGACCTTCCCTAGTCAAACTCGCTTCTTCCTGTGAGTCTCTGCGCCAGGGAGCCTTCTCCTTGACACACTAACTCTTCCCAGACATACGCAGGAGTGCTTAAACTTGTCAATCTGGTCACAGCAAAGGTCTGAAATGCCTCAGAGAAGCCTTTCAGAACCTCCTACCACAGTCTCTACCATCACAGATCTCACATCCAGAAGAGCATTATATGATTTCCTCCTCGTTCCTCCCATTGAAATAAAATGAGTGCATGAGGAAGGGCTGTCTGCTTTGGCTGATGCAGAGACAACTCCTTCTGGTTATAGCAGGCACACGACTGTCTCTTCCAGGCCGAATTTTTCTCACCACGAGTCCATTGTTTAAGGAAATCATCATTCCCTCTCTTTCATGGGACTGGTTTCCACAAGAACACAGTGAACCAGCCCATCTCCCTGTGCTGCATCACCATAAACCCACAGCCAGAAGATAAGCACCAGGTTAAAACACCACCAGATCCTGAATTCAGTCACTGCTAAGACCCTCCCATCAATGTTGTCATTCAATGGTGACTCCTGAGGACACCTTTCCCCTGAGACCCACTCCCAGCCTGTCCTCAGCTTCTTACAGTAACACAGAGATTTCCTCAGAGTCCTCCCAACCTGGGCAAAAAACATTCTGAAATGTTCTCTTTATTAATTTTCAAGGACTGGGGACATAGGTAGATGTAATTTGAGTGTGTATGTGCAGTAGTTTCTATGCACGTAGTCTGTTTTTCAGACACAGATAAAATAGTGTGGCTACTGAGTGCAACAAGAAAATGAATAACTGATCAAATTTTTTCATGATGTGAAGTCTTTAGAGAGTAAATGTCATGGTTAAGAGCACAGACTATGGAGCTAACTCCTCACGTCCAAATTCCAGCTCAATCCCTTATTAGATATTCGTATTGACCAAGTTATTTACCTGATTGGTGCCTCAGGTTCTTCATCTGTCAGTTGGCAATAATGATCAGCTTACCTATTTTGTACGTTTATGGAGAGTATTAAAGGAGTTAATGTTTGAAAAATGCTTGGAACAACTAGTGTATTGCCAGTGCTGTACCTATATATTAGAAATAAAATTTAGAAATTCTTCTGACACTGCCTGTGAGCCCCAGAGGGTGATACTGTTGCCTGGATGTATGTAGAAAGCACTCCATGACATACGATGAATAAATGAGTGAACAACATTGGCGAATGCATTACCAATGTCACCTATGTCACCCTACAGGCATTCCCAAGCCGAACCACACGCAGACATTCCTTCTCTGTCCTGCATCACAGTCCCTGGAGGAATGACTGGGGTTTCTTGGACCCTGGTAACTGTGCCCACTAAAGGTTCTTTTCTGTCAGTAAACCCCAGTCTTTGTCCAATTGCTGCAGCTCACAGGGTCTGCGCTGTGATGTTTGTCTTCACTAGAGGGAGAATTGCCATCCCCAGAGCTTGGCACACGCAGAGCCTGAGTCTTGGAGAAAATGATTCCCTTGCCCTGGAGCAGGTAGAAGAGCGCAGGGACAGAGTGGGATTTGGGGAAAATCGTCCAGGTGTTGTCAGAAGGGATGGAGGCAGGGGATGTGTCAGCAAGGACTGGTCTGGTTGGTGGGCCTTGGTGGTTAAATAGTAGAGGGGCTGGGAAGTTTCATAGCTTCTAGCATAATACAATCAATATGACGGTCATAAACTCAGAATCAGCCTGATTAAGGCCAAATTAACCCAATGTCAGCTGTTCCCTGACTCTCTAATCCAGTAGTGACTTATAATAAGGGTATTCTTGATCTATCATCTCCTTTTCATTGATTGGCTAGAGTAATTATTCTTTACATAGCCTGTCTATTTTTACATAGTAAAGAAAATGTGAGTTTTAAAACAACCCTCCTTGGAAAAGTCTCCCTAACATATTGAATTAATAACAGAAGCCAAGACAGGAAATTCACCACTTATCTTGAGCTTTAGTCTCTGGTTTTAGATCTTCTTAACTGGTAATTTACCTACACTTCTGCCTTCTTTCTTGAGATTAGTCCACTTAGGACTAAGTAAGAGTGCCACCTCACACCATGTGAGAAGTGGTGGGACTCTAGGAAAAGGTTTGTTTCATTCTGTCAGTGTGTGTGTGTGCGCGTGTGTGTATGAGACTTTTTGCTGCATCTGGCAGTGTGGGCCAGTGTAGACTCCTTTTCTAGGGAAAAAATTTCCCTAATCACTTTCTCTGGACTTTCTTTTCACTGATGGTTTCACCAGCACTGTCCAATAGTAACATTAAGCACATAATAAATTCCATATTATGGAATTTAAATATTTTTTGTAGTCACATTTTAAAAAATGAAAACAAACAGGTGAAACTAATTTTAATAGTATATTGTAACCCACTATAACCAAGATATTATCAATGTGGGTGCAGTCTATACAAAACTTAATAATGAGAGTTTACATTTTTTCCTGAGTTTCATAAATCCAGTGTGTACTTCCCACATACAGTACAATCTCCATTTGTAAGTAGAATTTTTTCAGACATACATTCTCTGCACTGAGATTTAATGTTCACAGTTGTCAAATAAGAGTCACTAGGAGTGGGGTGGATGATAATTTCACTATTGATTTAAGCTTTAATGGAGTTATGAGCACCAACTGGTCAATGGGTTAATCAAATGAATAGTCATTTAATATAGAAGAATGGTATGATTTGGGATTTAGAAAAAAACTGGGGACTGTGTGTCCTGACAGGGAGCTCCAAGGATTTTGTTGTTGAGAGTGACAAGGACAAAAAGAGAATAAAGTCATACACATAAGTGTCTAACAACATGGGGGGGAAGCAATGACCTGCTATAGTCCTGAGTTTTGACCTCATGGTTACTTTTCTTGACCCAAATCTCTTTGATGATGTCCCAGGACACAGGTCAGATTAATCCCCACATGGAGGGGGGGGTAGAATTACAAGGCATCTGACATAATTGTCTTGGGAAGGCAGGCTTCATTTGCAACTCTGATACACTTTCACAATTTATTTTTATATGGTAAGAGGAAAAGAAGTATGATGGTCCAATCATCACAGAGGAAGTGAAATGATTGTGGAAAGCAATCAAAACCAAAGCCTGGTTTGAGCATCTCCATCCCTTTGAGAATGTCCAGTTACATATTCAAGAGGCCAGTTACTAGAATCACATCCTATCCTGGCAATGATGTCAGATGTCATCAAAGGGAGGAAACCTTGGACCAGCCCCAACAACTCTGCTGGCAGAAGAGACTGCAAGGTCTCCAGGCCTGCAGAGTACAGGAGAACTGTTAAGTGCTTTGGACCTTGCCAAAACCCTGCCCAACCTTGCACCTAGTAGCACAGGTGTATCCCTGCCAGGTGAGCTCGCAGGTGTTCTGAACTCCAGTCTCATGCCCACCCCTGCCTGGTCTTCAGATTCGGCAGAGATGATCCCAGGAGCTGGTCTGTACATCCCACAGCTCCTTTGCAAACGTCTTCTGGTGACTGAGGAAGATATCAGGAAACAGGAAGGGAAAGGGAAGACGGCAAGAGACAGACTGGCGGTAGCACTGATGCAGACACACTCGCTAGTGAGGCAAGGAGAGTGAGGGGCCAAGAAGGACATCCCGACAAACACGATGAAGAAAACAGACGACGGTGCAGATGACATGGAGCTCACAGTACATTAATGCCTCCGCAAGGGTCCTGAAGTCTTCTTCCTTTGACCTCTTGAAACTTTAAGATATACCAATAATTTTCTTTTCTTTGATTCCTTTGCATGACAGAAGATACAGACAGTGATCCTTCGGAGGTGAGAGATTGGGTTTCAGGTGAGGAGAGAAAGGAGATCTTTCTTTCTCATTTTGTTCTCTCATTTTCCTTTACTGAGTGTTATCTATTTGTATTTTAAGACCAAGAGTTATCACAATCAGGGTATTCCTTAGAGTTTTGCCTTCACAGTCACAGAGAAAACATACATAGTCCAAATGGATTGTCCTTTTTGTGTAATATTGCAATAGATTCCAACATAATATTTCACTAAAGAGCTGTTATATCTGTCTTCTCAAAAAAGACACCTACTTCTGGGTCTCTATTTTTCTGGTATTTGTTGCATGTGGAATCACAGTTGCATATAATGAGATACTAGATTGTCCCTTTTTTTAGATTTATATGTGTTGGAAATTTGATTCATGAAAACTGATATGCCATTGTGGTATCATGCTGTCAGGAGAACGACTGTTTTCAGCATCACAAGTCTCACAATAAGCCAGTGTGTTGGGATTTGTCTATTTGCCCGATCGAGTATGTTGCACTCTTCAAATCCTCTTTATCATTACTTACTTTTGTCCCACAGATTTATCAGTTTCTAAGAGCAACGTGTTAAACAATAATAGAGTATCTTAGTATTTATATCTTCCCTAAAAAATGACTTATCTTTTAGCTAAATTTTCTCTCCTCTATTCTTCCATGTGGTAATCATCTGGAATTTTCCTTCGAATGTTTTTAATGTCTTGTTTTAAAACTAATACTAAATTAGACAGACGGTTTTTTCCTTTCCTCATGACTCCTCTTATGTTTTCCTGGGTTCACATTTCTTCTTCCTGATGTACATTATTTACCAGTTCTTTCACTGCAGGCCTGTGGGAGGTCAACTTTGAGTCTGTTTGTAAGTCAGAAAATGTCTTTCTTTCTTTGACACATAGTTTGAATAGGTTTTTAATTTAGCTTTGTAGTAATTTTTTTCCTTCTTTGTGAAGTTATTTAATATTTCTGAGCCTCCACGTCTTTAGCTTAAAATGGGAATAAATCCCTAAAATTGTGACTGTAACTGAGATAATACATGCAGAGATTTCCAGTCATGTTGCTTAGAAGAAATTAGTCAATAACCAAAACTATTATCAATCATTATAATGATATTATAATAATCAATATATAATAATATATTAATGTATAATAATAATTATACATTAATTTATAATTCTAATGTACAGTAAATAATGTATATTTTATGCAATGTATAATAATAATATATTAATATTGTTAATCATTAGAATCTTCATAGTGTACATTCTCGGAGAATCACTGCTTCAGATTGAGAATGTGAAGCTCATACACAAATATTCTGAGAGAGTGCCATGACTGTGACTTTAATTCTCAGCCCTTGGGTATCTTCAGCTGTGGTCGTCTGCACAGTGTGTACAGATAATGTAATCTGTTCCCACAGACCGACTGCAGAACAGCCCAGTCTGCCTCATGCCTGGGATGCGGTGGGCTGCTTGTTGGGGAGCCTCTGCTGTGAGGCTAGTTGGACTCTGTACAGAGAAAGATGAAAAAAGACTCTTTATTTTCCATCAGATTTCTCTCATCGAGTATTATTCACTTTTACACCCAGAGCAGATACTCTCTTCCCAGAGCCTTGGTTTTCCCTGGGATTCAGGCTTCCCAGATACCTAGTCATTTCGTCTCCCAAGGCCCAAGGTGACTGCAGAGTCATGTCTCACCCACTCCTCCCATCTTGGCCTGTTTCCCGTCATGGAGCACCCATGAGTGGGGAGAGGTGCCATCAAGGGAGATTGATCTGAAAATCCTGGTGAATATGAGCTTCAGAGAATGAAGCAGAAAAGGGGAACCTGAGACTGCCAGGGCTTCAGTGGGGGAGGAATATGGAGGAAACGAGAGGGGTGTGATGGCTGCACAGAGTGAAGGGGAGGGAGGTTCCAAATTTTCCTAAGAAGGGAAACCTTGCATTGAAGTGGGGATTCGATTTTACATGATGGCAACGTCTGTGCTGGTTTCACCAATTCTGGTGTCCCTGAGGGATGAACTGGTGTGACACCACAGGACAGAAGTTGCAGTCACTTTCAGGACTTAAGGAAGGTGACACCTTTCAGCTTAGTCCCCCGTGAGCCAGTCAGAGGCCAAGTCTAGACAGGCTCGGAGCCTGTGTCCATCCAATGTGGTTTCGTTCTGTTCCAGTCAAGCTCCTCTGGACCCCAGCAGGGAAAAAGGGACCTCAGTTCTAGTCATATCTAGTCATCACAGCTTCCGTAGGTCGCCATGAGGCTGGTTAATAGCCCAGACATCGTCACTGGACCTCACTGTCGCCCACCTTTTTCCGCTGGCAGACAATGACTTGTGAGGTGAGGAGAGCGCATCAGCATGGTCCAGTTAGCTGCCCCGTATGGGAGAGTCCAGGGGAAGGAGATGCCAAAGCCACAGAGACCCAATGCCTCCTGTGTCTCTCTTTCTTTTTTCCACTTAATTTTCACCCTCAGTCCTTCTTTTCCTTCCCTTTTCCCTCGTTCGGCTCTCTCTCCCTTTCTTTCCCCTACATGTTCTAGCTTAATTGAGGTATTAACGACATACAGAAAACTGCAAACATTTAAAGTGATCAATTTGATACATTTTGATTATAACTTATTGAATCATCACCAGAATCAAGAAAAGGAACACTATCTTCCCCAAATTTGCTCATGTTCATTTTAATTTCTCCTTCCCTGCCCTTTGCAAACACATTCTCATTCCCAGGCAACGAGTGATCTGGTATATGTCTCTATAGATTTTACTAAAATATTTATAAATGGGATCATATACTATGTACTCATTTTTTACTGGCTTCTTTCACTCAGCATAAATATTTTGATATTTATGCTTGTCATTGCATGTACTATGAATTCATTCTTATTCCCAACCCTTCCCTGGCAGCACTGTGCACACACCCGAGCACTTCCCATGTTGGCGTGAGAGCCAATACTAATGCTGCATCCCCAAAAGTAGGAATGCGCCTTGGTGCAACTCTGGGAGGGGTTGGCGTGAGCCCTGGAACCACACATGAATGCTTTCCTGGATGGTTGGAAAGCGCACCATGCCACTGCAGTCCCAAAGATTGGCCAATGCTCAGAACCCATGAAGAAGCACCAACCACCAAACACAGAGGCTGGCATGAGCATAAGAAAAGGCAGCAGATATACACTTATATGCAAATGCTTTCCCAGGTGGCACAAATATCCATAGTAGTGCTGCGGTGTCACAACTGTGCACGTGCCTCCATGTGGTGGCAGCTCTGAGCCCAGTGGGAATGCTTTCCCAGCGAGTGGAAACACCCACTGTACCCACACAACTTCCAGCATATGGGGTGGGATCAGAAACACAGCTCATCTTTCCCCACAGTGGTAGCAGCTAGAATTTGTGACCTGATACTACCACAAATACACAGGCAAAAGATCAGTTCATCAAACACCATAAGGAACTACAGTAACAATTCAGGGCAGAAGGAAACGACAAATCTCCAGAAACGAAACTTGAAGTCACAGAAATTTACAATCTAAATGACAGAGTTCAAAATAACTGTCAATAACTGTCATAAATAAACTCACCAAGTTACAAGAATATTCAGAGAGTTCGATGAACTCAGGAATAAAATTAATGAGGAAAAGGAATACTTCATCAAAGAGACTGAAGCTATTAAAAAATATCAAGCAGAAAATCTGGATATGAAGAATATAATTAAAAAGATAAAAAAGAATCTAGAATCCTTAAAAAATAGAGTTGATATTATGAATGAAAGAATTAGTGATTTAGAAGATAGAAATATAAAACTGCTTCCAGTGGACGAGGAGAGAGAACTCTGATTTTTAAAAAAGGAAGGAATTCTTGTAGAAATATACGACTCAATTATAAAAGCAACATAAGAATTATACGTATTCCAGAGGGAGAAGAGAGGTAGAAAGGAGCAGAGAGCTTGTTCAAAGAAATAATAGCTGAGAACTTCCCAAACCTGATGAAGAACCGGACTTACAAATACATGAAGCCAACAGAACGACTAATAATATCAACGCTAAAAGACCTTCTCCAAGGCATATAATAGTAAAATTGGCAAAAGCCAATGACAAAGAAAAAATATTAAGGGAAGCAAGACAGAAGAAAATAACCTACAAAGGAACACCTAGCAGGCTTTCAGCATATTTCTTAGCAGAAACTTTACAGGCAAGGAAAGAATGGAATGATATATTAAAAATACTGAAAGACAAAGACTTTCAGCCAAGAATACTCTATCCAGTGGAAAGATCCTTATGATACAATGGAGAAATAGAAATTTTCCCAGATAAACAAAGGCTGAGGGATTTCATTGCCACTAGATCTCCCATACAAGCAATGATCAAGAACGTACTCATACCCAAATTAAAAAGAAGGCAAATGTCTACAAAGCTTTGAGCAAAAAGATAAATAGACAGACAAAATCAGAAAGCTACAGCTCTGTTTCACAACAGGGTAGCAAATGCTTAATTATAACTTAAAATAAGAAGGGAAGGAAAGCATCAAAAGTAACTATAAACACTTCAACTTAGTCACAAACTCACAACACAAAAATGAATAACTTGTGACAACAATAACTCAGAAGGAGAAGAGGAAAGGGATGGAACCTGCTTAGCCTAATGGAGATAAGAGGCTATCAGAAGATGGACTATCTCATCTATGAGTTCTTCATACAAACCCCACAGTAACCAGCAAACAAAAAATCAGAGCAGAGCCATAGATCACAAAAAAAGAGACAACCTCCATGAAAACCCCCAAAGTGAAATGGTAGTCAGAAACACAATGGAAGAGAAACAATGAAAATATAGATTAGGTGGGATTAAGCCCTCAAGTATCAATAATCACTCTAAATGTAAATCAATTGAATTCTCCAGTCAACAGACACAGAGTGGTGGGGTGGATTAGAAAACCAGACCCAACAATATGCTGCCTCCAGGAAACACATCTCAGCTCTAAAAACAAACAGGCTCAGAAGGAAGAGATGGGAGAAAATATTCCAATCAAATGGCAAAAAAAAGAAAGTAGGTGTTGCCATACTTATATCAGACAAAGCAGACTTCAAGATAAAAAAAGACTATGAGAGACAAAGCGGGGCAGTATATAATGACAAAGGGGACTTTCCACCAAGAGGACATAACACTTATAAAAATATATGCACCTAACACAGCAGTAAAAAAGAATAAAAAGGAACCCTCTATAGAGCCAAAGGGAGAAATTAACAACAACACAATAATAGCAGGGGACCTGAACACCCCACTTACATCCATGGATTGATCATGCAGAGAAAGGCAACAAGTCAATAGTGTAATTAAATGAAACGTATGATCAGATGAACTTAATCGATATACATAGAGCATACCCTCCCAAAACAACAGAATACACATTCTTCTTAAGTGTACATGGAACATTCTCAAAGATAGACGATATGTTGTGAAACAAGGCAAGCCTGAATAAATTTAAGATTGAAATAATATCAAGCTTCTTTTCTGACCACAAATCTACGACACTTGAAATCAACTACAAGAAAAAAGATGGGGAAGTCACAAATATGTGGAGACTAAAGAACACACGACTGAAGAACCATTAGATCAATGAACAAATCAAAGGAGAAATCGAAAAATACCTGAAGACAAACGAAAATGACAACAAAACAACTCTTATGGGATGCAGCAAAAGCAGTTCTAAGAAGGAAATTCATAGTAATACAAGCACACCTCAACAAACAAGAAAAATACCAAATAAGTACCCTTAAACTACACCTAATAGAATCAGAAAATGAAGAATAAATGAAGCCTCAAGTCAGCAGAATGAGGGAAATAATAAAAATTAGAGAAGAAATAAATGAAATAGAGACTAAAAAAACTGTAGAATGGATCAATGAAACAAGGAGCTGGATCTTTGAGAAGACTGAAACAAGATTGACAGACCCTTAGCCAGACTCACTAAGAAAAAAAGAGAGAAGGCTCAAAGACATAAAATTAGAAATGAAAGAGGAGAAACTACAACAGATACCACAGAAATCCAAAGGACAATAAGAGAATACACTGAACAACTTATATGCCATCAAATTGGATAACCTAAAAGAAATAGATAAATTCTTAGATTCACACAACCTCCCAAAACTGAATCAAGAAGAAATAGAGAAAATGAACAGACTAATCACATGTAAAGAGAACGAAATGGTTATCAAAAACCTCCCAAATAACAAAAGTCCAGGACCAGATGTCTTCTCTGGAGAATTCTACCAAATATTCAAACAAGATTTAATACCTATGCTTCTCAAACTATTCCAAACAGTTGAAGAAGATGGAACACGTCCTAATTCATTCTATGAGGCCAACATCACCCTGACAGCAAAAGTAGCCTAGGACAGCACAAAGAAGTAATATTACAGGCCAATATCACTGATGAACACAGATGCAAAAATCCTCAACTAAATATCAGCAAATCGAACACAGCAATATATTAAAAGGATCATATACCATGATCAAGTGGAATTTATACCAAGGATGCAGGGATGTTTCAACATTCGCAAATGAATCAGTGTGATACACCACATTAACAAATTGAAGAATAAAAATCACATGATCCTCTCCACAGATGCAGAGAAAGGATTTGACAACATGCAACATCCATTTATGATAAAAACTCTCAATAAAATGGGTATAGAAGGAACGTACCTCAACACAATAAAGGCCATATATCACAAACACACTGCCAACGTCATACTTAAAGCCATTAAGTATGGCTTTAAGTTTTTCACTTAAAGCCATTCCTCTGAGAACAAGAAGAAGACAAAGGTGCCCACTCTCGCCACTCCCATTCAACATAGTACTGGAGGTTTTGGCCAGAGCAATTAGGCTGGAAAAAGAAATAAAAGGAATCCAAATTGGAAAGGAAGAAATGAAACTTTTGCTGTTTGTAGATGACATGATTGTAAATATAGAAAACCCTAAAGAATCCATCAGAAAACTATTAGAAATAATCAACAACTACAGCAAAGTTGCAGTGTACAAAATCAACTTACAAATATCAGTTGCATTTCTATACTCTAATAATGACCTAACAGAAAGAGAACTCAAGAATACAATCCCATTTACAATTGCAACAAAAATAAAAAAGTGTCTAGGGATAAATTTAACCAAAGAGGTTAAAGACCTATACAATGAAAACTATAAGACATTATTGAAAGAAATCAATGATGACATGAAGTAATGGGAAGATATTCCATGCACATGGATTGGAAGAATAAACACATTTAAAATGTCCATATTACCTAAAGTAATCTACAGATTCAATGCAATCCCAATCAGAATCCCAATGACGTTCTTCATAGAAATAGAACACAGAATCTTAAAATATATATGGAAAAACAAAAGACCTCAAATAGCCAAAGCCATCCTGAGAAGAAAGAACAAAGCTGGAGGCATCACAATCCTAACTTGAAAATATATTACACAGCTATACTAATCAAAATGGCATGCTGCTGGCACAAAAGCAGACTCATAGATCAATGGAGCAGAACTGAAAGCCCAGAAAGAAAACCACACATCTGTGGTCAGTTAATCTATGACAAAGGAGCCAAGATCATACAATGGAGAAAGGAAAATCTCTTCAATAAATGCTGTTGGGAAAACTGGACAGCCACATGCAAAAGAACGAAAGTAGATCATTATCTTCCAGCATACACAAAAAATTACTCGAAATGGATAAAAGACCTGACTCTAACACTTGAAAGCATAAAACTCCTAGAAGAAAATATACGGAGTGCAGTCTTTGACATCGGTCTTAGCAGCATCTTTTCCAATACCTTGTCTACTCAGGCAAGGGAAAGAAAATAAAAAATATACAAATGGGACTACATGAGACTAAAAGGCTTCTGCAAGGCAAAGGAAACGATGAACAAAATGAAGAGACAGGGCTGGCCACGTGGCTAAGTGGTTAAGTGCACGCGAACCTCTACTGGCGGCCCATGTTCGGATCCCGGACACTCACAGACGCACCGCTGGTCCGGCCATGCTGAGGCCGTGTCCCCCATACAGCAACTAGAAGGATGTGCAACTATGACATACAACTATCCACTGGGACTTTGGGGAAAAGAAAAAAGGAGGAGGATTGGCAATAGATGTTAGCTCAGAGCTGGTCTTCCTCAGGAAAAAAGAGAAGGATTAGCAGAGATGTTAGCTCAGGGCTGCTCTTCCTCACAAAAAAAAAAAAAAAAAAAAAAAAAAAACGAAAAGACAATCCACCAACTGGGAGAAAATATTTGCAAATCATATATCTGACAAGGTGTTAATCTCAAAAATATATAAACAACTCATACAACCCAACAACAAAAAACAGATAATCCAATCTAAAAATCGGCAGAGCATATGAACAGACATTTTTCCAAAGAAGATATACAGAAGCGCAACAGGCACATGAAAATATGTATAACATCACTAACTATTAGGGATATTCAAATCAAATCTACAATGAGAGATCACCTTACACCTGTCAGAATGGCTAAAACTCCCAAGAGAAAAAATAACAAATGTTGGAGACGATAAGGAGAAAAGGTCACCCTCACACACTGCTGGTGGGAATGCAAACTGGTGCAGCCACCAGGGAAAACAGTATGGAGATTTCTCAAAAAATTAAAAATAGAAATACCATATCTTCCAGCTATCCCACTACTGGGTATTTATCCAAAGAAACTGAAATCAACAATTCAAAGAGATTTATGCACCCCTGTGTTCACTGCGGCATTATTCACAATAACCAAGACATGGAAGCAATCCAAGTACCCTGCTACAGAGGAACAGATAAAGAAGATGTGGTATGTATTATATACAATGGAATACTACTCAGGCAGAAAAAAAAAAACAGGATCGTCCTGTTTGCAACAACCTGGACGGACCTTGAGGGTATGATGATAAGCAAAATAAGCCAGACAAAGACAAATAGCATTATTTCACTCATATGTAGAAGATAAACATACACAGGGATAAAGAGAACAGATTAGTGGTTACCAGAGGGGAAGGGGGCTGGGTGTTGAGTTAAAGGGGCACATATGCATGGTGATGGATAAAAGTTAGACTACCGCTGGTAAGCACGATGCAGTCTATACAGAAATTCACAAATAATAATGAACACCCGAAATTACACCATGTTAAAACCCTTTATAATTTCAATACAATAATTAAAAAAGAAAAAAAATAATTCATTCCTCTTTATGGTTGAATCGTATCCGACTGTGGGGATATATCACACTTTGTGTATCCGTTCACCAGTAGATGGACATTTGGGTTGTTTTCCATTTTTATCTACTATAAATAGGTTGTTATCAACATGTGTGTACAAGTCTGTGTATAGACATATGTGTTTATTTCCCTTAGATGGATTCCTAGGAGAGGAATGGCTGGATAGACGTATGTAATTATTAAAGACGCATCCAAGCTATTTTTGACCAGCACTTGATGAGAGTTTCAGTGACTTGACATCTTCAACAACACTTGCTATAGTCAGTCTTTTTAATTTTAGCCACTCTTAAGTGTGGTGGAATCTCATGATGACTGTCACTTACATTTCCCCAATGACTCATGTGGAGGAGGAGAAGGCAAGCCACGCACAGACTGGGAGAAAACATCTGCAAAACATATCCCTAGAAAAGGACATGTATTTAGAATATATAAAGAGCTCTTACAACCCAATAGTAAGAAGACAAGCAACACGTCATGTCTTACCAAGACACAGAAGATCAGGCCTGTGATGAGCACCAGGAGTCCCGCCAAGCAGATGAGGATGAGGGCCCAGAAGGGGAGGTCTGGGGAGACATGTGGTGGGGTGAGCCACGTCCTGTCATTGCCCCAGAGCTCTTGGTGACCCCACTGTGCCTCAACCCTCCTTGACAAGGGTTGGCCAATATTCTTCATCATCCAAGACCCTGTGCGCATGGTTCTCTTCGATGAGACACAGCATCAACATACTCGCCCCCTACCATGGGCTGGGGCTTCCTGCAGGTTTACCAGGCTTCTCAGTCAAGGCATCATCTCTGTTTGGAGAATACTCTGGAAGTGAATGAAATGGAGAATGCATGTGAGTGTGTTTCACTCTTTTTAATAAAACTTTTTAGACACAGAAAATTAAAGGGAACAGTCTCATAAACATCCATCATCTAGATTTAACAGTGTATATTCCATCTAAATAAAACAATATTGCATCAATGTATAAAGTATTAACACTTGCCACCCTTGATTCATCCCATGTTTTCAATGAAATATTAAAGTCAAGTAGACATCATGATGTTTCACCCAATTTTAGTTTCCATCTCTAAAAAGTGAGCACACTTTGCTACAAAATACAAGACCATTATCACAGAACAAAAGTGTAATAAATTAAACCAAATTCATACCTCTGGGAACAGAGGACTGAATTTGGGCTGGACTTTCGTATGACAGCCGGGGGCAGAATGGGTCATCACAGTTGGCAAGCCTATGGGATCTCTCTAAATTTGTAAAATCCAACTCAAAAGTGTTCTTCTGTGCCTAGAAACACATCATCCCCTTCTCCTTCATCTATTTGCTTAATATTCATTTTCTAGGATTAACCTACAATGTAATTTCCTGCAGGATGTCTTCCCTGATTTCCGCCTGCAAGCATGAGTTTGTTCACATCAAATAATTGATAAGTTTCAAATCTCTATTCTTGTTATTCCCAGCTACAAGATAAACTCCAGGAGGGTAGGACACACAACACCCAGTGGGCATGGGGGGAGGGGTGCATGTCCCACTACTTGTACCTCTACCCAGACAACCTCTTAGAGGTGTGCTGTCTAATATGGAGCAGCTACAAGTATCTTTTGAATTAAAATTAATTTTAGTTAAATAAAATAAAAATTCTAGTACCTCAGTAACAATAAAGACCAGTCACAATACCATCTTTCGAGTACTCAACAGCCACATGTGGCTGTGCACTGGAGAGCACAGATATAGAACATTCCATCACTGCAGAAAGTTCTAGCCCATTGGTGATCATCTAGAGCGGGAATTGGCAAACTATAGCCTGTGGATCAGAAACTACATCCACCCCCAAACCTGTGACTCTGCTTCACACACAGCTGGAGGCCCTCACTGACCATCTGGCCCAGTTGCTGTCAGTGCAGAGATAAGGAAACAAAAGTCCAGAGAGGGGAGGTGACTATCTTTAAGTCACAGAGCTGTCTAGGAAAAGGTTGAGGGCCTCCTATATTACACTGGTTTCCTTTTCTCTCTCTCAATGGTGGGTAAAGACTGGGGGACTATGCCACCTCCTGCCAGCCTGAGAAAGCTCAATGCTCTCTAAGCCCCAGGAATCCAGAGTCCCAGAAAGGCCTCACTTTCTTTCCCAATTACCAGGGAGCTGTATCATCCCCAAGGATACTCTTCCTGTCCAGGGTCAAGTTCTGCAGCTGGGTCCATTCTGGGTCAGCCACAGGAATTCCTCATAGATGGCATCTCTGTGCAGTCTCTGTGCCAAGTTGGCAAGGTACACAGGGAGTCTGCTCCAGTGTGGTTACTGTGGGGGACAGACCTGGTAGGGCACAAGGGATGAAAAAGTGTGTCTGGAATTCTACCCTGATTTTAGATTCCCTGCTTCAGGGTCCTGTAGAAGATAAGTTTCTGCAATAATGTAAACATTTGTCTGCAATACCATATACACACATTATTAGCCCCATGTTGTTATCAAGCACTTAAAATGTGGCTAGTGTGTGTGAGTGAGGAACTGAATTTCTCACATAATTTCATTTAAAGTAATTAATTTATAAATAAATAACCACAGGGAGAACATTTTTGAAACTTTGGAGTAAGGACTTCTGCAAATGCATAAAAACAATGAGAACACTGGTAAAAATGGTCAAAATCAAATTTTCAGAAGTCTAGAAATTAATCAACGGCATGTAAGAATCTGAGGATGGTTTAGTGAAGAAACATGGTGGAATCTTGATAAAGGGAGCCAAGTTTGTGGCACTATAACTTGCACTTTCCCATCCTGCTCTTACAATATCCTCCATAACTTTGAAAACTGTCATTCTCAGAACTATAGTGGCTGAGACATCCAGAAGCCCAGCAGCCATAATGGGTTTGGAGCTCTCAAAAGACCCATCCCCACCGAACTCTCACTAGCTGACCTGCCTGGCAGCTCCCCGAAAAAGCCCCATGTTCAGGGCTTGTAGTTACTTGACTCAGAGCTTGCCCAGGGAGGAAAGTCCGTCCCCAGGGCACTTGCTAAAAACAATCAGGGCTAATTGTTTTCTATTGTAGTTGCCTGAGGGAGTGATACCAGCTGAGGCAGGCAAGAGGTGAGCCAAATCTTAGAAGAAAAATTGGGAGAATGAGATGTCCACAGGGGCCTTTGAAAAGCTCCAGTGTATTTGTGGGCATCTAGAAGGACACAAGGGCCCAGGGCTGTGGCACGCCCGGGAAAGACTTGAGAACATCTTAATCTCTCACCGCTATTTGAAGGGTTGGCTTAATATCTGAAAACTTGATTATGTAATACATCATATTAATAGAATAAGGGCCAATACCACGTAATCTCAACCACATATACAGAAAAGAATTTGACAAAATACAATGCCCTTCATGTCTAAAAAAGTAAACACTCAACAAATTAGGAATAGAAGAAAACTTTATCAACATATAAACAGCATCAATGAAAAACCCACGTCTAACACCATTTTCAATTGTGAAAGACTGAAAATTTCCCCCTAAGACCAGGGACAAGAAAATGATTTCTTCCCTTATCTCGTATGTTAATCACAGGTACTAGAGGTTCTAATGAGGGCAATTAGGCAAGAAAAAGGAATAAAAGAAACTCAGATTGGAAGGGAAGAGGTAAAACTATTTGTTTTGCAGAGGAGAAGATATTGTATATAGAAAAACCTAAAAAATACACTCCTCCCAACACACAATATGTGAACCGTATAGCAATAGATGTATAAAAAATTTAAATTGCCCCATGTGCTTAGTGGCTCCACTACTGGACAACACAGTTAGACTGCTGATATTTGTTGAAAGTTTCCAGAAGAGGAAGAGGAGGAGGATGCTGGAGGTTGGTGGCCCCAAATGTTAATGCTTTTCTCATCTTCTGAAAACCTAAGGAAGGAGATGGTAGGATTAGCTGACAGGGATGTGGGGCAGAATGGGCACCATGTCAGTGACATTCAGATCAAGGATGTGTCACTTGAGCTCAGAGTCATCAGCCACCAGCTCAGCCAATGCTTCCAATCTCCTCAACATACATCAAGTCGGTGACCAGGCAGGAGTGGAATATATCTCACATCTGGCTGCCCTTGTAGAGCTTGGTGACCTAGAACAAACGCGAGGGAGAGTGGGTGAGATGGAGGTCTCCTGGGGATGCAGGGGGCCACTGGAGTCAGTGAAAGATCACAGACTTTGGGGCAAGGGAGACCTGACTTCAAATCCTGGCTCTGCCCCTAACTCACTGTGTCACCCTAGGCACAATACTCCCCTATCTGAGCTTCAGTTTACCCAAGTGAGAAATGGGCAAGACAGCTAGGACATCACCTCTGGACACTGAGAGAACCCAGACATGCAGGGAAAATGAAGGTTTGAAACAATCACGTAACAGATGTAAGTCAGGCAGAGGAATGACGCTGCCCTCAGGGCAAGGAGGACGGGAGAGGGGAGACCCCCACATGTTCCGGGGTGTCTCTCGGCAGGGCGGTGTACTCCGAGGATGTGGGCTCCAGGTTGCTGAGGTTCCCAACGATGATGCGGAAGTGTAGTAGGTGCTCTCTGTGGATGGATAAACTCTGGGCTGCAGAGCATGGAGCCACTGAGAGGAAGAGCAGACAGGTGGAGACTTTCCATTCCCAGCACAGAGGCATGGTGGCCCACGGGATCAGGGTGCTGGTGCAGACGGTGTCACCCTGGTGGCTGCCCCATCCTTCTCAGGCCTGGGGAGAGAGGGATGTGGGGACTCTAGTGAGAGGTCCTGAAACCTCTGGGGGTGGGGGCCAGAACTGGAAGGAGGAAATGGGAGGACAGTGGGGAGACAAAGACGGGTGGTCACAAAAGTGGTCATTAAGGGCAGATGCTCAGGGGAGGGTCTCACCTGAGGGAGACCAGTCTGCAACTCGAGTAGAAGGGACCCAGGCTGCTCCTCTTGAACTAGGAGCCAGCGGGGGAGGAAGGAGGAGGAGGATGAGCAGGAGGGACAAGAGTTAGGGGAGGGGCTCGGTGGGATTTAACCCACCAGGAGCTGCTGAGACCAGGGTCTCACCAGGCTCTGCAGGACCCTCACAGTGGAGTTGAATGAGGCTGAGCCATTGCTCCTGTCTGATGAATACCAGAGAGTGGAGATGGGGAAGGTGACTGTGAGGGTCTTCAGGTTGTGCCCCAAAGCTGCAAGACGAGAGGGAGTGCGATGGCCATCACTGAGTGCTGGCCTGAGACCAGAGCAGAGTCCTGCACTAATTATCATCTGTCGTCTTCTCTCACAGTGGCACCACCACCCACCCGTGTGGTCACCCAATTCAGAACCAGCATATCTGCTCAGCTCCTCTTCCCTCCCAGTAACACCCATTCACCTTGCACACTGGTCCTCACATACACTCCATCCCTCTCCCAGCTCAGGTCTTAACTTCCTTCACCCAGACAAACACCCCAGCAGGCTCACTGGATGCTCTGTCTAAAGGATGTTCTACATGGACTACAAGAAGAATCTTTCTGAAATGAATACCTCACTAGAGCCACCACTGCTCTAGTACCACCCATGGCTCCCTATGGCCTTCAGTGATTAGTTCAACCTTCTTGACCTGGCACTCAAGACTCTACTCAATCTGGCTCCTGCTGACCTTTCAGTATCATTTTATCCATCTACTGCACTTTAAACTTCATGCTTTGCGCAAACCAAATTCGTTTCAATTCTCCCCTTACAGCATGTTGATTCTGGCTGGAGCCTTTGCTCATGAAATCCACTCTGCCAGGAAAACCCTTCATCCTCTATTTGCCAGGATCCCCCCTATTCATTCTTAAAGACTCCATTCTGGTGAAACTTTCTCTAGCAAGCTCTTCCCCTCCAAATTATGCCAGGTACCTCTCGCTGAAACATCCCACATTGTATTATAATGGTGTGTTAATTTCACAAGACTAGGGGCTCTCTGAGGTCTGGCCTTAGACTGAATCGTTGATATAATCTTTGTGATCAGCATGATTGCCCTAAAACCAGAATGTCACACCCTGGCTTCCCAGCTCCTGGATCACAACTGGCTGGTGGAGGATTGGGGCCGGAGAACTTCTCCTGGGAAGGACAAGGGGCCCCCGATACCTGTGGTGGCTTCTGGTAGCACAGGTGTTGATCAAGTATGCAGGGACGTGGTGGCTGGCTCGGGAGTTGTGGCGAGGGCTGTCTTCAGGGAGGGATAGAGTGGGAGGAGACCCCAAGCTCACCAGGGCTCCAGCAGTGGCTGTCCCAGGACCACCATTCACAGATGAAGCATAAATGAGAGTGAGGGGATGGGTGACTGTGTGAGTAGAGGGATGAGCAAGCCTGTGGATGAGAGGAGCCCAAGAGAGAGAGATAGGTGAACAAGAGAGACTGAACTCGGAGGAGAGACAGATGGATGGGCAGAAAACTGGACAGACGGATGGGATACCTGGAAAAGGAGGACAAAGGGCGGCGCTTTAGCAGAATTAAAGTGAAAATCACGTGGGGTCTGAGTGTGTGGAGAACATGTCTCTGTCAAAGGCTTTCTCACACTGGGTTGGGACTCTCCACCAGAACCCGGGAGGGAGAGAAGGGATGAATTAGGGCCCTTCCAGGTCCTTCCCTCACCAAGGACAGCAGGTGTAGGAGAACATGTGCTCCCCATCTCCAAATGCGGACGGGACCCAGGAGATCAGGTCCAGGAATACTCACTGTTGGTAGTCAGGGCCACGGCTCCATAGGTGTAACCTGTGGAGAGAAGGCAAGAGGAACTGAGCAAGAGTTGGGGTGAACATAAAGGATTAAGGAGAGGGAGGATGCAGGGACCTTTGTGGGAAAAGCAGATGGGAAAGCAGAGGGGAAGAGGGGAGGGGTGTTGAGGGGGGAGGCAACGAGATGGAAGGTGGCTGGACCCAGTGATCACACAGTGATGAGAAGTCTGAACCCAGACCGGGTGGATAGAGAGATGGATCATAGCTCACTTTAGAGCAAAGGAGGCAAAACAGAACTCCGACTAGGAGAGACAGCGTGGCTGTAGCACAGGCCCTCACCACTGACATAGAGGCTGTCCCTCTCCAGGGTGAAGGAGCCCAGGTGGGAGAAGCCCTGGGTCTCATGGCTCAACTCCCAGTAGAGTCACTCTCTGTCCAGCCCTGCACGTGCACGGGTCAGAGTGGAAGGTGCAGATGATGTCCACCCCAGTGGCTGCCCTACCCTTCTCAAGCCTGGGGGAGTAAGAACATGGGGATGTGGAATACTGAGCAGGGATCCTTGTGGGTGTGGAAGGCGAGAGAGGGGAAAGGAGGAGGCTGAGGGAGATGCTGAAGGGGCTGCTCTGATGCCTGCAGGGGCTCTCCTAGGTGTCACCCATGTGAGACAACCCCCTCACAAGTAATGCCTGACATCCTTTAGGATGTGGAGGGGGGCATGTGAGTGGCAAAGAGGGGTGAACACACAGACCTGTGCGAGGGGGCACCTGCAA
The DNA here is from genome assembly GCF_020826845.1 of Diceros bicornis minor. Lineage (NCBI taxonomy): Eukaryota > Metazoa > Chordata > Mammalia > Perissodactyla > Rhinocerotidae > Diceros > Diceros bicornis. The sequence continues at coordinate 20,738,143 of NW_026690866.1, forward strand.
GTCTGCACGGACAGCAGCGAGGAGCACAGTCAGTGCCCTGTGCCATCTGACACATGCAGGCAAGAAAGTACCGTTACATTCTCTCGGTTCTACACTCCACGGTCTTTTCTTTCTACTTAGTTCTTGCTCCACAGCCATCAGCCAGGCGTAGGGAACAATCATCTTATTCCTAATTTTATTCCCAGCTCCTCCCATCTTGCCTCTTAAGTCTTCATTCTTAACCATGAAGTCCATTTTAACCCCCGTGCTTATACCAAACACTGATTGCATCATCCTTCTACTCGCATTTCTCCAGAGTCTTCCCACTGGTCTTAGAACAGAGTCCCAAGTCACTCCTGACCTTGTCCAGCCTGTCCCCCACACTGGTCTGGCTCACACCTCTCCCCCTGTGTTGATTCGGCTCAGCCATCCCTCTTCTCAGTTCATGGACACACCGGGCTCTCTGCTTCAGGGGTGTCCTCATGCGGATCCCTCTGCCTGAAACACTTTCTTGAACAAACTCCCACACCCTCACTCCAGTCTAACCCTCCAACTAGCTAAATCCAGTTCCAACTCTAGCTCTCAAGCTAAATATCAGTCCTTCTCAAGAGGGCTTCCTTACCCCCTTAGGTTGAGTCCCCTTGTCCCAAACTCCCACATCACTCCCATCATTAACTGTCTAAAATCCAAATAACCAAATACAATATAAATTCCATGGATGTGGGACAAGGTCTCTCTGGTTCTCCAGGTCCCCATGCATGTGGCCCAGGGCCTGGCTCATGAGATCAGGAACCATCCCGGTTTGTCTAGGACTGCCCTGGTTTGAACACTAAACATCCTGTGTCCTGGAAAAACCCTCTGTCCCGAATAAATGAGGATGTTTGGTCACCATAAATTATACACTCAGAGACTATCTATTGCATGACAAGCACACATTCCCCTCAAGAACATCACAGGAAAGCTAGAATGAAAAAGGCACACACACACAAAATTAGTAGAAGCCAACAACTAAATACAAAATTACTTAACAAGATACTCTGCAACGTGAATCACTAGACCGTTATTTCAGAAAAGTTTCAAGAAACAAAGTTAATTCCCTTTAGAAGGAAAGGTGGTGTGGACAGTCTTTTTGGAGACTATTGCCCTTCCCTTCAATCTACAGTGTTGCTTAGTATTCCTCCAAATGATTTGAAATGTCATAAAGAAAAAAATGCTCTAAATGAATCTGGCTACTGGCAAATTCAATTTTAAATTTGTTATTAATACAAGGAAGTTCCAATCATCTTTTTTCCTGAATGCTCCTCTATTTCAAATTTTTGTGGAGGATTGATAGGACTTTAGAAGTCAAATTGAATGGTTCTAAGAAATGTTGCTGAGTATCCCTGCTAATATTTCATGGGATGTCTTCTAATACTACATACACACGCAAAACATTTTTGTATTTATTATATATAAATCCTGACTTTTGAGTATTATGCAATGCAAGTAAATCTATATTTTCTACTATAATCCACATTTGCAGTTCTTTACGTTTCTTTCATATGTTCTTATTTGCATATAACTGTACTTACTGAAATATTTACCACCCAGAACCACACACAGTTTACCATCTTTCCCTTGAATATAATTCATCAAACATCAATAATTTTTCTCAAGATACCCTCACTCTCAGTGAGTCCATGTGGTGACAACCCGAGCCCAAGAAACCCCACTGGCAGGTCTTCTGCACAGCAGAGGCTGCCGGAACCTGTTGGTACCAGGTCCACAGGGTACTCACCTGGTCACACAGAAATCCATGGATCAGTGAGGACAGGTGGACCCTGAGCCCGGTTTCACCTCAAAGTTGAGCTCCACAGATGCTTTTCGTGTCTGAGGGGAGAAAAAAAAAGCGCAAACAAGCTTTTGAGGCCTTTTATAGGGTGTTGGATGGAAAGGCCACACCATTCACTCTTCTTTTTTTGTATTTACTGATTTAACTGTAACTGTTGGTTGTGACAGGATTTTCCCAATTCCTATCCAGCCACCTGCTCCCCGAGATGGGAGAAAGCAGCTTCGTGCTGTGTACACTTGAGTCACTCAACTCGGCTGGACAGAGACGTTTTGGTGACTCTGGACTCTTTAAACAAGCTTGTCATTTAGGGACCCTGTAAGTGACTCGCTGACTTGTCAACAATTTCCACACTTCATTCAGGGCTCGGGGGATTTTCAGGCCCTGAAGCAGGTTTCCCAACCTCCGCACCACTGACATCTGGGGCCTGGCAATTCTGTGTCGGGCTGTCCTGGGCCCTGGAGGATGCTGAGAAGCATTCCTGCCTCCCCCTCTAGATGCCAGGAGCGTCCCCATTTGTAACAACCAAACACCGCCTGCAGATGTGGATAAGCCCCCTGGGGACAAAATCACACGGAGGACGGTGTTGGGGACTCTGAGGAGGGGACGGCGGCGCCCAGAGCCTGGAGGAACAGCAGCCTTGGGGGCCCTGAGCCAACAGCCTGGGGGAAATGGAGCTGCGGAGGGACGGAGAGACGTCGGGCACTGACGGGGCTGCCCGCGGCCCAGGCGCATCCCTGGACCCCTACCCGAGCCGGGACCGCCCGCTGCTCACCAAGCCCCACCCCTGAGAGCAAACGTCCAGGAGATTCCGATCTGCACCAAGAAGATGGAACACACCGCGAAGCCCCCGGCTCCATCCATGGCTGCCGCCCGTGCTTCCACTTCCTGTCTTGGGCGGGCGTTCGGGGAGGACGGAAGTTCAGGGAGGACGGACGTTTGGGGGCTCCGGGTCGAGGCGGCGTGCAGGTCGGTGCGGGGCCATGCACCCCAGCCTTGAGGGAGGTGTCTAGTTTCTAGAGTGAGTGCTAGGGCGGGCAGCGGGCTGGGTCAGCAACAGTGACAGGACCAGGTCTAGGGGCAGGGCTGTGGGGGGGGACAAGGGTGTGGGCGGGGACCACGCTGTGGGTGGAGCCAGGCCCGAATGTTGTGGGCCGAGACGAGTTCCAGGGACGTGAAGAGGCAGAGGTGGGGCTGGAATAAGTCAGGTGGACTTGACAGGGGGAGGAAATGAGCTCCAGGGGCAGGACTGGAGGCGCAGCTTTCCCTGGACCCCTAGACTGTACAGGTAGCTGGATGTTGAACAGCTTTTCTTCATTCCTTTCCCCACCTTTACACAGACACATAGAATGATGTGCCAGATGGGGAACAGGTGTCAGAGCATGGCTGACTTCTGGGAAGCATCAGTCATTGTGGGGTGGTCATAAAGAGAAGCCTGGAACTTGCTCAGGAAGTTTAGACAGGCAAGAGCAGGACAGTGTAGGGTGGTGGATCCCAAGGACAAATGGTCTCTTAAAATGACATTGGAGTCCGCAATGTCACGTGCTACTGCAGAGCATGTCAGAAAAATCATGAAAATTCCCCAGTGGATTAGTAAGAGACATGGCTTGTGAGGTTAGCAAGAGAAGCATCCACAGAATGGGGATGGGATTGGGTGGGCACCCTGGAAACAGAGGCATTGGGATATATGTGAACTTTTCACAATGGATCCCTGGCAAGAGGAGGAGAGGAGGGGCGTGGAGGGTGAGGACTCTTAGGAACGCTGGCTGAGAGATTAGTTTGTAGATGGTAGAGATTTGTGCGTATTTGAAACTTGAGGGATGATTCCAGTAGGGAAGTTATGGAAAGCACAACAAATAGTGAGGGCATAATGTCATTAAAATGGAAGTATAAGATAAAAATCAGAGTGGTTTCAGCCAAAAAATCAATTTCTTTGGATATAACAACAGAAAAGTTGTGATAAATGAATTCCTTATGAGGAATATATGTAGATCTGATGACTAGAGAGTGAAATAGTTCCTGTCTGGTGGTTAACAATTTATCTGTGAAATATGGAGGAGGTCGGAATATAGAGATTTATGGAACTCAAGAAATGGAAAAAATGAGCAGAGCATTCAGGAAGCATTAGAGAAATGCATATAGGTCCATTGGTTGCTGTGATTCTCTGTTGGGATCCACAGGCTCCTGGCGCATTCTCTGTTCAGTGCAAGTGTCAACATGGCATGGCAGGTATTTGAAATCATCTGAAGTGTGCAGGGTGGATATGGTGGCAATAAAATATCTGGGAGTATGGTCAGTGAATGATTGAAATGATGGGCTGTGAATCTGAGATTACTAGAAAGGATTAGGAGAAGAAAAGAAAGGTTTGTGAAGATATTCCTACTGGAGTAATCTAGTTTATTGAAGAATGGTTATTTAGAGTGGATTTCTTTGTGTACAAACTGGAAATGTGGAAATTTGTGGTGGGAATATGGTGTTTGTGAATTACTGACTGGGGAGCAGGAGAATTTTGGGTGAAGATAGGATCGGGGTGTGGAAGTGAATGACTAAGGATAGAGTAGTGAATAATTTCATTAGAGATGAGGCAGTGAAAGGAGCTCTGGAGTACTTGGAACTCTGTGTCCCAATAACAGTGGGCTGTGGGGCACCAGCATGTGTGTATTTGACCATGACAGAGAGCGGAAGAGAGGAACGTCCTGAAGCAAGATGGCGGAGGGAAGTTGGCCTGGATTTGACACTGGATAATGACCTTGAGCTTTCTGTCCTTGTCTCACTTCAGCTTGATGATGTCACTGAATCCTGTTCTCCGTGTGGTCCCTGTACCAGCAGATCAACATCACCTCTTAGAATTGAAAATTCTCTATTCCTTCCCCAGACCTACTTGGGTTGAGTTCCAGCAATCTGAGTTTTAAAAACCCTCCAATGATAGTGATGCACAGTGTGATTTGAGACACATGTCTCCAGGGAGAGAAGGAGGGCGGAATATCCACGTGAGCAGAGAACGTTCTCCATGGATGGTAGTCTTCATCCTCCATTTTGTTCAAATTTCACATTTTATTTTGTTTTGAAAGAGAAAGCTCCAAAAATATTCCCCGACTTCATAGTGGAAACAGTAAGATCATGAAACTAAAACCATTCAGAAAACTAAATATCTATGCACCCTGAAGCCTAAGCAGCTGCATATTCCAGAGGCCAGTTACTGGAATAACTTCCCATCCTGGTGGTGAGGTCAGGTGCAGTCAGTGGGAGGAGACCCTGGAGAAGCCGCAGCAAGGCTGTGGATACAGTAGACTGCAGGGACTCCAGGCCTGCAGCAGTAAAGGAGAACTCTTAAGTTCTTTGGAGTCGCAAATACCTTCGAAACAGTCACACAGCCTGGTCCATGTGAATCCCTGGACCATGCAGGGGCTGATGGATCTGCACACCAGCTCTGAGCCCACCCTGGCTCGCTGTCCATATTGGGCAGAGATGAGTCCAGGAATGGGTCTGAGTCGCTCACAGACCCTCTGCAGGCAACAGGTATCTTCTAGAGATATCAGGAGACAGACACAGAAAGTGAAGAAAAGCATGGGAGAGAATGACTGTGGTCTCGAGGACAGACGAGATTGCTGGGGAGGCAGAGAGAGCAAGGAGCCAAGAAGGGCATCCTGAAAACAGTGAGGAAAGCAACATCGGTGCTGAAGAAAAGCTGAGTGGCGCCGTTGAGAATTTCCCCATGAGACAGGCTTGACTCTCACAGCATCTCTTTGTAACGTCCATCATGATCTTGACCTTTCATGGTAAACCTCAATTTTACTTTACGATGAGTTTTCTCCTTTTTATATTAAAATTGATAGGATAATTGAAGCTGAGGAATTAGTGTTTTGAACTTACATTTGTTTTTTCTAGACCTTACACTCAATGAAGTGATGATACCTACTAGAATGAGATTTGTCTTTGAATGTATATTAAAGCCGATTCCATAAATTTTTATTATGATTTTGCATCTAATTTTTTTTTTTCGCTGAGAAAGATTTACCCTGAGCTAACATTTGTTGCCAATATTCCTCTACTTTTTGTGTGGGTCACCATCACGGCATGGCTGCTAATGAATATTGTAGGTCCGTGCCTAGTAACTGAAGCTGGGCCACCAAAGCAGAACATGCCAAACTTAACCACTTGGCCAGGGGCCAGTACGATGATTTTGCATCTAATTATAACTTAAAATCCATCAGTCTTTCCCTTCATTGTCACATGGTAATTCAGACATATGTGATTTCTATATCATGAATTAAGTATCTCTTATCTGTTACCTGGCAAACTTGTGTAGCTTTGATTTTGGAATCTCAAGAATGAGCATACCCCCTGTGGACATTATTTTCCACTTAGAGAACCTTGGCAACAGGCTCATTGCCTTCCTTCCCACACTAGATCCAGAGTCGTGGAAATGTGTTTTCCTTGCACACAGCACAGAGCACATAGGAATTACTCAACAAACATGTGATAAGTGAATAATTGGTGGCATCATCAGGTCATTCACAGAAGCCAGACTGAGAGAGAGCTTCCTTAGGTCAGAAGGAGAACCATTCCTTTATATTTGTGATATTTTAATTTGTAACATTATAATGTGGACACCAAGTATAATGTTTTTATCAAACTTGTGTTCTGAAGGTTTTCAAAAATCTCTAAAACTCAGAGTACAGAAAAATAAATCTCTGTGACCCTGTTACTTGCTTCAAACATTGTCAACTCGTATACCATCTGACTTTGTTTATCCTCACACCAAGACCCCAAGAATTAACCAGAGGACATGGCTGAGAGCACATCATTTCAGCTGTAAATATTTGAGTTTCTCTTACAGATGAGGGATTTTTGGAACACAAACACAATAACGTTATCACACACAAAATAAAAATATCATTCGTATAATCAACTATCTAGTCAGTATCCAAAGTCTCCAAGTTTTGTCAAGGTTATTTCCTGGTTTGACATTTTATTTGAGTCAGGATCTTAATGAAACCCTTCTTTTGCAATTGGTTGATCTGTTTTTGAAGTCGCCTCAGGAGCTAGGTCCTGCCTGCCTTTAGTCCATTTGTTAATGAGCTTCCTTGGGCCTTGTCCTCTCCACGTGCAAGTTTTGATCTTTTTACATTGTTTTCCCCACTTAGAGCTGATGTTATTCCAGAGATTGAGCTAGAAAACTACAAGTTCCTAAAATTTCTTCAAAAGAAATCTCAACTAGAGAAGCAGAAAACGTTCCCTGTTCCTCAAGAATGTAGAAAGGCAGCCCCTGCCTGTGGCACGACATGGTCCTAGGTAGTGCTGTTTTAAAGACACCCACATTTCAGTGGTTGTTGCTCTGCCTGTGAAAGTACCTTCAACCTTAAAATCCCAAGAGAACAGGCGGGGGGCCATGTCTGCTCCTGGAGGAGCTGAATGATACTGAAATGAACTGGTCTTCGGAATTAGGGGGACTTGGATGTGTTCCCACTAGCCAGCGAAGGGGTGGACCTTCTCCCTTCACCCACATTCAATAAGCTGATGACCCAGAAGAGTTCGTGATTCAAGGAGAACTGTGAGATTCAGTGTCTCACTTACATGCCTACAGAAAGCGAGAGAACCACACCACAGCTCCCAGACTGTAAAGAGAACAGGACTTTAATATAATATTCAAATATGGCATTTATTGTTTACAACAAATAACTACTGTCCCTCCACAATGTGTGAATAGGTGCTGGGGTAGAGACATCAGGGAGCTGGGCTGAAGTCTTCCCCTCTCTCTTGGGTTTAAGGGGACCTCAGAGATCAGCTTACAATGTTCCCCTTCCCGTCAGAAGGGAGGAGGTGGCCCAGTGCATCCCAAGCATCCCAGCTGTGTCCCCACTGCTGAGGATGGGGCTGTGATAGGCCACTGGTATGGGGCTCAGTGTTTGGGCTTGGGGACTGAGTAGAAGAGTCGGGTTATACTGGGGGGCCTCCCTCAGAATCATGGCCCCCCACACTGTCCCCACTGCACTGAGTGCTGCAGGCTCTGTGCTCAGTGCTGTCATCCACCAGTACCCCATTTATCCCTGCCACGCAAGAGATCATTTAGTATCACCTATTTCACAGAGGAGGAAACGGAGTCTCAGGAAGCTGAAGAGAGTCACCCCAGTCACAGGACTGCTCAGTTGTGGAGCTGGGATCCCAGTGCCAGTTGTCTGACTCCCCAAGGGCACTTTTAGCCCGAAGTTTTACTGAACCAATAGGAGTCAGTCACCACAGCCCAGACACTCACTCACCACTGACTTTGATGATGGCGGGTTCTTCTTATCCTTGAGTATTCTGCTGGCCAACTAGGTCTGGGAATCCAGCTGGCAGGACAGGCTGTAGCTCCAGGACAGAGAGGCACCTGTGAGCCTAACAGGATCCACACTTCAGGTGTCCCTCCACTGCCTGCCCAGCAGCTGGAGTCTGGGTGTCCCAGAAGTTGCCATGCAATAAGACTTGGGGCTGAGTGGGGGGCCACGGAGACAGGCTCTGTGGACTGGCCAACAGGGAGCGTCCATCCCTGCCCTCACCCAACTCCTGCCCGGCCTCACTTATCATTCTCGTTGAGCAGTTCCATGTCCTGGAACCAGGCCCCAAATCACTCCTCGGGCTCTAGGTTGTAATTTTTTGTGGCCACCTGGAGCAGCAGGAGCTCCCTCATGACTGGGTATTCTTGGGACTAGAGGGAAAGAGAGGCTGCAGATAGGGCCTGAGTGGGGGATGCTGCATGGACCTTGTGGGTGGTGAGGAGTGGGGCAGGGGAACAGTCCTTTAAACTGTCCTTCCCTTCAGTTCCATCCAGGCTCTACCTGTTCGCATAATGGGAATAAGCAGCGCCTCCTCCAGGATTTTCTCCTTGATGCCATCCTCCCCTCAACCCACCTGCCAACTGGATGGGTCTCCCACTTCTCTGTTATCAAACTCTTCCACTCAATGTAAGATACAGTGGGCGGAGCCAGGGACTGTTCTGCCCAGAGGGTCTCTGATTTGCTCCTTCTTCCCCTTCCTGCAGGGGGTGTGGCAGCTGTTCACTTCAGTCCTCTTCTCAGGTTGATCTCATTCCCCTGGAAGGCAGACAGCAAGAGTCAATCAGACAGAGCCCCCTAGCCTGACTAGACCCCTATGCCCACCCCTTCTCAAGTTGCACTACTGTCAGGTCCCCAGAGGGGACCGGGCATGCAGAGAAAACAGGACTTGGACCTAGGCCTGGCTCTGGGTTCCAGAGAAAGAGGCCATGGGGGAGAGCCTAAGGTACCTGGCAGCACAACCCTCTCTGATGACAGACTTGGAGGCTGAGGCCTCAGGCAGAGGGGACTGCTCAGCCACTTATGTGTTGCCTGACTTGGAGGGGCCCGAATCCTCTCTCCCTCTACGGGCAGCATGGGAGGGATAGGCTGAGTCCAGCTCAGATAAAACCTCACGCAGCTGTGCCGTCAGGCAGCTCTGAGCTTCCCCAGCCTGGGGAACCGGAATGGGTGTCTCAGGTGGAACCTCTGTTCACTCATCCATAAGATGTGCCTGATGTCCCAACTCCGAGGGGCGGCTGCAAGGCTCTCATGAGACATGTGCCAAGTGCTGAGAGTTCAGAGCTCAGTTCAGGGGCTCCCGCAGCCCAAGGCTCAGGATCCTGTTCCTCCCTGCCTGGTTCTCAGGTTCACCCACCTTGAGATTATCACCCATCAGCAGGTGCAGCATCAACAGGTGACCAAGGAAAGTGCCAATATAGGGGATGACACTCTGTGACATCAGAGTGTGGGTGGGATGAGCCCTAGCTCTCAAGTTGGTGCCCTGCAGACCCTCCCTGAAAAGTCCTCACCCTCAGCCTCCTGGCCTACACCAGGGTTCCCACGAGGAGCAGCCTAGGACCCTTAGCAGCCTCCCCTCAATTCCTCCTCCCTGCACACCCCAAGAACACCACATTCCTGCTCCTCACCTCCCAGGGCCGGCTTCTGGCAAATCACAGGGTATGTGGTCTCTGGCCCTCCCCACAACAACCCAACCTGCACCAGACCTTCCAGACCCTCCTCCTGGTAACTTCTACTGGGGGATTCAGGCACTGTGGCACCAAGAGGAAGGGCCGTCCTCTCTTGATTTGAGGCCTGCATCTGGGAAGGAAGAGCCCCTCCCCCACAGGAACACTCACCTGCTGCTGCTGCTGCTTCTCTTGCACTCTCTGGGGGCTGATCTGAGGGGGGGCAAACGTGGAGGGCCCCTCCTGCCAGGGTCGAGGACAGTGTCAGTAAGGCCATAGTCCCCTCACCATATTTCTCTCCAGCACCACTGGCCTCTGACCCTGGACATCTGACTCCATGCAACTGGTACCAATAGCACTCCATCCTCCAAGATGTTGTGATTCTAGAAGAAGCCCAGCTCCAACTCTCACTCTGGGTGTGAGCTTGGGCTTTGGGTCAGGCCTCCCCGAGCCTGTTTCCTCATGTGGAATATGTGAGAACTCCAGCTACCTCACAGGTTCTCCTGAGGACTCAGTGTCACATGACATTGTTCTCACCCTCACCCTTCCAGGTGGAGCAGGCAGAAAGCTCCCACATTCCTTTCCTCCCTCTTACCTCATCATCACCCTGTGTGGCCTGCAACTGAGGCTCACCTGGGGGAGGACTGACCTCCAAGTTCACTTTCAGCTTTCAGGATTCAGTTTGGACTGAGAGTCTGAGTTTCATTCTGTCTGTTGGCCTGGGCAATCTCGTGATTCTCTCCTTTATAGTCGTCCACATTGGGCAGCCCGAAAACACTGGTATTTGATTCCTCAGTTACAGAGATTCGACAGAGTGAGAGAGAGAGAGATGGAACATGAAAGAGGGAGTAAGAGGATGTGAGAGAATTTTTTAGTTAAAATTTAGACAAGACATCCCATCACTTTGGCTGTTATTATGTTAAGAAGCCAGTTACTAACTACTTAGTGGTTCCACTGGGATGCCTATAACATGGGTGGGGCTTACTGGGTACCACTGTGGAGATTGCCCACCTCATAGGTCAAGACGAGGCACTTGGGTGGCATTCTCCCTTAAACAGGAAACAATTGAATGGTTTTATGCCACAGGATGACAGTATCTAAATTTCCATTAGTTTCAACCTCCTCATGATGCTGACATGAAAATGAGGCCAAGTTGGAAGCGACTGTTCCAATATCACATTGCTAGAACCCAGGCCTGTTTTGAGTGGTGTTCTGTGCTACCTGTCACCCCTTCTTGTTATTCTTCCATCTCTAAGTTTGTGCCTTAGGTACATGGGACATCAGCCCACAGGGGTAATAGATATTATGTCATATACACCGGGTGACATCCCTAGGAAGTAGATTCTAGCCTGATCCCCATGGTGCAGGTTTAGGGACAGGGGAGGACCTGAGAGGTACAGGGACTTTCTCAGGGTGAAGAACTGGTAAGAAAAAAGAGGTCTACGTTCATCTCTGTCTCCTCAAAGCTAAGACCCGACTTGGGTTTCTAGGGAGCTGTGGCTAGGGCTGTGTAGGCTCCTTGTGTATAGTTCAAGAGATGACATGGGGGAGAAGGGTTAGCAGCCAGGGCACAGGAGGCAGCTCTGGACAAGTCTGATTGAGGTAAGGGGTCCAGGTAAAGGAATCTTGAAAAATGACCTCACTTCCTTGTTCATAGACCTAAACAGATCTTAGAACTCTGGTAACCAGGCACCCACAACCCCCCATCCAGCTCACATGACTGGAGACAGTCAACAGGCAAAAATATTTTGTTGTTGTATCCCAACTTTTGGAGGATCTAGGCACAAAAAAAACCCAGAAAGAGAAACTTTTTGGTAGTTGCCGACGTTGGCTCAGCCCTGATCCCCGAGGCCTCTGGGCGTCTAGCAGGAGGCAGTGAAGGGTAACACGGGGCAGCCCAGGAAAGGCTAGTGCAGGCCAGGACGCAACTGTGATCCCACCTGATCAGCCCCACACCCCTTGTTCCTCATCGTGTGTGTGTGTGTGTCTGTGTGTGTATGTGTGGAGGGAAGAAGACAGGGTATGAGGGGCAAGCCATTCCTGGGCAGGAGCTGGTTGTTAGGTGTCGGAAACATGGTGGGCCTGTCATATTCATAGCCCAGGTCATGGCTGGCAGCATGAGAAGTTGATCTCCTCTACTCTTATGTTACTGAGCCATAGAGGTTTCATCTCTTTTCCTGCCTGACCACAGTTCTTTGCAGGGATGTCCCTCTGTGCCTGAACTGAGGAGCAGACTTTCTCTTGAGGGATGACCCCAGTGGCAGTGTGCAGGCAGCCCTTCATTCCTTCTGGCCCAGATCCGGAACAGTCTTTGCAGAACTCCAGTCAGTAGGTCATTGAGGAGCTGCCCAATGGTTTCAATTTCACCAACTCACTAGGAAAGGGGAAGGTGCCTGAGGCCACAAACACCATCCAGTGCTGCTCTGAGATGAGAGCAGGAGCAGAGGGTCTCCACACTCAGGACCTTGAGATGACCAGGTTGGACCAGAACTAGGGCATGACCAGACTGGGGCTGTCCCTTTTTCAAGCTAACGGGGATGTACACGCAGGTAACTTTGCCTGTTTTGGAGCTGAGCTGCCATGACCCTCTTACCCTTGCCCGGTGTGAGCTTCTGGAGGCCACTGAGGCAGAGGCAGAGGGTAACTGGGACTGCAGGCTGGATATTCCTGGAAGGGAAGTGGGATCTTTCCTGTGTTTAGAAGGACACATGGAAAGTCAGCTATGTGGGTGAATCTTTCTCTTTGTTCCACTGTAGCACCAGCTGCAGAGCTCCAGCCAGTGGAAGGAGCAGAGCAGTGGGCAGTGGTGGAGGGAGAGCTGGCTACAGCTCCGTTCACATCACCACTACTAGTGCTGAGGCCAGCGTCCCCTCCTTCAGCCGTGTTGGAGCTGGAGCAAGGGCCAACATCTGCTCCAGCAGCAGTGAGAGCTGCTGAACTGAAGTCACCTACACCATCATTTCTAGTGGGAAGTCCATCTCCACCTGTGGCTGTTAAGGAGCGTGAGAAGAAGCCCAACCTCACGGCCTTCTCTCCTAAGCTGGTGGTGGAGCAGTTGACCGTGATGGATGTGGTGAACAGCTGGGCTCTCAGCGCGAGGAGGGGCACGCCTTCCCTATGCCATCGTTGTCCCAGACTTGATCCAGACTCCCATGATCTGGGCCCAAATCCCAGCTCCACCCCTTCCCAACCACATGAGCTGGGCAACTTCCGGAACACCCAAGCGTTTGCTGTCCACCTGCAGACCGTAGAGGTATACACTAACAGTACCTGCTCCATAGAGTGGCTGTGCCGGCTCCATGAGGTAAAAGAGATGGAAAGCTGGGCAGGGCCTGGCCCATCAGGGGTGTAGGGGAACTCACTGTGTGCAGACAGGACTACGGTGGCCAAGCCGTCTCCTCAGGAGGGTCAACAGCCTCAGGACTTGACACCTGATGTGTGCTTCAGTACAAGGGAGACAGACAAGGCCAGTGGTTGCAGCTGCCATGGGGGAATGTGCATCAGAATGGGGACTGGTACCAGAGCGGAGTTCAGGGTGGTGTCAGATGCCCCCTTGGCATGAGCAGAGTTGAGCCACCATCTGGAGCTTGGAGTTAGCCAGGACGGGCTGGGTGCAAATGCCCCTCTCCCTTCCCTGCCGGGATTGGGTCTTGGGTCATCCTGTGTTGGGTACCCTAGGTGGACAGAGAAGAAAACGCAGGGACTCTCACAAGGCTCAGGCCACATCCTGAGCTTCCTGAGCTCCAGCTCTAAACTGTGACAACTGTGTGCGACTTTAGTGGCTGTGGACACAGAGGTGGCCTGTGGCAGGGCTGGATGACACTCCCCCTGTTCCCCAGGAGCTCTTCTGGAAGGTGGTGCCCACTCAGTGCCTGGGATCCACCTGGCGCAAGAAGAACAAGCCTGGCAGTGAGCACTAGACACCCACCATCCAGGCCACCATCGACCAGTTCAGGAGGGTGGCCAGCCTCGTCATCACCACCTGCCTCAGGGACGTGAGTATGACAGCCCAGGACAGGGCAAGGGTGGTAGAGCACTGGGTCTAGGTGGCCCAGGTGTGCCGTGGGAGGCCCAGTAGAGAACCTCTCTGGAGACTTGGGAACTGCCTCTCCACCTTTATCAGCTCCCAGGATTGAAGTGTGTGATCCAAGCTCCTGCAAGTCCCTAGGCCCTTCCTGCCAGGACCCCCGCTGACCTTGACTCCAGGTCCCAGTAGGAGGATGCTCACTTCCTACCTGGCTCCTTCCCTGGGTTGAGCTAAACTCCTTCTCCTTGTGAGTGTTACTTTCTGGGTCCTAAATGTCCTTCTGGGGCTCCCTGAGCATCTGTCTCATCCAGGAGAGGCGATTTAAATAGAAGGGGACTGAAGCTAGAGCAAGCGGGGCTCCAGTGCCCAACCTCACACCTCATTCTCTTCCCTTACCCAGGAGTGCGAGATCTGGAAGACCTTCTCCTCACCCCGCACTTTCATCTCTGCTCTGCAGAAAACCTCCACAAGCCACCTGAAGAACACAAGGGGAGAAGTTTCCCTGTGGGTAGGCCTCTCTCCATAGGAGGACCAGGATGGATGGGGGATCTCCTGTATGTCTCTCATTGGTGCCTCAGTCAGCCGGGAACTCCTGGAAGGCAGCAAATGCTGGGTACAGGGCCTGGGAGTGGGTAGTTGGTCTCTAAGTCTCCTGGTGTCCTTAGTGAACCAGTTCTGCTTCAGGACTCGGTTTCCCTAAATGTCAGGTACTGAGTTGAGCCACATTGGAGATTTTCATGTGTTTATAGCAACAGAACTCTATGGCCAGCTGAAACTCATAGTGGTCAAAACAGAGCTGCTCTGTAGAGCTGGGGAGTGGAGACCCCAGTGACCAACAGGAGAGTCCCCTCCCAGTCCCATGAGCCCTTAGCGCTCAGAGGAGCCCAGTGAGAACACTCCTCCAGGCAGGTTGAATCTCTTGGGTTGTCAAAGAAAAGGGATTTGCACTCAGACCCCTCACATTATCCCTAAATTTATCCTTCCCTCTTTCCCCTCCCCTCGGGTAAAGCTCTGAAAAACTTAAGGAGCTCTATAGCCAAGATGAGTCCTTGAGCAGAGAACTGATGACCAAGATAGAGTGGAGGCTGTGGGTCTGGAAAGAGAGGAGAGGGGAGAGGGGCAGGGGTACTGGGCAGGCTGTGGTTTTGATAGTTTCTCACTTGAACTTTCTCTGAAACATTCCCGTCTATCTTGTCTAGGTTAACAAGCAGAGGGATCTGTTCAGCTCATGGGCAGCAGGGTGCCATTTTTGGGCAGGAGGCCCTGGTCATGGGACACAGTGGTATTGGCTGGGCTGTTCCAAGAGGAGTTGCCGAGCTGGTGCCATCAGTATGTCTCTGGCTTCCGTGCACATCCATCCTGCTGGATGTAGCTTCTTCCAGGCTGTTGCGGTGGGTTTAGCCCTCAGCCTAATCCTGTCCTCAGGAAGCCAGGCCCCTGCTGCTCCTTCTGTCTTCACCATGTCTCCAAGGGGAGGGCCCCCTGCCTGTGCCAGGGACATGCATGGCAGAGGATTCCCATGGTCCAGGTGGACAAACAGGCTGCTCATCCTTGGGCCTGAGCAGCTGGACCAGAGACGGATGTGTGTGCTTTTGGGGACCCCCCTCGGATTGCTAGAGTAGTCACTCGTGTCAACCACAAGAGTCTCACCTGAGTGCCTGGTTGACAATGACATATGTCCCCAGGGGCTTATGAGAAGCGTCTAGGCAACTCATGGATTCTTAGTGGATCCTGCTGAAAGGACGTTTGGAGCTTCACGTAAATGAGGAAGCAAAGCGTCCTGTCACCACCTTCCCTGTGCATCAGAGGTGGCACATTGGGGGTTCAGTTCCTGAGTGGATAAAGAAAGAGTTCAGGGCAGGGGAATGTCCTGAGGGGTTCCTTGGGGAGGAGAAGGCTTTGGCATGGCCTCTGGCGCTGCCTGGGGGCCAGACACTCCACGAGACTGGGGCAGGCAGGAGCCATGCAACCAGACTCCCAAGACACCCCGTCCTCTCCACTGCTCGGCCCAGGACCAAGCTTTGAGAGCTCAGAGGACAAGACTGTTGTCAGTGGTGGGGCTGCGAGCTAGTTGAGGATGTGGGAACAGGGCATCTGGCTGGGAGTGTCAAGCGGCTTCTCCTCTTTGGGCCCCTGAGCAACTCACTGCCCCTGTTTGGGCCTCTGTCTCCTCATCAGGGAAGGGAGGGATGGTGATTGTGCGGTGCAGGCCTCACAGGGTGGTGATGAGTTAAGAGGGAGGAAGACTGTGGGAGCTTTCTGCCTGCTCCACCTGGAAGGGTGAGTGCGAGCACAATGATGACAGTCATCTGACATTGAGTCTTCAGGAGTACTTGTGACGTAGCTGGAGTTCTCACACCTTCCATATGAGAAAACAGGCTCGGGGAGGCCAGACCGAAAGCCTAAGCTCACACCCAGAGTGAAAGTTGGAGCTGGGCTTGTTCTAGAATCACAACACCTTGGAGGATGGAGTGGCATTGGTACCAGTTGACTCGAGTCAGATGTCCAGGTTCGGAGGCCAGTGGAGCTGGAGAGAAATGGGGTGAGGGGAGTATGGCCCGTTGACACTCTCTTTGACCCTGGCTGGAGGTGCACTCCATGTTTGCCCCCCCACAGATCAACCCTCAGAGAGTGCAGGAGAAGCAGCAACAGCAGCAGGTGAGTGTGCCTGTGGGGGAGGGGCTCTGCCCTCCCAGCTGGAGGCCTCAAATCAAGAGAGGACAGCCCTTCCTCTTGCTGCCACAGTGCCTGAATCCCCCAGTAGAAGTGACCAGGAGGAGGGCCTGGGAGATCTGGTGCAGGATGGTTGTTGTTGGGAGGACCAGGGACCGCAGACCCTGTGATTTGCCAGAAGCCGGCCCTGGGAGGTGAGGAGGAGGAGTGTGGTGTTCTTGGGGTGTGAAGGGAGGAGGAATTGAGGGGTGGCTGCTAAGGGTCCTAGGCTGTTCCCAGTGGGAACCCTGGGGTGGGCCAGGAGACTGAGGGTGAGGACTTTTCAGGAGAGGGTCAGCAGGGGGCCGACTTGAGAGCAAATGTTCATCTCACCCACACTCTGTTGTCACAGAGTATCATCCCCTATATTGGCACTTTCCTTGGTCACCTGTTGATGCTGTACCTGCTGATGGGTGATAATCTCGAGGTGGGTGCACCTGAGGACCAGACATTGAGGACCAGGATCCTGAGCCTTGGTATGTGGGAGCCCCTGAACTGAGCTCTGAGGTCTCAGCACTTGGCACATCTCTCCTGAGAGCCTCACAGCTGCTTCTGGGAGCTGGGGCATCAGGCACATCTTAGGGATGAGTGAACAGAGGTTCCACCTGAGACACCCATTCCGGTTCCCCAGGCTGAGTATGCTCAGAGCTGCCTGACGGCACAGCTGCTTGAGGTTTTATCTGAGCTAGACTCAGCCTGTCCCTCCTATGCTGCCCATGGAGGGAGAGAGGATTCGGGCCCCTCCAAGTCAGGCAACACATAAGTGGCTGAGCAGTCCCCTCTGCCTGAGGCCTCAGCCTCCAAGTCTGTCATCAGAGAGGGTTGTGCTGCCAGGTCCCTTAGCCTCTCCCCCATGTCCTCCTTCTCTGGAGCCCAGAGCCAGGCCTAGGTCCAAGTCCTGTTTTCTCTGCATGTCCGGCCCCCTCTGGGGACCTGGCAGTAGTGCAACTTGAGAAGGTGTGGGCCTAGGGGTCTAGTCAGGCTAGAGGGCTCTGTCTGATGGACTCTGGCTGTCTGCCTTCCAGGGGAATGAGATCAACCTGAGAAGAGGACTGAAGTGAACAGCTGCTGCACTCCCTTCAGGGGAGGGGAAGGAGGAGGAATTCAGAGACCCTCTGGGCAGAACAGTCCCTGGCTCCACCCACTGTGTCTTACATTGAGTGGAAGAGTTTGATAACAGAGAAGTGGGAGACCCATCTAATTGGAGGGTGGGTTGAGGGGAGGATGGCATCAAGGAAAAAGTCCTGGAGAAGGCGCTGCTTATTCCCATTCTGAGAACAGGTAAAACCTGGTAGGAACTGGAGGGAAGGAGTGTTCCCAGGACTGGTCCCTGCCCCACACCTGGCACCCGACAAGGCCCATGCAGCATTCCTCACCCAGGCCCTAAATGCAGCCTCTCCTTCCCTCTGGTCCCAGGATTACTCAGTCATGAGGGAGATCCTGCTGCTCCAGGTGGCCACAAAAAATTACAACCTAGAGCCCAAGGAGCGATTTGGGGCCTGGTTCCAGGACATGGAGCTGCTCAACGAGAATGATAAGTGAGGCCGGGCAGGAGTTGGGTGAGGGCAGGGATGGACGCTCCCTGTTGGCCAGTCCAGAGATCCTGCCTCCGTGGCCCCCCACTCAGCCCCAGGCCTTATTGCATGGCGATCTCTGGGACACTCAGACTCCAGCTGCTGGGCAGGCAGTGGGGGGACACCTGAGGTGTTGTTTCTCTTAGGTTCACAGGAGCCTCTCTGTCCTGGAGCTACAGCCTGTCCTGCCAGCTGGACCCCCAGACCTAGTTGACCAGCAGAATACTCAAGACCAAGAAGAACCCAGCATCATCAAGTTCAGGGATGAGTGCGTGTCTGGGCCGGGGTGACTGACTCCTAGGTGTTCAGGAAGGCTTCGGGCTAAGCATGGCCTTGGGTAGTCGAACAGCTGGCAATGGGATCCCAGCTCCACTACTGAGCAGTCCTGTGACTGGGGTGACTCTCTTCAGCTTCCTGAGACTCCATTTCCCTCTCTGTGAAATAGGTGATACTAAATGATCACTCACGTGGCAGGGACAAATGGGGTACTGCTGGTTGACAGCACTGAGCACAGGGTCTGGAGCACCCAGTGCAGTGGGGACAGGGTGGGGGACCATGATTCTTCCAGGCCACCAAGATAACCCCACTCTTCTACTCAGTCCCCAGGCCCCAACACTGAGCCCCGTACCAGTGGCCGATCACAGCCCCATCCTCAGTGCCGGGGACACAGCTGGGAGGTTTTCCATGGAGCGGGCCAGCTCCCCCCACCTGACAGGAAGGGGAGCATTGTAAGCTGATTCCTGTGACCCCTGATGCCCAAGAGAGAGGGGACACACCCACCTCAGCTCCCTGATATCTCTACCCCAGCAACTACTCACCCACTGGGGAAGCACAGAAGTTAATTGTTGTAAACAATAAATGCCATATTTGAATATTATATTAAAGTATTGTTCCCTTTACAGTATGGGAGTTGTGGTGTGGATCTCTTGCTTTCTGTAGGCATGTAAGTGAGACACTGAATCTCACATTTCTCCTTGAATCACTAACTCTTCCGGGTCATCAGCTTATTGTATGTGGGAGAAGGGAGAAGGGCCAGCAACTTCCCTGGCTAGTGGGGACACCGCCAAGTCCCTCTAATTCCGAATACAAGTTCATTTCAGTATCATTCAGCTCCTCCAGGAACAGACATGACCCCCAGCCCGTTCTCTTGGGATTTAAATGTTGAAGGTACTTTCACAGGTAGAGCAACAACCACTGAAATGTGGGTGTCTTTAAAACAGCACTACCCAGGACCATGTCGTGCCACAGGCAGGGGCTGCCTTTCCACATTCTTGAGGAACAGAGAACATTTTCTGCTTCTCCTGTTGAGATTTCTTTTGACTAAATTTTAGGAACTTGTAGTCTTCTAGTTCAATCTCTGGAATTGCATCAGCTCCAAGTGGGGAAAACAATGTAAAAAGATCAGAACGTACACGTGGAGAGGACAAGACCCAAGGAAGCTCATTTGCAAATGGACTAAAGGCAGGAAAGACCTCGCTCCTGAGGCCCCTCTAGGGGCTCCCTGTTCACCCCTGACCTGGATTTGAATCCTGATGTGATCCTTGTCCAAGACACTGAATTCCTTTTCCTGCTTGTTTTGTATCCAGGAGGAAAGATTTGTGATGCAGCTTTTAAGGCTACTGCTGGGCCTCGTTCCATAAACATGACTGCTCCCTGTGAACTAGGATTTTCAGCACCCCTGCCTTCCTTAAGCAATTCCCTTTAGGGCAGAAATTCCCTAGAATGTCCCAAGCCTCCTCTCTGGCTTGGCCAGAGGATCCCCGGTGAGCTCTACTTTGACAATATAAGGGGCCATAATCCTGGCCAGTGAGTGACCCCACACTGTCCCTTGCTGTCCAAGGTGACATCTGAGCCTATGTCGTTCTTAGGTCCATCATCTTGGACAATCCTCCAGTTTACACACTAAGTGTTGGTGTTACCAACTCGTCCAAATGGGGCAATTGGGCCCAAGTCCTTAAACTGTGTCACCCCTGGGTGGCTGTGTTTTCTTCCCCAATCCTGTGCTGTGATTACATTACTACAACCTCCTGGGGTGTGAAGACTGTTTGGAGCTTTGAAAGATGAGGTACGACAGGGGTGTGGGTGGCTCCAGCAGGGAATGCCACGGAACTGATAGTCCATAGACGTGCATGAACACAGCCTTACCAATTAAAATACTGAAATGCTTCTCATCTGGTGGTGAACAGACACTGCTCTGAGCTGACACAGAGAACCCACCCCATGACTAGGAGATTTCAAATGGTTACCAAGTGGCATTTTGAACCTCATCACTTGTGAACACCCTGTAAGACAAGGGACAGATGAATCGCTTGGCACTTGTGAGTTATCCCCTCCTTTCTGATGGCTGCAAGTGTCACCCAGACACACAGGCTGCATTCTGCCAGGGAAGCCTTGTCAGGACAGCCAGAAGTTGAGGATGAAGCCTGGTTCCCGTCATCCCAAGCCCTTCCTGACACGGTACAGCCACCCAGGAAAGTGACTTGGTAATGAAAATACTGGGAAGGCCGTACTTTCCCTCCAAAGAGAAAGAGAAGTGCCAACAGTGAAAGCTTGATCCCACAAATAGACAATTAAATCCCAACAAGCACTGGTTTCTTTCAGTATCACTGATGCTGAAAAGATCTCTTTCGATAATAGCACGATCCCCCAACTGCCATGTCCATTTTCATGAATCACATTTCCAACACATATGGATCTAAAAAACTGTGGGAAATCTGGTATTTCCTTAGATGCAACTCTGAATTGGCATGCAACAGAGAACAGAAAAATGGAGACCTAGAAGTAAATATCTAATTTGAGAACATAGACACAAAAGTGCTTTTGAAATAATATTTTGGAATCTATTGGAATACTATACAAAAAGAATAATCCACTTTATGTAGGTTTTACTGTGACTGTGATGGGAAAAGCTGAATCATCCCGTGACATTGATAACTGGCTGCTGACTTTAAAGTACAAATAAATATTGTACATAGTAAACGAAAATGTGAAAACAGCATGAAAATGGAAGATCTTTCTCTCCTCACCTGAAACTCAACCTCTCACCTCAGAAAGAAACCGCTATCTATATTTTCTATGTCACGCAGCAGAGTTTAATAAAAGAAAAGTATTGGTATATTTTAAATGTTCAAGAGCTCAAAGCAAGGAAACATTAGGGACGCAGCCATGAGACCTCACTGAGGTGCCTGCTCCATTTCATCTGCTGTCAGGACGGCCTTCTTGGCCCCTCACTTTCTCTGCCTCGCCAGCAAGTCTGTCCGCCATCAGTGCTATCACCAGTATCACTCCTTTGCTCTTCACTGCCCTTTCCTCCTTCTTGACACCTTCCTCAGTCGTCAGAAATTGTTGGCAGTCGAGCTGTGGAATGCCCATATCAGCTCCTGGAATCATCTCTCCCACATCTGAAGACCAGCAGGAGTGCGCAAGGGACCTGGAATGCAGACCACCTGCGATCCCACTTGGCAGGGATTCACCTGTGTGACTAAGTGCAAGTTTTTGCAATGCTTTGGCAAGATTGAAAGGACTTACGAGTCCTGCACTGCTGCAGGCCTGGAGTCCTTGCGGTCTCTCGGCCCAGCATACTTGGTGGGGATGGTCCAAGGAGTCCTCCCAGGGACCTGTCATTGCGAGGACGTGATGGGATTCTAGTCACTGTCCTCTTGAATATGTGACTGGACATCCTCAAAGGGATGGAGATGCTTAAACTAGGCTTTGCTTTGGACTGGTTTTCACAGCTATGTTGCTTCCTCTGCGAAGACGTGACTGACATCCTTCTTATCATACTTCTTTTCCTCTTACCCTACAAAAACCAATCATGAAAGTGGGTCAAATGATAAAAGACGCCTGCCTTTTTAGGACAATTATCCTGGCTGTTTTGTACTTCCACCCCCCCTCTATCCTCTGGGGATAGATCTGACCTGTGTCTTGGGATGTCATCAGGCAGATTTGCATCAAGAACGGAAAGCTCAAGGTCAAAATTCAAAGCTACTCCAGATCATTTCTCCCCCTCCATCCTGTTAACATCCCCTCCTTGTTTGAGTGTGATTCTTTTCTCTTCTTGTCCTTGTAACTCTCAACCGCACAAGTCCTGGCACTCCCACTCAGGACAGCCAGTCCCCAGTCTTTTACTAAAACCCAAATATTACTATTTCTGTGTTTTCTATCTACTCATTTGCTTAATCCATTGACCACGTGGTGTTCATAGAGGTTAAATCAATAGTGATATTATCAACCACACCCTGTTAACGACTTCCTCCAATCACCCAGATGTTCACATAATCCTAGTGGTTATGTTCAAAAGTAAATAATTCAGAAAACATATTCACCTACCAGAAATTCCTGATCTCTAATATTTTTATTCAAACACTCATACAGTAGATACCTGTCCCTCAAGATCAGAAGTAATGCCAGATCACCAATCCTCACCGTAATTTCCTCCTACACCTAACTAATCCTGGATTCCATGGATTATGATCACAATAATTTCCTTGGAAATATAAAAAATTCCTTACCACTCACTTATTTTGTAAACCTCGAAACCCAGAAGATCCCGATTATCTGCCATGCCGCAGCTACTGCTGGTCTTATGACAAGCTGAAGAAAAAGCACAAAACATGACCTTTTGGTACCACTGTAAACACAAGACCGTCTGCATCAACTGGGAAGCACCCGTAATGCCTGGAAATTTTGTTCTCCTTTTTTTCTGTTGGCTCAATAACAAAAAGACAAATCAATTTAAAAAATGGGCAAGAGACCACAATAGACTTTTTCCAGTGAAGACATACAAGTGGCCAACAGGCGTATGAAAATGTGTTTGGCATCGTTAATCATCAGGAACTGCAAATCAAACCCACAATGAGGTATCACTTCACACTTGTTAAGATGGCGATTATCAAAAAAACTAAAGATGACAAATATTGGTGAAGATGTGGAGAAAAGGAAGCCTTGTGGGAATGTAAACCTGTATAGCCATTATGGAAAACAGTAGGGAGGTTCCTCCAAAAAAGAAAACTAGCATATGATCCAGCAATCCCACTTCTGATGTATACCCACAGGAATTGAAATCAAGGTCTCAAAGAGATACCTGTACTCTAATGTTCATTGCAGCTAATTCACAATAGCGAAGATATGGAAGTAACCTAAACGTCATTGATGGATGAATGGATAAAGAAATGGAATATTCGTCAACCTTGAAAAAAGAAGGAATTCCTACCATTTTTGACAACGTGAGGGACCTAGAAGATATTATGCTAAGTGAAATAAGGCAGACATAGAAAAGCAAATACTTATATGTGGAATGTAAAATTGTCAAACTCATACAAGCAGAGGTTAGAATGGTGGTTGCCAGGGGCTGGAGGGATGGGGAAATGGAGAGCTGATTATGAAAGGATACAAAGTTTCAGTTATCAAGATAAATAAGTTCTGGAGATGTAGGATATGGCGAAGTGCCTTCAGCTAACAAAACTCTATTGCATACGTCACATTTGCTACTTGAGTAGATGCTAAGAGTTCTTACCACAGAATGATAGTAATAAAGGAGGTGAGAGAAAACTTTGGAAGGTGATGGATATGTTTGTGACCTTGATGTTGGTGACAGTCTCAAGGGTGTATACTTATGTCCAAATTCATCAAGCTGTATATAGAAAAGTATGACACCATCGTTGATTCTTCTGCACCTTGAAATATGCCATGTCCTCATCACAAGAGAAAACATTTGTAACTATGTATGGACGGATGTTAACTGGACTTATTGTGGTGAACATTTCAATATATACTCAAACATTGAATCATTACGTTGTACCCATGTAACTGATAAAATGTTGTATGTCAACTTTACCTCAATAAAAAAACCACAACAGACAAAAGCATTTGAATATTGTAAATGAGTTCAGTGAATCCCTGAAAGTGCCCCATTCCCATATGAGAGTTACAGGAAGCAGAGAGGATGAAGTAAATGGAAGAAAGTTGTAAAAACCAGTATTCAAATTAAAATCATTTAAGTTGCTATCAGCTCCTTGTGGCAAAGTTCTGTGAGCACTAATCTTCTTTCACATTTTTCCTGGAAATCATACTTTCAGATCCAACCCATAACAGTTTCATCATTTGCTCTAATGAGACAATTTCAACTTAATAAATAAAACCAAAAGCATCCCTTACGTATGAATAAAGTTAGTGAACTTTACAGAGAAAAGAGCATATTTGCACAATCTCAATAAAGGAAACAGAAGAACTGAATGATGATCAAGTCTCATTCAAGCTTATCTTTGAAAGCCAGTAAGACCAGGTTATCTTTTCAAGGATGTGTATAGAGCTTTCAGCCTTGGAAGATAGAAATAGTGGCCTCCTCTGGAGCAAAGGGCAGGCTTGTTTACCCCCCAGTATAATAAAACTAACACCCCCCACCCAGGGCAAAGGTTAGCAGACATCTTGCCCTTTATTAAAGATTTGAGTTCCTTAGGCTCTGAGATCTTGCAACCCTTTGAATGTGACCTGGCCCACTGTGTATCACCCTGTAGAAAGTGAGATTTAGTGAACCGGTGTAAATGCTGATACTCTGGCCACTGCTATTGCTGTGTCTTTAAGTCCTTTGTCTCTGACCCATGGGTTTCGTGTCTTTTGTCAGCATCTGTTAAACCATTGTAGGCTAACTTATTAGCTTGCAGGTAAGGTAAAATATCACACCTTTCACAGTTCCCGACAAGCCTGTAAAGTAACTAGTAGTCTTAGGAACAGAGAGCTATCCAGAATAATATGCATGGATGGTCTTCACAGAAGACTTCATGCAACCAAAACTTCAATAAGTCTCTCTAATCTCCTTTATTTCTACCCCAATTAGAAGGAGAGGCACCAAGCTATTACAGACCTAGGTCTTGTGCAAGCCACCTGGAGACCTAGTGACCAGAAACTTCTCATGGGGAGCAAAGACAGATGGGAATATTTCCAAAATGGACCCATATGCCTCCCTATCATCCAAAAGACAGTACATTATCTTAATTTATGATGATTTGAAGCAATAAAATCTTGTGATGGGCCAAAGATACACTTCTAAGAGGAATGAGGCACATAGCAGTTGTAAGCAGATTAAGACGCTTGGTGAATATCAAACGCCGAACTAAACGCAGTGTTCTAATCAATTATAAGGTACAACAAATTTAATAAGGTCAATTAAATGATATTTAATGGTATCCTTGATTATTACTCTGAAATAATGAACAAGAAACTCATGTAGATAACTATCATTCGTCTTACTTTAAAATATGGTAGTCAGGACTGTTTGAGATAAACTGGAGATAAGGAAGGGGAGAAATAGATAAAAGTTAGCTGCTCTGAAGCCCTGTCAAGACCCCTGGATCTACTTGTAACCCACGAGAACGAGGCAGACGGCTGTGTACCTAGATCCTCCTGCACTGTGGTTCTTAGGGATGTCACGGAGCTGAAGCAGCTTCCTGAATCGTGTTTACACGTCCATGTGTACAATACCCTTGACCATGGTGATGAACCACCATTCAATCATGCCTTACACCCCCCTAATTAACAATTAGATTTCAAAATCATTGTATCATTACTTGATCATTTATTTCTCAAACCTGTGGGATGCCGAGCTAAAAGAAAATTAAATTTCAATGGTTTCTTTTCTTTGAAGGACCAAGATGTTCTTTCACACTTGGAATCCGGGTTACAAGATAAATCCATCAAATCAATGGAAACAACTTAAGAAATGGACAGAGGGATACTTCATTCACATATACACAGTTTGCACTGTGGCAAAACTAGAGTTATATTTTTAAAAATTAGAATTTTTTGAAATTTTAGAGATATTAAAGACTTTATTCTGCTTATACTCCCTTTGGTTTACCAAACCAAACTCACCCTTTAATGGGCGTGTCTAGCATTGAGTGCTAATAACTGCAGCTTTTTTAAATTCTTATTTTTCCCAGCTCAAAGACCAAGGGAAGAGGTCATCAAGAGGTCAAGTCTAATCTACCTACAGATGTGGCAGGATTAACTATGGATGTTCAAGCCAGACATTGCCAGCAGAACCACATCTCTTCACCCATAGGTGAGTTTTTACAAGTAATATCAGGGACTTAAGGATATCAAAGGAAATTCTTTATTAAGAATCAAAGTTATAGATTCCTATCTTGGGTTCATTACTTTGAATTTTTGAACCAAATCATGTATATCGATTGGACCGTGTTCAATTCTGTGATCTGTAGAAGACGCAGCCTATAGCTGAAGAGAAATAGATACAACACCAATATCTTACACTCTCTGAAGCACAACTGAGAGCCACTGGAGTCAGAAGTTTTCAAGACAAGAAAAAGTCATCCTTCATTTGAACAGAAAGAGTAGAGGCTATTCAAAGATTCAACTTTAAATTGTTAACATGACTTGTTAGAATGGAGCAAGCATAATACTTTCTAAGTTTCATGATTTTTCTCCAGAATACTGAGATGGATGACCTTGAAGTCCAGCTTCCCCATACATGTCATTATTCAGTGATGAAATTAATTTCCCTATAAAATAATTCCCATAAAATTGTTACAAATATATCATAGTCTCTGACTAAAAGGAAACAAAGCAAATTGAGCAGTTGAAAGCAGTGTAATAAATTCCACACAAGGATCTTATAGCAGCATTATGTATAATAGTGTAACTGGATGTAATCACTTTGCTATCAAAGAAGATATAAACCGATCATGGTATGCCTATTCTTTGGAATACCTCTAAAACTTCTAAAAAGGTAAATTAGAATGATGTGCACTGATAAGGAGAGAGGTCTATGATATATGGTTTGGGAAACAGCAAATTGAAAAACGATGTAGTTATGAAATTTATTTTTAAAAAATAACTTTGTGTATTTACAAGATCATAGGAAATTTCCAGAAGAATAAGCCACAACCTCTTAACAAGAGTTCCTTCTGAGTAGGAGAGTGAGTTTTCAGGGAAGGGGATGAAAGGGGAATGTTTCACTTTACTCTACATAGATCAGTGTAATTTGACTTTTTTTACAGTGTGTACTTGTTTCATAATTAGAAAAATGTGTGATGTGACCGTTTGGTGCAGGGCAACAGTATTATGTTCACCAGTCTCTGTTCTTTATGTTACTGCACAGCATGGACTGTAGGAGAAAGCCCAGAGGAGCAACGAAGACAAAGAAGACATGACACCTGCAAAAAGTCAATGGAGTATTTCTACATAACAAACCTTCCAGGTGAGTGACAGTCAGTATCTTCCACTGCTCTAGCTCTCTCAATGAACCTAGAACCTGCCCAGGGTAAGCCGGAGGACCACGCCCGCTAGTCCACTCCCTGCCTGGAGCCTGTTTGTGCAGGGTGACTGCCATCAAGCAGACAATGGACTCAGGATGGGACGTGTGCCTTTGGGGAGGCTGGCAGAGAGGCATAAAGTGGAACACCAGCTAAGTGCAAACCTGAGAGGTGGAACTCCAGGTGGAGACACAAAATATACCAAGAAACTGTGTGAAGTGAAGGAAGCTATTTCATCTCTCTGAGCTTCAGTGTCCCCCCTGTAATGTGTGGATCACAGGCCTACTTCACAGAGCTGTTGGGGAAGATACATAAAAGTTACTGTGACAGCAAGTGTCCACATTATTAACAAAGTCATATCTGACTTCAAAATAATCGATGAAAAGAATAATGCTAATGAGACCAAAGACGGGATGCTCAACATTGTAAGCAGCCCCAACAACATGAGAGTGAGAGGAGCTCCGAGGAAGCAGGGTTCATCACAGCTCCACTGGAGACGATGAACACGGGCTACACCAGTATAAGTCGCTGTTGTACAGTGACTCATGTAGTGAGGGTGGGTCCCTAAAGACACTGTGAAATCCAGTTACACACAGTGGCTCCTAGGAAACAACTACAAAGCAATCAACTCAGCAGATAGGAATGGGAAGGGTGTGAGCATAGGAGGGTCAGAGCCACAAAATCTGACAGAAGACACTGGACCACGAGCGCTCAGCTCTGTCAACAGCTGCTGTGGTTGCACCAGGAGATCACACGTCTGAGACAGCCATTGTGGGGACTGCTGGGAGTACAGTGGTCAC
The DNA here is from genome assembly GCF_020826845.1 of Diceros bicornis minor. Taxonomy (NCBI): domain Eukaryota; kingdom Metazoa; phylum Chordata; class Mammalia; order Perissodactyla; family Rhinocerotidae; genus Diceros; species Diceros bicornis. Next base: position 20,766,313 of record NW_026690866.1, read on the forward strand.
TGCAGCCATACCCCAACAGCAGTTGCATCGGAGCACACAGACCCCGAGACTTTCCTCTCCATTAATCCTTGTTTCAAAATGAGGAATATCCTCATGTTACAATGTCTCCTTCCAAACCTTGTGGACGAGTGTCATCAGAACCCCCTGAAGAGGTCACAGACCAGAGTAGGATGGAACACTGGGGGTGGGGGAGCGGCATTGCACCTGACCACAAGGACTATCACCCGGGTCTATTGAACACGAGAGAAGAACCCGAGGATGTAGTCTAACGAGAATTCCCCATGTTGCCAAATTCAGAGACACTGCAGAGTTTCTTGTCCGTTCTTTAAAAAAATGTTAAAGAATTCGTGTCATTAATTCATAACGAGGCAAATTCTTCACATAGTGACAGGGTCCAGTTTCCATGACCAGCTTATTCAGTTGTTTTGATAATATCCCACATTCAAGAATTGGAAATGTAACCTATTGGGATGTGTAATATAAACAAGGACTTTTTTTCACGTAGATCAACACCCAAAGTTTTAGGGAGGACATAAATCGTGAAAGCTGCTAACCATTCCTCCACAGGATTCAATAAGACTTTTAAGTTAATTTACCAATCTCAGGAAAAGAGAACTTTTCTTTTTTTTTTTTTTAAATAACTGCAAATGTGTATTATATTAGAAAATATAGATTTACTTGCATTACATAATACTCAAAAGTCAGGATTTATATATAATATAAATACAAAAAAGTTTTACGTGTGTATGTAGTATTAGAAGACATCCCATTAAAGATTAGCAGGGATACTCAGCAACATTCCTTACAACCATTCAATTTGACGTCTTTTTTTTTTTTTAATTTCTTGTTTATTGCAGTAACATTGGTTTATAACATTGTAAAAATTTCAGGTGTACACCATTGTACTTCTATTTCTGCATAGATTCCATCATGTTCACCACCAAAATACTAATTACAACCCATCACCACACACATGAACCGAATTATCCCTTTCACCCTCGTCCCTCCCCCCTTCCCCTCTGGTAACCACCAATCCAATCTCTGTCCCTATGTGTTTGTTTATTGTTGTTATTATCTACTACTTAATGAAGGAAATCATGCGGTATTTGACCTTCTCCCTCTGACTTATTTCACTTTGCATTATACCCTCAATGTCCATCCATGATGTCACAAATGGCTGGATTTCATCGTTTCTTATGGCTGAGTAGTATTCCATTGTGTATATATACCACTGTTTCTTTATCCATTCGTCCCTTGATGGGCACTTAGGTTGCTTCCAAGTCTTGGCTATTGTGAATAACGCTGCAATGAACACAGGGGTGCATGTACCTTTACAAATTGCTGTTTTCAAGTTCTTTGGATAAATACCCAGCAGTGGGATGGCTGGATCATATGGTAGTTCTACCTTGATTTTTTGAGGAATCTCCATACTGTTTTCCATAGTGGCTGCACCAGTTTGCACTCCCACCAGCAGTGTATGAGAGTTCCCTTCTCTCCACATCCTCTCCAACACATGTTGTTTCCTGTCTTGTTAATTATAGCCATTCTGACGGGCGTCAGGTGATATCTCATTGTAGTTTTGATTTGCATTTCCCTGATAGTTAATGATTTTGAACATCTTTTCATGTGTCTGTTGGCCATCTGTATATCTTCTTTGGAGAAATGCCTGTTCAGGTCCTTTACCCATTTTTTAATTGGGTTGGTAGTTTTTGTGTTGTTGAGATGCATGAGTTCTTTATATATTTTGGAGATTAAGCCCTTATCAGAAGTATGGTTTCAAATATCTTCTCCCAATTGTTAGGTTGTCTTTTTGTTTTGTTGATGGTTTCCTTTGTTGTGCAGAAGCTTTTAGTTTGATGTAGTCCCATTTGTTTATTTTTTCTATTGTTTCTCTTGCCCGGTCAGACTTGGTGTTTGAGAAGATGTTGCTAAGACCGTTGTCGAAGAGCTTACTGCCTATGTTTTCTTCTAGAACTTTCACAGTTTCAGGTCTTACATTCAAGTCTTTAATCCATTTGGAGTTAATTTTTGTGTATGGTGTAAGGCAAGGGTCTACTATCATTTTTTTGCATGTGGCTATCCAGTTTTCCCAAGACCATTTGTTGAAGAGATTTTCTTTTCCCCATTGTATGTTCTTGGCTCCTTTGTCAAAGATTAGCTGTCCATAGATGTGTGGGTTTATTTCCGGGCTTTCGATTCTATTCCATTGATCTGTGTGTCTGTTTTGGTGCCAGTACCAAGCTGTTTTGGTTACTACAGCTTTGTAGTATATTTTGAAATCAGGGAGTGTGATACCTCCAGCTTTGTTCTTTTTTCTCAGGATTCCTTTAGCTATTTGAGGTCTTTTGTTGTTCCATATAAATTTTAGGATTCTTTGTTCTATTTCTGTGAAAAATGCTGTTGGAACTTTGATAGGGATTGCATTGAATCTATAGATGGCTTTAGGAAGTATGGTCATCTTAACTATGTTAATTCTTCCAATCCAAGAGCACGGAATATCTTTCCATTTCTTTGTGTCTTCTTCAATTTCTTTCAGAAATGTTTTATAGTTTTTGATGTACAGATCTTTCACCTCTTTGGTTAAGTTTATTCCTAGGTATTTTATTCTTTTTTTGCAATTGTAAATGGGATGGTAGTCTTAATTTCTCTTTCTGCCACTTCGTTGTTAGTGTACAGAAATGCAACTGATTTTTGTATGTTGATTTTGTATCCTGCAACTTTACCATATTCGTTTATTACTTCTAAAAGTTTTCTGGTGGATTCTTTAGGGTTTTCTATATATAAAATCATGTCATCTGCAAATAGTGACAGTTTCACTTCTTCCTTTCCAATTTGGATCCCTTTTATTTCTTTCTCTTGCCTGATTGCTCTGGCTAGGACTTCCAGTACTATGTTAAATAGGAGTGGTGACAGTGGGCATCCTTGTCTGGTTCCTGTTCTTAGAGGGATGGCTTTCAGTTTTTCACCATTAAGGATGATATTAGCTGTGGGTTTCTCATATATGGTCTTTATTATGTTGAGGTACTTTCCTTCTATACCCATTTTATTCAGAGATTTTATCATAAATGGATGCTGTATCCTGTCAAATGCTTTCTCTGCCTCTATTGAGATGATCATGTGATTTTTATTCTTCATTTTATTAATGTGGTGTATTACGTTGATTGATGTGCGAATGTTAAACCATCCCTGCATCTCTGGAATAAATCCCACTTGATCATGGTGTATAATCTTTTTAACGTATTGTTGTATGCGATTTGCTAGTATTTTATTGAGGATTTTTGCATTGATGTTCATCAGTGATATTGGCCTGTAATTTTCTTTTTTTGTGTTGTCCTTGTCTGGTTTTGGTATCAGGGTAATGTCAGCTTCGTAGAATGAGTTAGGGAGCTTCCCCCCCTCCTCAATTTTTTGGAAGAGTTTGAGAAGGATACGTATTAAGTCTTCTTTGAATGTTTGGTAGAATTCACCAGGGAAGCCGTCTGGTCCTGGACTTTTTTTTGGGGGGGGAGGTTTGTGATTACTGTTTTGATCTCCTTACTGGTGATTGACCTATTCAAATTCTCTACTTCTTCTTGTTCCAGTTTTGGAAGGTTGTATGATTCTAAGAATTTATCCATTTCTTCCAGATTGTCGAATTTGTTGGCATATAGCTTTTCAAAATATTCTCATAATCTTTTGTATTTCTGAGGTGTCTGTTGTAACCTCTCCTCTTTCATTTCTGATTTTACTTATTTGTGCCTTGTCTCTTTTTTTCTTGGTGAGTCTAGCTAAAGGTTTATCTATTTTGTTGATCTTTTCAAAGAACCAACTCTTGCTTTTATAAGACTTTTAAGTTAATTTACCAATCTCAGGAAAAGAGAACTTTTCAATTCAAATTTTTTTTTTTTGCATTCAAGAGTACAGTACAACCAAGAGAATGAGCATAAAAAAATTAACAAGAAGGTCTTGCTTGCATTTCATCTTTTGCAAATAATCAGGATATTTTATGCTCTGTTCCTTTCACTACTCTAATCAATTTTTAAAGAATACGGTACATCTGACTATCCCGGGGCTTGTTAATCCTGGAACCTTGCCGGAATCCAAAGCATAGATGTTAAAACTGACGGGTTTCAAATGCTGCCCAGGTGCTGTCTACCACGAAAATGCCTCTCCCAAAGCCGGACCACTGGTCTCTTCCTGAGAGATCAGAGTCATCCCTCATGTCCCTGAGAGACTGGCCACTCAGGCCTGAGCTGAGATTAGGTGATCAATATAAAGGGCAAAATCCTTAAGCTATTCTCATCCTAACGATGCTGTTTTGGAGACCTCTGCACTGGAATGGGTTAGTGAAAATGGCCTACTAGATACTTGCCTGGGAATTGTGTTGTTCTACTCTGCCCTTAGCAGATCCTGGGGAATCCAATGATTAACCTCAAGGATGCTTCAACTTCCACATCTGTGAAAAAGGCAAGCAACAGCCAATGTCACCACCTTGTAAAACTCCAAAGTTGTGCTTCCAAGAGGGACCACAAGGGCGAATTTCTCCCAAAAGCTGATGAAATGATGGCACTTTGGCTGGAGAAGGCAGAGGGCAGCAGGCAAAGTGGAAAGTTTCTGGCATGTCAAACCAGTTCCCATAAGCAGTTTAGAGAAGCACCTGGCCCTGGACTAGGTAGGAGGCTGTGGAAAGACCCACAAGCACACAGGGGGGAGGAGGAATCAAGCAAAGGAGGGGGGCGGTGGGGAAGAGGTGCCAGTCTGGGCTTCAATTTTGGACAAAAGCAGTTGCATGCTGCAGGCCCGAGGCTTCCCATGCATCTGCCACACTCTCTTAACTCCCTGGTCCCTTTCGTCCAGTCACATCCTTCTGGGGATCAGTCCACATGGAGCGGGTGCAGGACCTGAGTCCTGAGTCAATGGTTTGGCCCTCGGCCAAGCTCACACCGCCCTGCTCCTCCCCCCAGGACCAGGCACCGCCCCGTGCCCAGAGCATCCTGAGAGCTCTAGTCCTGCAGCCCTACAGGTTGCCAGCTGGGAGCGGTTAAAAGAGAAAAGCTCCCAGCATGCACAGCTCATGGCTCCAACTCTTGCCTTGTCCTTCGACCAATGGGCCCCACCTCTCTGCTTCTCCATCCCACCCTCTTCCCCACTTCTTCTCTATACCACGCCCAATCTCCATGCCCTGCCCACTCCTCAGAGTATGTGCAGTGTGGTTGGGCTGCATCCCTTGAGTTCGGTACTCAGGTAGGGGTGGGGCTCACAAGCCTGGCTATTGCTGAGGTTGCTTGCAGCACCTGTCGAAGCCCCCTGGCCAGTATTTGAAATGTAAATTCAATATGTAAAATGGAAATATCAGGTGCCTGGGATCCTGGAATTTGCCTTTTCAATGCCACCTGTACTACCATCCCCCCTATCTCTCCAGGCTGCCATGATCCTCCCTCTGGACCCCGTGGTCAGGGTCGCTGCAGAGATCCTCCCTTTGCACCCAATCTGCCTGAATGGCCCATCCCTTGGTCAGGAGTTTTTGAAGGACTGCCCTGAGCCATGTCATAAAAAGGAGAAAACATCACATTGGACAGCCCCAATTCCTGCATTATACAGACAGGAAACTCAGGTGCACTGGCAAGTGACCCCTAAGCCACTTCAGGGGACAATAAGCATGTCCCTACTCCCACTCTGCACACAGGCTGGTTCACTGGACTTTCTTATCCCAGTGTGGACCTCTTGGCCTTGTTAACATAGGCAACAACACCGAAACTTCCCATTGGTCCTTCCCACAATGTTAGGCAAGTTTGTGCAGGAAGGTAATATGCAATTTCTGCTCTACTATGGGGCTGGCTCCTTGGGAACTAGTTTTAATATCCCTGTTTAAATATACCTGCAGAATCACAAAATAATTAAGCAAAATAATTTGTTGCTGTGGAGGGTTATGGTGATAATTCTCTGAAGTCGTTTTTCCATTTAGCTTTTCTGATTGATTCTAAATACTACAGCACCACACGCTTCTCAGACTGGTGGATGCACAGCTCCACTTCTTTCAGGGAGAACGCACAACAGCAGAATATCCGTGGCCTTACTTTCTGGGGCATCGGTATTACTACAAGATTTGGAAGAAGCAAAGTTAGGTCATTTCCAAGGTAAGGAATTAAAAACTTAACACTAAGATGAGGTGGGAAAGTCATAGGCCATTAATAATTGTCAATAATCTGTGCCTGAAATATCAGACTTTCTCTGAGAAAGAACTCTGACACCCTATTTCCCATTGTTTTAAATAGGAAAAATTAGAAGGCATAGCAAATCTATTGAAAAACTCTACCAATTTCCTAAGTCACAATATGGTACCTAGACATAAGTTACGAATATCTTGTGCTCCTCATTTTGTTTCTCATTCAACCCAGTCCCACAGGTCTTGAGTGCATGCTGTGAACACGGCACTGTGCTAGGTGTCGAGGCCTTGGTGAGCATTGTGGTGGGGGTGGACCTTGCTGGAGAAAGATGGCATCATAAAATCTCAAATCCATGCCAGGTACAAAACTGAGGCAAAAATGGAAAGACCCAAGGGACCACGCAAGGATGAGGGCATTAATAGATACTTGGGAATATTAAAATCCATCTGATGGTGTCATGAGTGAATGTGTTCCACTTTAACACAAAACACTGCTGTTATTCTGAGATATTGAGTTAGTATCTTTGTGCAAATATGCAGGATTTAAAATGTTTATTGACATATAACATGTGTACAGAAATATATGCAGAAGTCATCCACGTAAATCACAAAGAATTATTACAAAGTGAACACACTTGTGTGACCAAGAACTAGCACCAGCTTCACTCAGGCCCCGACAATCCCTCTCTCCCTATTTCCTCCCCAAAGTTACTGATATCTTACCAGCGAACACTGTATGTCAAGTTTGTCTTCTTATACAAGTGTTTTATTACAGAACAATTTAAACAATATACTAAATAAACAAAATAGCACAGTAGGCCCGTCACCCAGCTTTAGCAACTACTAATCATCTGCCATTTTTGTTTCATCCACACTCCATCCCATTCCCACCTCACTTTATTATTCTTTTAAGCCTTTGTGCGTGTGTGGTGAGAAAGATGTATGCACATTGAAAGGCACAAATCTCAACCGTACAGTTTTGGCAAATAAACATGCCCATATAACTTTCATCCCTTTAAGAATAAGATATTTCCATCACCGCCAGAAAACTTCTTCTTGTTCCTTCCCAGGCAATTTTTTCCTTCCCCCAATGCAACCCCTGTTCTCATTTTCTCTGTTAATTTTTAAAGTTTTTAACTGTATGTGTATTATCATCTATTTCTCTCATAGTGTTTTTCTCACTAAATTGGATACTCCAAGAAGTGAAGACTGATGTGGACTGTAATGTTTTACACTGCCGTATTCACTCACTGCTTTTCCCTTAGAAGGTGCTGAACATATTTATCTAAAGAAATTATTCAAACTCCAAAAAATACTTTCTAAAGCTTTCAAAGAAATTCACTCAACTACAGTTATACAAGGATAGAATCTCTTTTGTGGTATACTGCAATAAATTATCACTAAGATTGCAAATCCTTTCTCTCTGTAATTCATTTTAAGACTCTAGCCACAATAATCTATTTAAAATGTAAACCTAATCAGTGCACCATTCCTTTACAATCTCTCGTTTATGTTCAGATCCTTTTTAAAAGTGAAGTCATACATCTGATTTCATCCTTGTTGTCTTGCCATAATCATTTATACCATCCATTTCACTCTCCAACATATCCCAGTTTGGAGGGAAAATTATTTGATCCTCCCATATATAGAACAGCTATTATAAGCCAAGTTATGTAGTAAAACCCATGATCCAGAATTATCTTAAAAAGTCACTGCCCCTGTTTATTTTAATCTTGGTGAGAGGAATGAGTTAATAAAGAGACTGATGAATGTCTAATATAGTGTTAGGTATAATTAGATCCTGTAATAAACAGTAAGGGCTACGCAGAGATAGAGAGACAGAGGGAGGGATGGAGGAAGAAGAGTAAGGAGGGATAAAGGGGAAAGAAGTTACCTACAATTATTTCATTTATTTATTTATCTTGTGAGGAAGATTAGCCCTGAGCTAACACCCATGCCAATCCTCCTCTTTTTTGTTTTGTTGAGGAAGACTTGCCCTGTGCTATCATCTGTGCCCATCTTCCTCAACTTCATATGAGATGCTGCCATAGCATGGTCTGACAAGTGGTGCGTTGGTGCGTGCCCAGGATCTGAACCTGGGCCGCCGGCAGCAGAGCATGAGCACTTAACCGCTACGCCATGGGGGCCGGCCCACCTATAATTAGATGATGCAGAGATCAGGGAAAGACTAACTGATGAGGTGATATTTGAGCACAGAACTGAATATTTTTTTAAAAGACCAATCACATTGTGGGTAAAAGATTTTCCAGAGATGGGAACAATGTCAACAGTGCAGAGTTGAATACTACTTGCACTTCCCAGTGATGTTTTTTGTTAAAAACAAAACAAAACAAATGTCTGGCCTATTATCCCAAGAAAGCTCCCTATACAGAAAAGTACAACACCTTGATCATTACTTAACAAACATTAACACCTAGGAAACAACTTTCAATAAGGTATCTTCTTGTTTTAAGAGCTACTGCCTGCTCACTTAAAGAGGGTTCACAGAAGGACAAAGTGTACAAAAGGGCACTCTTGCTGTCTGTAGGGCTTCCACGCTTACCAGAATAGGTTGGCTTGCAAAACAGGCCGATGTATGTTCCTCCATGGCTTCAGAGTTGTCCTGCTGACACCACTCCTGATGTGCAGACAGCCTGTGGAATGCTGGAAAATGCAAGGACTTCTGCCTCTGATTCCCCTTTTATTGAGGAAGGGAATGGATAATCCAATCAGTGGATAATTCAGTGGAGACATCCTGTCTCTTATCAATGGGATTTGAGAGATTCCTAAAGCTTTATACTTAAAAAAAAATGTTGGGTTATTGACACTGTCAGCTACTGTTGGTATGAAAACATTTAATACAATAGTGTCGGGAGGTGGTATTTGCAGTTTCTATCAACATTTTAATGTTTCCTTTTTCTTCCACTACTGATACCTTTGTAAAAATAGGAATGGAAGTTCATATGTACAAAAATGTCCATCTCACTTATGTTTTAATAGGAAAAAATAGAGACTGTGTAAACCTTTGTCAATAAAAGTATGTCCAAAATATTTATTAACAAGTCTCTAGAATATATCACACAGCCATTAACAAGAAATTGGTATTTAGTGCATTTACATCTCGTGTAATTACCAGTAAACTTGTAATTATTTCAACCATCTTACACTTTCCCTAACATTTGACCTGAATAATTAATGTTCCTTTACTCTCTTTACTTCACTGATGTTGATTTAACTCTTATTACTCCATTATTTCCTCTATAAACTTATTAATTGGAATCATATAGAAATCTTTAATTGCACTAATGGTTAAATCCTGAATGCTTAATACAGTCTAATATGAATAATTACTTTTACCATCTCCCCCAAATGTTAATACCCTCAACACTTTCAATTCTATTTTTAACATTCCTGACATTTGTATTACTGTTTTCATACATTTTATTCGACGTATATTTTAATCTCCATGAGAAATTTCTAGAATAAATTCACAAAATAAAATTCATTTATATTTATTTATAAATTATCCTTTCCTTTCCTCTTCAGTCCTTCCTGTTTTCCTGGTTTTCAAGCTGGGTTAATTGTCCTTTGGATGTGATAACTCACTGCAGTATTTTGTCTAATTCAAGGCTGCTAACAGTGAAAAGTTTCACTTTAAGTTTTTCTAGGACATCTTTATTTGAGGCACTATTGCTGCTGGGTGTAGAATTCTGGTTTGACATGAGATTTCTTTTAGCATTTTTAAAAATGCTGCTCTGTTGATGTCTATCTTATTTTCTTTATAGTTAGAAATCACCAATTGGCCTTTTTCTTGCTTATTTGGCCTCTCTTGTCCCTAAAATCCTTTACATTAACTTTGGTTTTTAGACCATAGATTAGTTCATTAATATTTCCTGTGTAGTCACTCTGCTTCGGGAATGTTGAATTAATTGAATCTGTGGATTGATGTCTTTCATCAACTTGGAACATGCTTGTGTATTTTCACTTCTGATATCAATTCCTCCCTACATTCTCTCCACTCTCATTTTAATCACACCCTATGTGTCTTCTAATTCTACCCTGAATTTCCAATGTCATTGGCCCTATGGTTTTCTTGGGAGATTTGCTCTTGAACTGTCTTCCATTTTAGTAAACCAGCCTTTTGCTAGAATCAGTTCCTTCTTAATTACTTAAATTCTTAATTTCTGTTCTAACATAAACACAATATATCGCTTTAATTTATAAAAAAAGAGACAGCAGAGCAGTTTGACAATGAGAAATGATTTCCTTTTGATGCAATAAAGCTCAAATAGATGGGAGAAAATTATATATTGGATCATATTAAGGTATATGAGGGACCAGTATTCATTAAAATTCACCAGCAAGACAGAGGGTCGGAAAACCTGAGTATCTTGTTCTTTGTAGTGATGTGGACTACATTTTGAAATGATAATATTTAGATTTCTTGGGTTAAAGAAAAATGTTATAAAATCCGGTTTAAATGTTTGTATTTACTTACTTTAACATGTGTTCTGGAAAGTTTAAATGGCATAGGACACGTTGTCATATCTCTGTTGGTCTTGTTTGGATAGAGCCATGATGTGATGGTTAATTTTAGCTGTCAACTTGACTAGACTCAGGGGTTCCCAGATAGACTGTGAAGCCTTATTGCTGGGTGTATCTGTGAGAATATTTCTGGAAGACATCATTTGATTCCATGGTCTACATAAACAAACCCACTCTCACTAGTGTGGGTGGGCATCATCTAATCTGTTGAGGGCTCAGTAGAACAAAAAGCAAGGAAAGGCTGAATCCATTGTCTCTTCCTGACCTGGGATGTCCATCTTTTCCTGCACTTGGACATCTGAGGTCCTGGTTCTCAGGCCTTTAGAATTTGACTGAATTATATCATTGGTTTTTCTGGTTCTCCAGCTTGCAGATGGCATATTGTGGGACTTCTCAATCTCCATATCCTTGTGAGCCAATTCTTACAATAAATCTCCACTTGTACATGTTTATATATATTCTATGGTTCTCATTCTCTAGAGAATCCTGACTAATACACATGGATAACAAAGTTCATATTAAGTGCATATGGAGGAAATTTCCCGAGTCATAGGAGGCTCCCCCAATCCCCAGGAAGAAACAACTCATCAGATCAAGGCAGCAGTCATGAGCACGTGCACACACACACACACACACACATACACACACACACACAAGAAATTTGAAAATGTGCTTAAGCTCAAACTCTCACTCTCTGCCTTATTGTTCATCACAGCAGTGATTTCTACATGACATGTTATACATCCTTTGCCATTTATTATCTATTTCCTCCCACTAACACTAAAGCAAACAGGGGCAGTGTGTCTGTTTAGTTATTTTGTAGATCACAGGTTTTACACCAGAGCTTTGCATGTAGTAAGTGCTCTAAAAATAGAATGATCAAATAGTTTTCCCTCCAAACTGGAACATATCAGGGAATGAAAAGGGTAATATTAATAATTATGATAAGACAACAGGAGAAATATGTGCTGAAGACAGAAATGGAGGATTTAAAAGTTAAGATGAATTGATCACTTTCGCATTTTAAACAGATCATTGTGACTAGAGTCTCATGACTGGATTAGAAGGAGAAAGGATTTGGAATCTTAAGCTACTCCTGCTAATTTATTGCAGTGTACCATCTAAAGGTGGTATGTTTGCACAAGAGTAGTTAAGTGGAGTGGCCGGCCCCGTGGCTTAGTGGTTAAGTGTGTGTGCTCTGCTGCTGGCGACTGTGGTTCGGAACCCCAGGTGGGCTTCTCCAGCCATGCTGAGGCTGAGTCAAACATACAGCAACTAGAAGGATGTGCAACTATGACATACAACTATCTGCTGGGGCTTTGGGGAAAAAGAGGAGGAGGTCTGGCAATAGATGTTAGCTCAGAGTCGGTTTTCCTCAGCAAAAAGAGGAGGATTAGCATGGATGTTAGCTCAGGGCTGATCTTCCTCGGGGAAAAAAAAAAGAGTAGTTAAGTGGATGGATTTAAAATATTTCATGAAGCAAAATTTTAGTGTTTGAATTTTATATGTATATGAATATAATTTATATATTGTACACATAATATATGTGAGCCCTTTTTGTGTGCAAAGCCATATGTGAACACTATTTTGGGAAAATTTGGAAAATCTACATTAGTCTTGTCTTCATGAAATAACTAATTTAGTGAGAAAGAACTAAATCTTGAAAGAAATAGATAATAATGCACATATAACTAAAATAGAAAAAAATCAACAAAGAGGAAAAATGGAGTTTTGAAATTCAGGTTACTGGAGCAGGAGTGTTCACTGTCTGGAAGTGATATTTTGTATGAGGTCTGAAAGGTGAGTAGAAATAAATCAGAAGTGGATAGCCTGTAGGTAGATTCAGAAGGGTGGATGGATGGTTCATTGATATGTGAGTGTGGGGTGATAGGGTGTCCAGGGTGACATCCAGGGCTAGACAGGTTATTACCACAAATAAGTGAGTTTGGAGACACTGAGAGAGAAGCCAATTATTTGGGTAAGTGACTTGTTCAACTTGGGACCTGGTCATTGTGAGTTGAGTCATCACTGATATGGTGAATGTGCAGGTAGATAAATGGGTCTGGGGTTCAGAGTTAGGTCTCTGCTGATTCTTTGGACATGTTTGTCTCATTAGTGGTATTTGAAGCCAAGGAAATGGATGGGGTTGCCCCAGAAGGAGGGTGCAGATGGGGAACAAGTGTCAGAGCAAGGCTGACTTCTGGGAAGCATCAGTCATTGTGGGGTGGTCATAAAGAGAAGCCTGGAAGTTGCTCAGGAAGTTTAGACAGGCAAGAGCAGGACAGTGTAGGGTGGTGGATCCCAAGGACAAATGGTCTTTTAAAAGGAAATTGGAGTCCGCAATGTCACGTGCTGCTGCAGAGCATGTCAGAAAAATCATGACAAGTCCCCAGTGAATTAGTAAGATATATGGCTCTTGAGGTTAGCAAGAGAAGCATCCACAGAATGGGGATGGGATTGGGTGGGCACTGTGGAAACAGAGGCATTGGGATACAGGTGACCTTTTCAAAATGGATCACTGGCAGGAGGAAGAGAGGAGGGGCGTGGAGGGTGAGGACTATTAGGAATGCTGGCTGAGAGATTGGTTTGTAGATGGTAGAGATTTGTGCATATTTGAAACTTGAGGGATGATTCCAGTAGGGAAGTTATGGAAATCAAAACAAATATTGAGGGCATAATGTCATTGAAATGGAAGGATAAGATTAAAATCAGAGTGGTTTCAGCCAAAAAATCAATTTCTTTGGATATAACAACAGAAAAGTTATGATAAATAAATTCTTTATGAGGAATATTTGTAGATATGATGACTAGAGATTGAAATAGTTCTTGTCTGGGGGTTAACAATTTATCTGTGAAATATGGAGGAGGTCGGAATATAGAGATTTATGGAACTCAAGAAATGGAAAGAAATGAGCAGAGCATTCAGAAAGCATTAGAGGAATGCATATAGGTCCATTGGTTGCTGTTGATTCTCTGTTGGGATCCACAGGCTCCTGGCGCATTCTCTGTTCAGTGTAAGTGTCAACATGGCATGGCAGGTATTTGAAATCATCTGACGTGTGCAGGGTGGATATGATGGCAATAAAGAATCTGGGAGTATGGTCAGTGGATGATTGAAATGATGACTGTGAATCTGAGATTACTAGAAAGGATTAGGAGAAGAAAAGAAGGAAAGCGTTGTGAAGATATTCCTACTGGACTAATCTAGTTTATTGAAGAATGGATATTTAGAATGGATTTCTTTGTGTAAAACCTGGAAATGTGCAAATTTGTGGTGAGAATATGGTGTTTGTGAATTACTGATTGGTGAGCAGGAGAATTATGGGTGAAGATAGGATCGGATGTGGAAGTGAATGACTAAGGGTGGAGTAGAGAATAATTTCATTAGAGGTGAGGCCCTGAAAGGAGTTCTGAAGTCCTTGGAACTCTGTGTCCCAATAACAGTGGGCTGTGAGGCACCAGCCTGTGTGTATTTGACCATGACAGAGAGAGGAGGAGAGGAACGTCCTGAAGCAAGATGATGGAGGGAAGTTGGTTTGGATTTGACACTGGATAATGACCTTGAGCTTTCTTTCCTTGTCTCACGTCAGCTTGATGATTTCACTGAATCCTGTTCTCCACGTGTGGTCCCTGTACCAGCACCTCAACATCACCTCTTAGAAATGAAAATTCTCCATTCCTTCCCCAGACCTACTTGAGTTGAGATCCAGTAATCTGAGTTTTAAAAACCCTCCAATGATTGTGATGCACTGTGTGATTTGCGACACATGTCTCCAGGGAGAGAAGGAGGGCGGAATATCCACGTGAGCTGAGAAGATTCTCCATGGATGGTAGTCTTCATCCTCCATTTTGTTGAAATTTCACATTTTATTTTGTTTTGAAAGAGAAAGCTCCAAAAATATTCCCTGACGTCATAGTGGAAACAGTATGACCATGAAACTAAACCCATTCAGAAAACTGAAGATCTATGCACCCTGAAGCCTAAGCAGCTGCATCTTCCAGAGGCCAGTTACTGGAATAACTTCCCATCCTGGCGGTGAGGTCAGGGGCAGTCAGTAGGAGGAGACCTTGGAGAAACCGCAGCAAGACTGTGGATACAGTAGACTGCAGGGACTCCAGGCCTGCAGCAGTGAAAGAGAACTCTTAAGTTCTTTGGAGTCGCAAATACCTTCGAAAGAGTCACACAGGCTGGTCCATGTGAATCCCTGGACCATGCCTGGGCCGAGGCATCTGCACACCAGCCCTGAGCTCACCCGGGCCACTGTCAATATTGGTCAGAGATGAGTCGAGGAATGGGTCTGGGTCGCTCACAGCCCCTCTGCAGACAATGGGCAACTTCTAGAGATATCAGGACACAGACACAGAAAGAGAAGAATAGCATGGGAGAGACTGACTGTGGTTTGGAGCACAGACGAGATTGCCGGGGAGGCAGAGAGAGCAAGGAGCCAGGAAAGGCATCCTGAAAACACAGTGAGGAAAGCAACATCGGTGCTGAAGAAAAGGAGCGTGGTGCCGTTGAGAAATTCCCCATGAGACAGGCTTGACTCTCACAGCATCTCTTTGTAACGTCTATCATGATCTTGACCTTTCATGGTAAAACTCAATTTTTATTTACCATGATTTTTCTCCTTTCTATATGAAAATTGATAGGACAATTGAAGCTGAAGAATTAGTGTTTTGAACTTACGTACGTTTTTTCTAGAACTTGCACTCAATGAAGTGATGAGACCTACTAGAATGAGATTTGTCTTTGAATGTATATTAAATCAGATTCCATAAATTTTTATTATGATTTTGTATCTAATTATTTTTTTTTTTTGCAGAAAAAGATTCACCATGAGCTAACATTTGTTGCCATTCTTCCTCTACTTTTTGTGTGGGTCACCATCACGGCATGGTTGCTAATGAGTATTGTTAGTCCATGCCTAGTAACTGAACCTGGGCCACCAAAGCAGAACATGCCAAGCTTAACCACTCAGCCAGGGGCCAGCACGATGATTTCGCATCTAATTATAACATAAAATCCATCAATCTTTCTCTTCATTGTCACATGGTAATTCAGACATATGTGATTTCTATATCGTGAATTAAGTAACTCTTATCTGTTACCTGGCAAACTTGTGTAGCTTTGATTTTGGAATCTCAAGAATGAGCATACCCCCAGGGACATTATTTTCCACTTAGAGAACCTTGGCAGCAGGCTCATTGTCTCCCTTCCCACACTAGATCCAGAGTCGTGGAAATGTGTTTGCCTTGCACACAGCACAGAGCACATAGGAATTACTCAACAAACATGTGATAAGTGAATATTTGGTGTCATCATCAGGTCATTCACAGACGCCAGACTGAGAGAGAGCTTCCTTAGGTCAGGAAGGAGAAGCATTCCTTTATATTTGTGATGTTTTAATTTGTAACATTGTAATGTGAACACCAAGTATACTGTTTTTATCAAAATTGTGTTCTGAAGGTTTTCAAAAATCTCTAAAACTCAGATTAGAGAAAAATCAATCTCTGTGTACCTATTACTTGCTTCAAAGATTGTCAACTCATATACAATCTGGCTTTC
Source organism: Diceros bicornis minor (assembly GCF_020826845.1). Lineage (NCBI taxonomy): Eukaryota > Metazoa > Chordata > Mammalia > Perissodactyla > Rhinocerotidae > Diceros > Diceros bicornis. Next base: position 20,782,569 of record NW_026690866.1, read on the forward strand.
ATTATCCTCACACCAAGACCCCAAGAATTAATCAGAGGAGATGGCTGAGAGCACATCATTTCAACTGTAAATATTTCAGTTTCTCTATCAGATGAGGGATTTTTGGAACACAAACACAATAACGTTATCACACACAAAATTAAAAATGTCATTCGTATAATCAACTCTCTAGTCAGTATCCAAAGTCTCCCAGTTTTGTCAAGGTTATTTCCTGGTTTTACATTTTATTTGAGTCAGGATCTTAATGAAACTTTTCTTTTGTAATTGGTTGATCTGTTTCTGAAGTCACTTTTAATCTCTTAGTAGTTCATGCATCTTGGGATTTGGGTGGGATATGAGTGTGTGTGTTTGTGTTGTCTACACCGATGTGTGAATTCTTTCTTTCCTGGATGGCAGTGACCTGAAAAGAAGGACCTGGGCTGTGGGAACCAGGATTTCTACTCTGCTTCTGGCTGAAAAGGCCTCCCTGGGTGACACTTGCAGCCTTCAGAAAGGAGGGGGAAGAAGTACCAAGGAATTCAAGACAATGGCCCTTGTCTTACAGGGTGTTTCCAGGGCGTGATGTTCAAAATGCCGGATGCTAACCCTTTAGCTCCAGGTCGTTGAGTGGGTTCTCGGCATGAGCTCTGAGCAGTGTCTGTTAACCACCCACCTGGGGAGCATCTCAGCATTTTAATTTCTAAGGTTGTGTCTGTTGTGTCAAAGATTGGTGGCATTCCCCTGCTGGACCAACTTCTATACCTGCCCCTCTCCTGCCTCATCTTTCAAAACTCCCAACAAGAAAGTTTCACATCCCTGTAACACAAATACATATAACCACAGCACAGACTGGGGAAAAGAACACAGCCATCCCAGGGGTTACGTGCTCTACGACCTCAAGCCCAGCTGCCCCTTTGGGAGAAGTCAGTAACAACACGATTGTGTAAACTAGTGATTGTCTGAGACCAGGGACCTCAGAACCACATGCGCCCAGATGTCACCCAGGGCAGCAAGGGATGGTGTGGGTCATTCAGTGGACAGGATTAAGGTCTCTTGTCCTGGTAAACCAGAGCTTACCCCTGATCCATCAGGCCCAGCCGGGGAGGAATGGCCATGATGTACCTGACAGAGAGGCTGGGGGCCATCTAGGGAATTTCTACCCAAAAAGAATCATACAAGGAAGTGCAGGGATGTTGGAAATGCTAGTTCACTGGGAGCAGTTAGGTTTATGGAACAAAGTCCTGTTGTAGTTTTAAAAGATGCATCATGAATCTTTCGCTCTGGATATGAAACAAGCGGGAAAAGGACTTCCAAGGGCATGGGCCATGATCCCAGGAGGATTCCAATCTAGGCGAAGAGTGAACAGGGAGCCCTAGAGGCGGCCTGATGGGGATGTCCTGTGGGCCCTTAGTCCGTCTGCACATGGTCTTCCTCTGTCCTTGTCCTTTACACATGCAAACTTTTATCTTTTTACATTTTTTTTCTCATTTAGTGTTGATGCAATTCCAGAGACTGGTTAGAAAATGGCAAGTTCCAGTATCTGATCAAAGAAACCTCAACAAGAGAAGCAAAAAACATTCCTTCTCCCTGGAAAGCTGTAGAAAGACAGCCACTGACCTGGGGAAGGACATGGTCCTGGTAGGTGCTATTTGAAAGACACCCACATTTGAGTGGTTATTGCTCTGCCTGGGAAAGTCCCTCCAACCTCTACATCCAGGGAGATCTGAGGGGTTGTCTCTGCTCCTGGCCCAGGTGAACCACACAGAAATGCACCTGTCCTCTGTGGAAGGGGGGCTTGAGGGTTTCATTCAGTAGCCAGGGAGGAGGCTGGCCCTCCTCCCTTCTGCCACATGCAATAAGCTGTGACCATACACAAGTTCTTAATTCAAGGAGGAAAGTGAGATTCTGTGTCTCATTTACATGAGCATAAGAAGTGAAAGAACCACACCACAACACCCAGGCTGTGACAGAAACAGGATATAACGTAAATGTCAAATCTACCATTTACTAGTAAAGAAATAATATCACTCCTCCCCAATCGGTTAACAGTCGCTGTGGTGCAGATGTCAGGGAGTTGGGGGGGGTGGCGCCTCACTCTCGCGCTTTAGGGGAAACAAGGGAAAATCTTAGGATGTCCTCATTCACTCAGGGTGGGAAGAGATGCCCCGGTACACCCCGAGGGCGCCAGTGTCCCTGCTGGTCAGGAGGAGCTCCACTTGTGGTCTCCAGAGTGTGACGGCTCATCGCCAAATGCGTGGCGGCTGAAGAGAAGAAACAGACTATTTTGGGGTACCTCCCTGAGATTCATGGCACACCTCCCTGCCCCGCTGCACTCTGATCCAAACCCTGTGCTGTGTGCTGAGTCCATCAACAGCACCCTGTTTGTACCTGATGCAGGAGGCATCATTGAGCATCAGCCATTTCAGAGGATGCAACTGAATCCCAGAGAGGAGAGGGGAGCGGCCAGTCCCAGGCCTGGTCAGCAGTGGAGCTGGGATCCAGGCCCATGCTTAGCCTGAAGCTGTACTGAGCCCCTGGATTGAGTTGCTGCTGGTCCCAACACTCACTCGGCCCTAAACTGGAGGATGTCCGGTTCCTCTTTCTCTTGAAGAGCCGCATTTTGCTCGCCATCTGGTGTGCGGGCTCCAGCTGCCAGGAGACCCAGTAGCTACAGGACAGAGTGGACCTGTGAGCTACCGGGAGACCCAGTAGCTACAGGACAGAGTGGACCTGTGAGCTACTAGGAGCCACACCTCTGGTGCCCCTCCCAGAGCCTGCCAGCAGCTGAGTCCCAGTGACCCATGGGTCACCACGCTACGAGTTCTGAGGCTGATTAGCGAACCAGGCCACAGGCTGTGGAGCTGGCCATCACAGAGAGTCTGCCCTGCCCTCACCCAACTCCTGTCCCCCTCACCTCTCATGGACACTGATGGGCTCCAGGGCCTGGAACCAGGCCCCAAATCGCTCTTCGGGCTCCAGGTCATACGCATTTGCAGCCTGCTGGAGCAGCTGGATCCTCCTGATGACTTTGAATTTCTGAGAGGAAGGACAGGATGCAGACAGGGCTTGGGTGGGGAACCCTGCTAGGGATTTGTGCGGAGTGAGGATCTGGTCTGGGGTCTGTGCTCACTCGGGAACCTTCCTTCCTTCCCACTCCATTCAGGACTTGCCTGTCCTCACAGTTAGCTTGAATTAGTTCCTCATCCAGGAAGGTGTCCTTGATGCCAGGCCCCCCCGCACCCACCAACGTGATGGGATTCCCAGCTTTGTGGATCTGACCCAAGGGATGAGGCCAGAGAATGTCTTGCTAGGGGAGGTCTGTGATTTCCACTTCCCCACCCTCCCACAGCTGCTCACCTCACACCATTTCTGGAAGTTGGACTGTTTTCCCTGGAAGGGAGACAGCCAATGTCCATCAGAAACAGCGCCCTAAGCCCATAACTAACCCCCATCCCACCCCTTCTCAGGCTGCAGGAATGTCAGGGCCCAACAGAGGGCAGACCTTCCACAAAGAGAACTTGACACTGGGCCAGGCTCTGGGCTCCAGAGCAGGAGGGACAGGGGAGCTGAGGCCAGAGACCTTATGTAGCGCACCCTCTCTGATGACAGATGGGAAGACTGAGGCTTCAGGGAGGAAGGGACAGCTGGACCATAGAAGTGCTTCCTCACTTGCAGGGGCTGATGACACTCCCCCAGGGGCAGGGTCTGAGGGGGAGGCTGAGTGCAGCTCAGACACAGCCTCCTGCAGCTCTGCAGGCAGGCAGCTCTGAGCTTCACCAGCCCAAGGAGCCTAGTGGGGGGCTTACGCAGAGCGTCTATTCATGCATTGCTAAGATGGGCCTGACTCCCCAGCTCCCAGGGGTGGCCATGGGGCTCTCATGAGAGAAGGTTTGCCAGGTACTGAGAGCTCAGGGCCCAGTGCAGGGCTCTCGCCTCCCAAACCTCAGGATCCTGTTCCCTGGCCCCACCTCCAGGCTCACTCACTTCCAGATCATCCTCCATCCCAATGTCCAGCAGCTTCAGGTGATAGAGGAACGTGCCCAGGAAGGGGATGACACCCTGTGAAATCAGGGTGGGAGTGGTGAGATGAGTCCCACCTCTCAGGTGCCCCCATGGACCCTCCCCCAAATCCCTTCACCCCAGCCTCCTGCCCAACACAGTCTCCCACAGAGAGCAGCCTAGGATCCTCAGCAGCCTCCCCTCAGTTGCCCCTCCAGGAGCACACAACTTCCCCAGTCACCTCCTACGGGCTGCTCTTGGCAAATCCTAGGGTATGTGCTCCCTGCCCCTCTCCACTCTAATTCATCTTGGGCCCAGCCCTCTCAGGCCTCATCCTGGTCACTTCCAGGGCAGGCATTTGAGGCTCTGGGGCTCCAGGATCTTGGCTGGAGGAGGAGGGAGCCCTCTCTTAGGGAGGCCTCAAGCCATGAGGAGAGAGACCCCCTCCTCTGACACCCTCCCCCTCAGGCCCCCTCACCTGCTGTTGCGGCCTCTCCTGGGCTCCCTGGGGATCCATCTCTAGGGTGGCCCACACAGAGGTCACCTCCTGCAGGGTCAAGGACAGGCTCAGGGAGACCATGCTCCCTTCCCCGTGTCTCCCAGGCGCCTGATCCTAGACCCAGGACATCTGGTGTCTATGGCTGTTCCCATTCCAGAGTGCTCTGATTCTAGATCACTCCCATCTCCAACACTCCCTCCTCTGTGCCCTCAGGCCTGCCCAGGCCCCTAAGCCTCTCTCCTCATCAGGAAAATGTGAGGAGGATTCCCATGCCTCCCAGGGTCGCCTGAGGACTCAGTGTCATCTGACTGTCACCAGTACTCTCCACTCCCCCCTCGAGGACGAGGAGCACAAAGCTCCTGCAAATTGCTCTCTCCCTTGTACCTCATCACCACTGTGAGGCCTGCACCACAGATCATCTCCCTCCATATCCCAGATGAGGAGACCGAGGCCCACAGAGGTGCAGTGACTTGCTCAGGGGCGCACAGAGGAGACCACCCCCCCTCTCAGCCAAAGGGCCTGGCCCTCGGTCTTCACTCCTCCTCCAGACACACCTCTGACCAAGGTCCTGTGCTCTGGACTCTCGGGGTGTGTTGAGGCCCTCAGTCAGCCTGAGCCATGGATTGGGAGGCACAAGGTGTCTCGGGGTCCTATCCAAGTGGATTCTGTGTTTTCCAGCCCCCTGGGATTCTCTGACACCAGGCTGCACTTGAGGCCATGCCAAAGCCTCAGCTCCCTAGGATCCCCTCAGGATAAACCCTGCACAGAACTCCTCCTTTATTCACTCAGGAAGGGGACCCCCTTGTGCCACATCTGAGTGACAGTGTAGGGGGTGACCATGGCGCTGTGTAATGGTGACATTTGAATCCTTTTTTACTTGGAGACGTCTAATGTCCTGTCAGGAAGGTCCATTAAGTATCTGTAGGTTCCCCGATAATTCTCATTGCCATCTGGGGTGTATCTTTGTCAACAAGGCACCGGGCGAGACTCACTGATTTGTCAGCAGTGACCACTATAGGGTTAGATCGCACACTCCCAGAGAGCACACAGTTCTGTCCCAGATCCACCATTTGGCCCAAGGCTTGGCAGCCCCTGTGTTCACAAGGCCTGTGTGACCTCACAGTGCCCATCCCTGGAGCAGGCAGAGTGCCCTCCCCTGCAAGGTGCAGTGAAGACAGAAGGAGCAGCAGGGGCCTGGCTTCCTGAGGACAGGCTGGGCTGCTTTAGGAAGAAAGGAACCCCCACCCACTCCATCCACCCACCAGCCTGGAGGAAGAGGGCCAGCTGATAGGTCCACATGGAAGCCAGAGACCTGTTCATTCTGCCAGCTCTTCACCTCCTGGAAAAGTCCAGGCGACACCACTGTATCCCGTTCCCAACACCTCCTGCCCCAAACAGTCCCCACCAGCCCCTGCAGCTCACAACCCCAGCTTCCTGTCAAGCTGGACAAGACAGACCGTTATTTCTCATTGAACTTTAAGTGAAAAACTTCCCAAAGCACATCCTGGCTAGTCCCTCCCCACCTCACCTCCCCTCCTTCCAGATCTCCAGCCTCCACTCACCTCCTTGAGCCACTTCCTGCTCTCCCGCTGGCTTGTTTTCATCAACCGTTTAAGTTTTGTCCAGTTCTTCCTGAGGAGGGAAAAAAGGAAAGAAACACTATGGAGTTGTTTGAGGGAAAATCCCTTTTGTTTGAAAACCCAGAAGATCCAGACAGCCTGGATGAGCGTTTTGACTGTGTCCTCTGAGCCCTGAGGTGTCTGGCACTGGGGAAGGGGCTCTCCTATTGTCACCTGGGGCCTCCATTCTCTTATCTTCTCAGCAGATGTGTTTTAAACAGTCTTAATTTCATGTGGACAGAGAATTTTGTTGCTGAAAACACTTGAAAATCTTCAATTTGGCTCAAGCCAGGATCTGTCACTTAGGGAAACTGATTCCTGAAGCAGAACCACTGGCCTAAGTTTTCAGAAAGACTCCAAGCCTTCCAACCAGGTTAGACCCTATCGCCAGGGTTTGCTGTCTTCCAGGAGGTCCCAACTGACTGAAGAGCAATGCCAGCCCTGTGTGGCGTCTGGTCCACCCAGGTGGTCCTAGCATGGAGAGAGGCCTACCCACCTGGACACCCATCTCCATGTCTCTTTTAAAGGCTGAATGGAGGGGCCCTGCAGAGCCCAGAGGATCACATGGAGTGAGGAAAGTTTCCTCAAGCCTTGGCATTCCTGGGGAAGGGAAGAGAATGAGCTGTGAGGGGGAGCTGGAGCACTGCTTCCTCTGGTTTCTGTCGCCTCATTGACATCTCCTGTCCTGGATGAGACAGCGGCTCAGGGAACCCGGGAAAGGCACAGCTGGAACCTGATGAGGAATACTTCCAAGAGGAGGATTTTGGCTCAAGCCAAGGAAGGAGCCCAGGAAGGGGTGAGATTCCCACCACTGGGACCAGGAGTCAGGTCATCGAAGCACTGGCAGGAGGGGCCTAAGTATTGTGCAAAGGCTCAGACCACAGACTTCAAACATGAGAGCTGAGAAAGGAGAAGGGGCAGTTCCCCTGACTCCAGAGAGGGGCTCTCAGGGCCTCCCACATCTTACCCTGGCCATCTGGGTTCAGAGCTCCACCACCCTGGCCCTGTCCTGGACCGTCATGCTCGGGTCCCCAATGCAGGTGGTGATGACACATTCGACCATTCTGTTAAAGTGGGTCATGTTGGCAAGGATGGTGGGTGCCAGGTGCTCATTACCCCTGTTGTCACACTGGCACCAGATGGAGCCCAGGAAGTCGTGGGACATCACTTTCTTGAAGAGATCCTGGGCAGGACAGGGAGTGTCACCCAGCCCTGCCACAACCCAGCTCAGTGTCCAGCTCCCACAGTCCCAGGCCGGGTCAGAGGTCAGAGCTGGAGCTCAGGAAGCTGATAATGCGGCCTGAGGCTTGTGGGAGTCCCTGCGTGTTACCTGTGTCCCCTGAGGGCACCCAGCACAGGATGACCCAGGACACGATAATGTGGTGCAGGGAAGTGGCATTTGCTCGCTGCCCAGTCTCACTTCCAACAAGCATCAGAACTCGGCTCCTGCTTGACCGTCTCTAGGGGCATCTCCCACCCATACTGACCATCCTAGGGTCTTTCTTCTCTTTCAGGTACACATTTCTCCAAGGCAGCAACAACCACAGGCTTTGTTTTTCTGCCTTGTAGTCATGTACACATGAGGTGCCTAATTAGTGCTGAGGCTGTTGAGGCCTCCTGGGCAAATGAGTGAACTACCCAGGACGATACAGCACTTCAGTGTGCTCCCCTCCCCCACCAAAGCGCAGACTCTGCCCAACGTCCTCTCTGTTTCACCTCGTCCAGCTGCACAGCCACTCTGCATGGCAGCTGCTCTCAGTGTCCATCTCTACTGTCCACATGAGGACAGCAAAAGCTTGGGAGTTAAGAAGTCTGCTCAGGTCACATGAGGGTAAGCAGGGAAACTGGACCGAGATCATGGGATTCTGGATCAGGAAATGTCAAGTGTGGGGCAGCTCATGGCACAGCGAAGGCCGAACCCACCTGCCCTGAGAGCCCCGCTGCTCACCACATCCATCAGTGTCAACTGCTCTGCCACCAGCCGGGGAGGTAACTCCAAGAAGTCAGGCCTCTCCTCCCTCAACAGGTTCTATCTGGTCACATCCCAGGGGCAGGTGGGCTCTGGGGCTGGATCTGGCTCTGCTGTTATCTCTCCAGGTGGAGTGATGATTCTCCCTGGAGCCAATGGTCCAGCTGGCTCCAGCTCAGGAGCTGGCACTGGGGCTGGAGCTGATGTTGGTGGTGGCTCTGTCCCTGGAGGGACTGATGGAGGTGACACTGGCTCCCGCTGTAGCACAGGTGGTGGAACTAGAACTGGAGCTGGATCTAGCCATGGAGCTAGACCTTGCTCTGGCTCTGGAGCCGGAGGGAGCTCTGGAGATGGTACTGCAGCAGGAGACAGAAACAGTGTAACTCAAGTAGCTGACTTCCCCGGTCCCTGTCACAGCCAGGAAAGACCCCACTGCCTTTAAGGGAAACTAGACTTTGAAGATCCTGCAGATCATCTTCCCAGACTGCAGTCTTCTCACCTTCCAGATCTGCCTCAATGGGCATTGGATGCTCCAGCTGGACCTGGAGAAAAGTAGGCGTGGCCCCCCAGCTCCGAGCCAGGCAAGCTGAGATGCAGAGATGTCAGCTTCATCCTGAAGCAGGGAAAGTGCAGGGGTTCCCAGAAATCCTGCCCTGGGTCCAGGCAGGTTCCCACCAGAGAAGAGATGACACTGGGGGAGGCAATTGGGCAACAGATTCAGAGGCCTAGCCTTTCCCTCCACACTTCTCATGCAAGGCACAGATGCCTGCCCCTTCTCATCCCGGCGATGAGCCCCTGCTCATCCAGCACGTTGAACACAGAGCCTGTCGTGACTCTCTTCCTGCTGACACTCTTCTCCTGAAGGGCCGGGACACAGCCCAGCCTAACCCTCCATGTACTTGTGCAACTGGATTGAGCAGAGGCCGGTTTTTGAGCGGGTTGCTCCTGTCTTGGGCCTGGAGGTGGTGGTCACAAGAGGTAGATATGGGAAAAAGGAGACAGATTAAGATGGGTCTGTGATGGGAATGGGTCTCTTGGAGACAACTCAGCCTAGCCACCCCTCTGTTTCCCAGGGGTCCTGGCACCCATCCATAATTCTTTGACTCCTGTCTTCCTGGAGTGGAAGCCACCAGACCTCAGCCTTCCCTTGGGAATCAAAAGATGTGTGAGATGCAAGGTTCTGACAGGCGCGCCCCAGCCACAGCCCCCATCTCTCCCTCCACAGCTTGTTCAGTAGAGACAGGAAGCCCTTCTTCTGGACCCAAAGACCACTCACTTTTTTAGATGGTCCTGTGCTCTGCCCTACTGGCTGGAATAAGGGAAGATGCCTCAAGCTATAAAGGAGGCTATCAGGGCATCACTTGGGATGTACCATGGAAGACAGGACCTGCAAAAGATGTCTAATGTCACTGTCTGACTCTCAGACGACAACTGAGGCACAGCGATTGTGTCTACTTCATTCACTGACTTTACTAAGTGTCCTCAAAAGTCCTGCATGTAGTAGGTATTTAATCTACACACTTGAATGAATGAAGTCCAGCCAGACCATCCCAGACATTTGAGTGGGCCTAGGGCCTCTCTGCTGCCCCAGAAATCCTTAATTGGCTACCCCAAGGAAAAGGATCAGGACCAGCTGGATGGAAGCTCAACTCCATGACAGGGTGATTTCTATGTGTTTTTCCACACTCAGAAAGGCCACATCCTAGAGATCAGTGAGGCAGACTACTTTTCACAGTGAAGAGAAAAATAAACACCATGGACAACCACAGCACGTCCACAGCGCTCTCTGCAGATCCAGGCACCAGGTAAGCACCTGCCATTTCTGATCCCATTAGTCCCTACAAGATCACCATGAAATTTATCCTCCCCCCCGACTTTTCAGAAGAGTAAACTGAGGTTCAGAGAGATGTGGGGATTTGCCGAATGTACACAGCTGGCAGTGGGCAGAGTCACCACTGTGCTGAGGAGGGAATGGCTACTCACCTAGTAAACAGCTGGTCCAGAACCCGGTAGAATGTGTCTAAGGCCGAGTAGTTGACCATGAAGGTGGTGAAGCTGGACGTGTTCCTACTCAGGAAAGCTGGTGCCATGGACTCTGTCAGCTTCTCCATCATGCCTGCCTGGAGGGCACGCATCCTGAAGGCCTCATTTAAATTCACAGTGAACTCATCCTCACACTGGGTGTGAGGAGGGGGCACATACAGTAAGTGATATCACAGTGAACCACCAGGAGGACTGAGGTGACTTTCTACCCTCCCGTGTAGCTGATGGGGAGGAGTGGAGGTCCAGATTCCTTTGCGAGTGGGACTGTGGGGTACTCTAGTGAGAAAATTCTGGATGTGGGGACTCCAGGGGGTTCTCAGATTTGAGCCTGCATTCTAGTACTGCCTTTGTCATCTAAGAGTCCTGCGTGTGAAGACCCCTCTGCACCCACACTCACCTCAGAGCAGCCCTGGTCATGGATGGACTGGTGCACTTGTGTTCTCTCCAGGGAGAGGGTGAACTGGAAACCATCCACCAGCTCCTCTACCATCTCTTGGGTGCAGCTCTGCAGTGACAGTGCCCAGCAGTCAGGCCAGGAGGGATCAGGGGCCTGCCTGGACTTTGCCACAGGGGGAAACACCCCCACAGATCAGGCACAGAGGGGAATCTGCATAGACTTCATCAGGGAAGGAATGCGAGGACACTTTGAGGGCCCGGGATTCACATGCAGATAGAGGATCTTGGTCCCCAGCACTCACCTTCCTCTCCTGCAACCAAGATCTTGAGCATGAACATAACACACTGCTCGACTCCCACCATCTAGCTTCCTGCTCCTGCCCAGGCTGGGTCCTCCTCATCCCCAGCTTCCCTAACTCCACCTCACACACACACACACACACACACACACACACACACACGAGTGTCAAGGGGTGTGGGGCTGTCCTTTTGGGATCACAGTTCTGGCCTGACCTAGAGTGGCCTGCCCTGGCCCACACTGATACCTGATGGTTCCTCCTGCCAAAAGGCCATAGACATTCGAGGTGAGGGCTGAGCCAATGTCGAAAGCGACTTAACATGCTCTCATTCTGGGCTTTCCGGGGGCCAGAGCCTCGGAAAGTCACGGGACAACATGAGAACATCCTGCTCTGTCGAGTGTCTCCACTCAAATGACTGGACAGGAGGCTGTGATTACAATGTGGGTGCCTGGTAACCAGAGTTCTAAGTTCTGTTGGGGGCTGTCACCAAGGAAGTGAGGTCACTTCTTCAATGTTCCAATACTTGACCCCTTCATTCAATCAGACCCACCCAAAGCCCCCGCTAGGCTGTTGGCTGCTCTCCCTCCTTGCTCGTGTCATCTCCATCACCGTACACAAATACCCATCACCACCCTCCCCACAGCTCCTTGGGAGTGGATTCAGGGGCACAGCTTTGAGGAGACAGAGCTGAAGTCAGACCTCTTTTCTCCTACCAGTTCTGTGTCCTGGAAAAGATGCTGTGCCTCTCAAGATCTCCCCAGTCTCCCAAACTGCACAATGAGGATTGGGCTAAAAACAGCTTCCTAGGGACCTTGTCAGGGTACATGTGATAATACGTACAACACCTTTGGGCTGGTGTCACAAGTGTCTAATGTACACACTTAGAGATGGAGGAAGTACAAGAAGGAGTAGGACATCACATAGACTACCAGTCAGAACTTCTCTGGGTTCCAGATGTGTGATCTTGAGAAAGTGACTGCCCCTCTGGGCCTCATTTTCAGGTCTGCATCCTGTAGGAGTTGAAATTAGAGGAAATTCAGACATTGTGATCCACTGTCATTAACCCTTCCACGGTCACCTGTTTTACTCAGAATCAGTCCCAAGTGCCTCACGTTGGCATATGTGATGGGCAGCCTCCACAATGGCCCCAATGCTCCCTGCCTCCTGAAGTGCACATCCTTTTGTCATCACTAAGTGGTCAGTATCTGGCTTCTGAACAACAGAACACAGCCAAGGTGATGGGGTGTCACTTCCAAGTTTAAATTACAAAACGTCTGTCACTTCCTGCTTACTGGCTTACTTGGGTTCCCTACTTACCTCCCTCCTTCTGTTTCCCTCTCTCTCTCTCTCTCTCGCTCACTCTCTCTCTCTCACTCTCGCTCTGTATCAAATCACCAGAACTGGGAATGCAAGTGCTGATGTTTTCAGTTGCACTATGTATAGGCTCCATAAGAGAGAAATGAGGGAGTGTCCAGCCAACAGACAGACAGGAACTCAGACTTTCAGTCCAAATGGATCCTGACAAAACCCATGTGAGTGATCTTGGGTGGGAATCCTCCCCCATTTGAGCCCTGTTGAGACCACAACCCTGCTTCAGAGAGACTTTGAGGCACAGGGACCCAGCTAACTCATGCCAGATGCTTGGCTCACAGAAATTATGAGATGTTATATATTTGTACTGTATAGGTGGTAGGTTTTGGAGTAATGTTGTCACAGAGGAACAGAAAGTAACAGTCTACCATGTCCCAGCATCCAGCCTGATCACCCTCCTCTCTCCTCTCACTCTCTCTTCTCAGGCTCACTCCAGCCACACTGGCCACATTTCTGACCTTCCCTAGTCAATCTCGCTTCTTCCTGTGAGTCTCTGCATCAGGGAGCCTTCTCCTTGACACACTAACTGTTCCCAGACATACACAGGGGTGCTTACACTTGTCATTCTGGTCACAGCAAAGGTCTGAAATGCCTCAGAGAGGCCTTTCAGAACCTCCTAGCACAGTCGCTACTATCACAGATCTTACATCCAGAAGAGCATTATATGATTACCTCCTCCTTCCTCCCATTGAGATAAAATGAGTGCACGGGGAAGGGCTGTCTGCTTTGGTTGATGCAGAGGCAATTCCTTCTGGTTATAGCAGGCATAGGACTGTCTCTTCCAGGCCGAATTTTTCCCACCACGAGTCCATTGTTTAAGGGAACCGTCATTCCCTCTCTTTCATGGGTCTGGTTTCCCCAAGAACACAGTGAACACTCTCCCTGTGCTGCATCACCATAAACCCACAGCCAGAAGATAAGCACCAAGTTAAAACACCACCAGATCCTGAATTCAGTCACTGCTGAGACACTCCCATCAATGTTGTCATTCAATGGTGACTCCTGAGGACACCTTTCCCCTGAGATCCAGTCCCATCCTGTCCTCAGCTTCTTACAGTAACACTGAGATTTCGTCAGAGTCCTCCCAACCTGAGCAAGAAACATTCTGAAATGTTCTCTGTATTAATTTTCAGGGACTGGGGACATTGGTAGATGTAATTTGAGTGTGTATGTGCAGTAGTTTCTATGCAGGTATTCTATTTTTCATACAAATAAAATAGTGTGGCTAATCAATGCACCAAGAAAATGAATAACTGTTCAAATTTGTTCATGATGTGAAGTCTTTAGAGAATAAATGTCGTGGTTAAGAGCACAGAGTATGGAGCTAACTCCTCATGTCCAAATTCAAGCTCAATCCCTTACTAGATATTTGTATTGACTGAGTTATTTACCTGATTGGTGCCTCAGTTTCTTCATCACTCAGTTGACAATAATGATCAGCATACCTACTTTGTAGGTTTATGGAGAGTATTAAAGGAGGTAATGTTTGAAAAATGCTTGGAACACCTAGCGTATTGCCAGTGTTGTGCCTATATATTAGAAATTATTCTGACACTGCCTGTGAGCCCCAGTGGGTGAGACTGTTGCCTGGATGTATGTAGAAAGCACTCCATGACATACGATGAATAAATGAGTGAACAACATTGGCGAATGCATTACCAATGTCACCTATGTGACCTTACAAGCATTCCCAAGCCGAACCACACGCAGACATTCCTGCTTTGTCCTGCATCACATTCCCTGGAGGAATCACTGGGGCTTCTTGGACCCTGGTAACCGTGCCCACTAAAGGTTCTTTTCTGTCAGCAAACCCCAGTCTTTGTCCAATTGCTGCAGCTCACAGCGTCTGCGCTCTGATCCTTGTCTTCACTGGAGGGAGAAGTGCCATCCTCAGAGCTGGGCACACACAGAGCCTGAACCTTGGATAAAATGATTCCCTGGCCCTTGGTCAGGTAGAAGAGCGCAGGGACAGAGTGGGATTTGGGGAAAATCCTCCAGGTGTTGTCAGAAGGGATGGAGGCATGGGATGTGTCAGCAAGGACTTGTCTGCTTGGTGGGCCTTAGTAGTTAAATAGTAGGGAGGCTGGGAAGTTTTGTAGGTTCTAGCATAATACAATCAATATGACGGTCATGAAATCAGAATCAGCCTAATTAAGGCCAAATTAACCCAATGTCAGCTGTTCCCTGAATCTCTAATCCAGTAGTGTTCTATCATCTCCTTTTCATTGATTGGCTAGAGTAATTATAATTTACATAGCCTGTCTATTTTTACATAGAAAAGAAAAAGTGAGTTTTAAAACAACCCTCCTTGGAAAAGTCTCCCTAACATATTGAATTAATAACAGAAGCCACGACAGGAAATTCACCACATATCTTGAGCTTTAGTCTCTGGTTTTAGATCTTCCTAACTGGTAAATTACCTTGACTTCTGCCTTCTTTCTTGAGATTAGTCCACTTAAGACTAAATAGGAGTGCAACCTCATGCCATGGGAGAAGTGGTGACTCTAGGAAGAGGTTTGTTCCATTATGTCAGTGTGTGTGTGTGTGTGTGTGTGTGTGTGTGTGTGTGTGTATGACAGTTTTTGTTTCATCTTGCAGTGTGGGCCAGTGTAGATGCCTTTTCTAGGGAAAAAAATTTCCCTAACCACTTTCTCTGGTATTTATTTTCACTGATGGCTTCATCGGCACTGTCCAATAGTAACATTAAGCACTCTATATTATAGAATTTAATTTTTTTCTTAGTAGCCACATTTTAAAAAATGAAAGCAAACAAGTGAAACTAATTTTAACAGTATATTTTAACCAACTATAACCAAGATATCATCAATGTGGGTGCAGTCTATACAAAAGTTAATAATGAGAGAGTTTACATTTTTTTCCTGGATTTCATAAATCCAGTGTGTACTTCCCACTTACAGCACATTCTCCATTTTTAAGTTGAATTTTTTCAGACATAGTTTCGCTGTACTGAGATTTAATATTCACAGTTGTCAAATAAGAGTCACTAGGAGAGGGGTGGATGATAATTTCACTACTGATTTAAGCTCTAATGGAGCTATGAACACCAACTTGTCAATGGGTTAATCAAATGAATAGTCATATAGCACAGAAGAATACTATGATTTGGGATTTAGAGAATGACTGGGGAAAGTGGGTCCTGACAGGGAGCACCAGGGATTTTGTTGTTGAGAGTGACAAGGACAAAAAGACAATAAAGTCATACTCATAAGTGTCTAACAACATGGGGGAGAAGAAATGACCTGCCGTAGTCCTGAGTTTTGACCTCGAGCTTTCTGTTCTTGACCCAAATCTCTTTGACGATGTCCCAGGACACAGGTCAGATTAATCCCCACAGGGAGAGAGGGAAGGTAGAAGTACAAGGCATCTGACATAATTGTCCTGGGAAGGCAGGCTTCATTTATCACTCTGATCCACATTCCCAATTTTGATTTGGTATTTAGAAAAAGACTGGGGATCGTGTGTCATGACAGGGAGCACCAAGGATTTTGTTGTTGAGAGAGAAAAGGACAAAAAGAGAATAAAGTCATACACATAAGTGTCTAACAACACGGGGGAGAAGAAATGACCTGCCGTAGTCCTGAGTTTTGACCTCGTGGTTTCTTTTCTTGACCCAAATCTCTTTGATGATGTCCCAGGACACAGGTCAGATTAATCCCCACAGGGAGAGAGGGAGGGTAGAAGTACAGGGAATCTGAAATAATTGTCCTGGGAAGGCAGGCTTCATTTATAACTCTGATCCACTTTCAAAATTTATTTTTATAGGGTAAGAGGAGAAGAAGTATGATGGTCAAATCATCACAGAGGAAGTGATATGATTGTGGAAAGCAATCTAAACCAAAGCCTGGTTTGAGCATCTCCAACCCTTTGAGGATGTCCAGTTACATATTCAAGAGACCAGTTACTAGAATCACATCCTATCCTGGCAATGAGGTCAGATACCATCAAAGGTAAGAAAACTTGGAGCAGCCCCAACAACTCTGCTGGCAGAAGAGACTCCAAGGTCTCCAGGCCTGCAGAGTGCAGGAGAAGTGTTAAGTGCTTTGCACCTTGCCAAAGCCCTGCTGAATCTTGCACCTAGTTGCACAGGTGTATCCCTGCCAGGTGAGCTCGCAGGTGTTCTGAACTCCATTCCCCTTGCCCACCCCTTCCTGGTCTTCAGATTCAGCAGAGATGATCCCAGGAGCTTGTCTGTACATCCCACAGCTCCTTTGCAAACGTCTTCTGGTGACTGAGGAAGATATCAGGAAACAGGAAGGGAAAGTGAAGACGACAAGAGACAGACTGTCGGTAGCACTGATGCAGACAGACTTGCTAGCTAGGCAGGGAGAGTGAGGGGCCAAGAAGGACATCCCGACAAACACGTTGAAGAAAACAGAAGACGGCGCAGATAACATGGAGCTCACACTACATTAATGCCTCTGCAGGGGTCCCGATGATTTCTTTCTTTGACCTCTTGAAACTTTAATATATACCAATAATTTTCTTTTCTTGGACTCCTTTGTATGACAGAGAAGATACAGACAGTGATCCTTCTGAGGTTAGAGATTGGGTTTCCGGTGAGAAGAGAAAGGAGATATTTCTTTCTCATTTTGTTCTCTCATTTTCCTTTACTGAGTTTTATCTATTTGTATTTTAAGACCAGGAGTTTTCACAGTCAGGGGATTCTTTAGAGTTTTGCCCTCACATTCACAGAAAAAACACACGTAGTCCAAATGGATTGTCCTTTTTGTGTAATATTGCAATAGATTCCAACGTAATATAGCACTAAAGAGCTGTTATATCTGTCTTCTCAAAAAAGACACCTACTTCTGGGTCTCTATTTTTCTGGTATTTGTTGCATGTTGAATCACAGTTGCATATCATGAACTTCTGGGTTGTCCCTTTTTTTAGATTTATATGTGTTGAAAATTTGATTCATGAAAATCGATATGCCATTGTGGTATCATGTTGTCAGGAGAACGACTGTTTTCAGCATCACAAGTCTCACAATAAGCCAGTGTGTTGGGATTTGTCTATTTGCCTGATCGAGTATGTTGCACTCTTCAAATCCTCTTTATCATTACTTACTTTTGTTCCACAGATTTATCAGTTTCTGAGAGCAATGCGTTAAACAATAATAGAGTATCTTAGTATTTATATCTTCCCTAAAAAATGAGTTATTTTTTAGCTAAATCTTCTCTCCTCTATTCTTCCATGTGGTAATCATCTGGAATTTTGGTTCGAATGTGTTTTTAATGTCTTGCTTTAAAACTAATACTAAATTAGACAGATGTTTTTTCCTTTCCTTGTGACTCCTGTTATGTTTTCCTGGGTTCACATTTCTTCTTCCTGATGTACATTCTTTACCGCTTCTTTCACTGTGGGCCTGTGTGAGGTCAAATTTGAGTCTGTTTGTAGGTCAGATAACGTCTTTTTTTCTTTCACACATAGTTTGAATAGGTGTTTAATTTAGCTTTGTAGTAATTTTTTTCCTTCTTTGTCAAGTTATTTAATATTTCTGAGCCTCCACATCTTTAGCTTAAAATGGGAATAAATCCCTAAAATTGTGACTGTAACTGAGATCATACACGCAGAGCTTTCCAGTCATGTTGTTTAGAAGAAATTTGTCAATAATGATAACTATTATCATTACTGATAATGATATTATAATAATTAATATATAATAATATATTAATGTATAATGATTATACATTAATTTATAATTATAATGTACACTATATAATGTATAATGTATGCAGTGTGCAATAATAATATATTAATATTATTAATCATTAGAATCTTCATAGTGTGCATTCTTGGAGAATCACTGCTTCAGATTGAGAATGTGAAGCTCAAACACAAAAAGTCTGCGAGAGTGCCATGACTGTGACTTTAATTATCAGCCGTTGGGTATCTTCAGCTGTGGTCGTCTGCACAGAGTGTACAGATAATGTAATCTGTTCTCACAGACCCACGGCAGAACAGCGCAGCCTGCCTCATGCCTGGGATGCTCTGGGCTGCTTGTTGGGGAGCCTCTGCTGTGAGGCTAATTGGACTCTGTACAGAGAAAGATGAAAAAAGACTCTTTCTTTTCCCTCAGATTTCTCCCGCCGAGTATTATTCACTTTTACATCCAGAGCAGACACACTCTTCCCAGAGCCTGGGTGTTTCTCTGGGATTCAGGCTTCCCAGACACCTAGTCATTTCAGGTCCCAAGGCCCAAGGGGACTGCAGAATCATGTCTCACCCACTCCTCCTCCCATCTTGGCCTGTTTCCCGTCACAGAGGACGCATGAGTGGGGAGAGGAGCCATCAAGGGAGATTGACCTGGAAGTCCTGGTGAATCTGAGCTTCAGAGAATGAAGCAGAAAAGGGGAACCTGAGACTGCCAGGGCTTCAGTGGGGGAGGAATATGGAGGAACCAAGAGGGGTGTGATGGCTGCACAGAGTGAAGGGGAGGGAGGTTCCAAATTTTCCTTAGAAGGGAAACCTTGCGCTGAAGTGGGGATTCGATATTACATGATGGCAACATCTGTGCTGGTTTCACCAATTCTGGTATCCCCGAGGGATGAACTGGTGTGACACCACAGGACAGAAGTTGCAGTCACTTTCAGGACTTAAGGAAGGTGAAACCTTTCAGCTTAGTCCCCTGTGAGCCAATCAGGGGCCAATTCTAGACAGGCTCAGAACCTGCATCCGTCCAATGTGGTTTCATTCTGTTCCAGTCAAGCTCCTGTGGACTCCAGCTGGGCAAAAGGGACCTCAGATCTAGTCATATCTAGTCATCACAGCTTCCGTAGGTCACCATGAGGCAGGTAATAGCCCAGGCGTCGTCACTGGACCTCATAGTTGCTCTCCTTCCTCCGTCAGCAGACAGTGACTTGTGAGATGAGGAGAGCTCATCAGAATGGTCCAGTCAGCTGCCCAGTATGGGAGACTCCAGGGGAAGGAGATGCCAAAGCCACAGAGACCCGATGCCTCCTGTGTCTCCCTCTTCCTTTTTTCCACTTAATTTTCACCCTCAGTCCTTCTTTTCCTTTCCTTTTCCCTCGTTCGGCTCTCTCTCTCTCTCTTTCCCCTACATGTTCTAGCTTAATTGAGGTATTCACGATATACAGAAAACTGCATATATTTAAAGTGAACAATTTGATACATTTTGATTATAACTTATTGAACCATCACCACAATGAAGAAAAGGAACACTATCTTCCCCAAATTTCCTCATGCACATTTTAATTCCTCATTCCCTGCCGTTTGCAAACACATTCTCATTCCCAGAGACGAGTGATCTGGTATATGTCCCTATAGATTTTCCTGCATTTTACAAAAATGTTTATAAATGGGATCATATACTATGTACTCATTTTTTACTGGCTTCTTTCACTCAGCATAATTATTTTGATATTTATGCTTGTCATTGCATGTACTATGAATTCATTCCTATCCCCAACCATTCCCTGGCAGCACTGTGCACACGCCCGAACACTTCCCATGTTGGTGTGAGAGCCAATAGTAAAGCTGCATCCCCAAAAGTAGGAATGCGCCTTGGTGCAACTCTGGGAGGGGTTGGTGGCAGCCTTGGAGCTGCACATGAACACTTTCCTGGATGGATGGAAAGCCCACCATGCCACTGCAGTCCCAAGGATTGGACAATGCTCAGAACCCATGAAGAAGCCCCACCCACCAAGTACAGAGGCTGGCATGAGCATAAGAAAAAGCAGCAGCAGATATACGTGCACATATCTGCTTTCGCAGGTGGCACAAATACCCATAGTAGTGTTGTGGTCTCACAACTGTGTACGTGCCTCCATGTGGTGGCAGCTCTGAGCCCAGTGGGAATGCTTTCCCAGCGAGTGGAACACCCACTGTACCCACGCAACTTCCAGCATTTGGGGTGGGATCAGAAACACAGCTCATGCTTTCCCCATAGCGGTAGCAGGTGGAATCTGCGACCTGATACTACCACAAATACACAGACAAGAGTTTAGTTCATCAAACAGCATAAGAAACTACAGTAACAATTCAGAGCAGAAAGAAATGACAAATCTCCAGAAACGAAACTTGAAGTCACAGAAATTTACAATCTAAATGACAGAGTTCAAAATAACTATCATAAAGAAACTCACCAAATTACAAGAGTGTTCAGACAGTTTGATGAACTCAAGAATAAAATTAATGAGGAAAAGGAATACTTCATCAAAGATACTGAAACTATTAAAAAAAAAAACAAGCAGAAATTCTGGATATGAATAACATAATTAAAAAGATAAAAAAGAATCTAGAATCCTTAAAAAATAGAGCTGATATTATGGATGAAAGAATTAGTGATTTAGAGGATCGAAAAATAGAAATTCTTCCAGTGGACGAGGAAAGAGAACTCTGATTTTTAAAAAAGGAATGAATTCTTGTAGAAATATACAACTCAATTATAAAAGCAACATAAGAATTATATGTATTTCAGAGGGAGAAAAGAGGGAGAGAGGAGCAGAGAGATTGTTAAAAGAAATAATAGTTGAGAACTTCCCAAACCTGGGGAAGAACCGGACCTACAAGTACATGAAGCCAAGAGAAAGCCTAATAACATCAATGCTAAAAGAGCTTCTCCAAGGCATATAATAGTAAAATTGGTAAAAGCCAATGACAAAAAAAAATATTAAGGGAAGCAAGACAGAAGAAAATAACCTACAAAGGAAGCCCTATCAGGCTTTCAGCATATTTCTTGGCAGAAACTTTAAAAGCAAGGAAAGAATGGAATGATATATTACAAATACAGAAAGGCAAAAACTTTCAGCCAAGAATACGCTATCCAGTGAAATGATGCTTATGATACAATGGAGAAATAAAAGTTTTCCCAGATAAACAAAGTCTGAGGGAGTTCATCGCCACTAGATCTCCCATACAAGCAATGATCACGAACGTCCTCATACCAGAAATAAAAAGATGGCAAATGTCTACAAAGTTTTGAGCAAAAAGATAAATAGACAGACAAAATCAGAAAGCTACAGCTTTGTTTCACAACAGGGTAACAAATACTTAATTATAACTTAAAATAAGAAGGGAAGGAAAGCTTCAAAAGTAACTATAAACACTTCAACTTAGTCACAAACGTACAACACAAAAATGAATAACTTGTGACAACAATAACTCAGAAGGAGAAGAGGAAAGAGATGGAACCTGCTTAGACTAATGGAGATAAGAGGCTATCAGAAGATGTACTATCTCATCTATGAGATCTTCATACAAACCTTACAGTAACCAGCAAAGAAAAAGTCAGAACACAGGCATAGATCATAAAAAAAGAGAAACCCTCCACAGAAAACCCCCAAAATGAAATGGTAGTTAGAAACACAAAGGAAGAGAAACAATGGAAATATAGATTAGGTGGGATTAAGCCCTCATGTATCAATAATCACTTTAAATGTAAATCGATTGAATTCTCCAATCAACAGACACAGAGAGGTGAGGTGGATTAGAAAACAAGACCCAACAATACGCTGCCTCCAGGAAACACATCTCAGCTCTAAAAACAAACAGGCTCAGAATGAAGGGATGGGAGACAATACTCCAAGCAAATGGCAAATAAAAGAAAGTAGGTGTTGCCATACTTATATCAGAAAAAGCAGACTTCAAGAAAAAAAAAGACTACGAGAGACAAAGAGGGGCGGTATATAATGATAAAGGGGACTTTCCACCAAGAGGACATAACATTTATAAAGATGTATGCACCTAACACAGCAGCACAAAAGAATATAAAGCAACTATTAATAGACCCACAGGGAGAAATTAACAGCAACACAATAATAGCAGGGGAACTGAACATCCCACATACATCCATGGATAGATCATGCAGAGAAAGGCAAAAAGTCAATAGTGGAATTAAATGAAACATATGATCAGATGAACTTAATCGATATACATAGAGCATACCCTCCCAAAACAGCAAAATACACATTCTTCTTAAGTGTACATGGAACATTCTCAACGATAGACCATATGTTGTGAAACAAGGCAAGCCTGAATAAATTTAAGATTAAAATCATAACAAGCTTCTTTTCTGACCACAATGCTATGACACTTGAAATCAACTACAAGAAAAAAGACGGGGAAGTCACAAATATGTGGAAACTAAAGAACACATGACTGAAGAACCATTGGATCAATGAACAAATCAAAGGAGAAATAAAAAAATACCTGAAGAAAAACGAAAATGAAAAGACAACAAAACAACTCTTATGGGATGCGCCAAAAGCAGTTCTAAAAAGGAAATTCATAGCAATACAAGCACAGCTCAACAAAAAAGAAAAATACCAAATAAGTAACCTTAAACTACACCTAATAGAACCAGAAAATGAAGAATAAATGAAGCCCCAAGTCAGCAGAATGAGGGAAATAATAAAAATTAGAGCAGAATTAAATGAAATAGAGACTGAAAAATACTGTAGAAAGGATCAATGAAACAAAGAGCTGGTTCTTTGAGAAGACTGAAACAAAACTGACAGACCCTTAGCCAGACTCACTAAGGAAAAAAGAGAGAAGGCTCAAAGACATAAAATTAGAAATGAAAGATGAGAAATTACAACAGATACCACAGAAAACGAAAGGACAATAATAAAATACACTGAACAACTTACATACCACCAAATTGAATAACCTAAAAGAAATAGATAAATTCTTAGATTCACACAAACTCCCAAACCGAATCAAGAAGAAATACTGAAAATGAACAGATCAATCACAAGTAAAGGGAACGAAATTCTCATCAAAAACCTCCCAAATAACAAAAGTCCAGGACCAGATGTCTTCTCTGGAGAATTCTACCATATATTCAAACAAGATTTAATACCTATGTTTCTCAAACTATTCCAAACAGTTGAAGAAGATGGAACACTTCCTAATTCATTCTATGAGGCCAACATCACCATGACAGCAAAAGCAGGCAAGGATAGCACAAAGAAGAAATATTACAGGCCGATATCGCTGATGAACACAGAAGCAAAAATACTCAGCTAAATATCAACAAATCGAACACAGCAATATATTAAAAGGATCATATACCATGATCAAGTGGAATTTATACCAGGGATACAGGGATGGTTCAACATCGGCAAATCAATCAATGTGATACACCACATTAACAAAATGAGGAATAAAAATCATATGAACCTCTCCACAGATGCAGAGAAAGGATTTGACAAGATCCAACATCCATTTATGATAAAAACTCTCAATAAAATGGGTATAGAAGGAACGTACCTCAACAGTATAAAGGCCATATATCTCAAACCCACAGCCAACATCATACTTAATGGTGAAAAACTTAAAGCCATTCCTCTGAGAACAGGAAGAAGACAAAGGTGCCCACTCTCGCCACTCCCATTTAACATAGTACTGGAGGTTTTGGCCAGAGCAATGAGGCTGGAAAAAGAAATAAAAGGAATCCAAATTGGAAAGGAAGAAATGAAACTCTTGCTGTTTGCAGATGACATGATTGTAAATATAGAAAACCCTAAAGAATCCATCAGAAAACTATTAGAAATAATCAACAACTACAGCAAAGTTGCAGTGTACAAAATCAACTTACAAATATCAGTTGCATTTCTATACTCTAATAATGACCTAACAGAAAGAGAACTCAAGAATACAATCCCACTTACAATTGCAACAAAAAGAAAAAAAGTGTCTAGGGATAAATTTAACCAAAGAGTTTAAAGACCTATACAATGAAAACTATAAGACATTATTGCAAGAAATCAGTGATGACCTGAAGTAATGGGAAGATATTCCATGCACATGGATTGGAAGAATAAAGACAGTTAAAATGTCCATATTACCTAAAGTAATCTACAGATTCAATGCAATCCCAATCAGAATCCCAATGACATTCTTCATAGAAATAGAAAACAGAATCCTAAAATGTATACGGAATAACAAAAGACCTTGAACAGGCAAAGCAATCCTGAGAAGAAAGAAAAAAGCTGGAGGCATCACAATCCTAACTTGAAAATATATTACATAGCCATAGTAATCAAAATGGTATGGTGTTGGCACAAAAGCAGACTCATAAATCAATGGAACAGAACTGAAAGCCCAGACAGAAAACCACACATCTGTGCTCAGTTAATCTCTGACAAAGGAGTCAAGATCATACAATGGAGAAAGGAATGTCTCTTCAATAAATGCTGTTGGGAAAACTGGACAGCCACATGCAAAAGAATGAAAGTAGATCATTATCTTCCGCCATACACAAAAATTAACTTGAAATGGATAAAAGACTTGACTGTAACACTTGAAACCATAAAACTCCTAGAAGAATATATACACAGTACAGTTTTTGACATCGGTCTTAGTAGCATATTTTACAATACCATGTCTACTCAGGCAAGAGAAAGAAAAGAAAAAATATACAAATGGGACTAAAAGCCTTCTGCAAGGTAAAGGAAACAATGAACAAAACAAAAAGCCAGTGCCGGTCCCGTGGCTTAGTAGTTAAGTGCACGCGAACTGCTACTGGCTGCCCAGGTTCGGATCCGAGACGCGCACAGACGCACCACTTGTTCGGCCATGCTGAGGTCGCATCCCACATACAGCAACTAGAAGGATGTACAACTATGACATACAACTATCAACTGGGACTTTGGGGGGGAAAATAAAAGAGAAGGATTGGCAATAGATGTTAGCTCAGAGCCAGTCTTCCTCAGAAAATAAGAGGAGGATTAGCACAGATGTTAGCTCATGGCTGATCTTCCTCACAAAAAAAAAAAAAAAACGAAAAAACAACCCACTAACTGGGAGAAAATATTTGCAAATCATATATCTGACAAGGGGTTAATCTCAAAAATATATAAAAAACTCATACAACCCAACAACAAAAAAACAGATAATCCAATCTAAAAATGGGCAGAGAATATGAACAGACATTTTTCCAAAGAAGATATACATAAGGCCAACAGACACATGAAAAGATGTATATCATCACTAATTATTAGGGATATTCAAATCAAAACTACAATTAGAGATCACCTTACACCTGTCAGAATGGCTATAAATCCCAAGACAAAAAATAACAAATGTTGGATAGGATAATGAGAAAAGGTCACCCTCACACACTGCTGGTGGGAATGCAAACTGCTGCAGCCACCAGGGAAAACAGTATGGAGATTTCTCAAAAAATTAAAAATAGAAATACCATACATTCCAGCTATGCCACTACTGGGTATTTATCCAAAGAAACTGAAATCAACAATTGAAAGAGATTTATGCACCCCTGTGTTCACTGCGGCATTATTCACAATAGGCAAGCAGTGGAAGCAATCCAAGTGCCCTGCTACAGACGAACAGATAAAGAAAATGTGGTATGTATTATATACAATGGAATACTACTCAGCCCTACCATGGGCTGAGGTTTCCTGCAGGTTTACCTGGCTTCTCAGTCAAGGCATCATCTCTGTTGGGAGAATATTCTGGAATTGAATGAAATGGAGAATGCATGTGAGTGTGTTTCACTCTTTTTAACAAAACTTTTTAGACACAGAAAAATAAAGGGAGCAGTCTCATAAACACCCATCATCTAAATTTAACAATGTATATTCCATCTAATTAAAACAATATTGCATCAATGTATAAATTATTAACACTTTCCAACCTTGATGCATCCCATGTTTTCAATGAAATATTAAAGTCAAGTAGACATCATGATGTTTCACCCCATTTTAGCTTCCATCTCTAAAAAGTGAGCACACTTTGCTACAAAATACAAGACCATTATCACAGAACAAAAGTGTAATAAATTAAACCAAATTCATACCTCTGGGCACAGAGGACTGAATTTGGGCTGAACTTTCTTATGACAGCTGGCGGCAGAATGGATCATCACAGGTGGCAAGCCTACGGGATCTCTCTAAATTTGTAAAATCCAACTCAAAAGTGTTCTTCCGTGCCTAGAAACACATCATCCCCTTCTCCATTTCTATTTGCTTAATATTCATTTTCTAGGATTAACCTACAATGTAATTTCCTGCAGGAACTCTTCTCTGATTTCCGCCTGCAAGCATGAGTGTGTTCACATCAAATAATTGATAAGATTCAATTCTCTATTCTTGTTATTGCCCGCTACAACATAAACTCTAAGAGGAGGACACAAAACACCCAGTGGGCATGGGGGCAGAGGTGCAGGTCCCCCAACTTATACCTCTACCCAGACAACCTCTTAGAGGTTTGCTGTCTGATATGGAGCAGCAACAAGTCTCTTTTTGAATTAAAATTAATTTTAGTTAAATAAAATAAAAATTCTAGTACCTCAGTAACATTAAAAATCAGTAACAATAAAAACCAGTCCCAACACCATTCTTCGAGTACTCAACAGCCACATGCGGCTGTGCACTGGACAGCACAGATATAGAACATTGCATCACTGCAGAAAGTTCTAGCCCATTGGTGCTCATCTACAGCAGGACTTGGCAAACTATAGCCTGTGGATCAGAAACTACATCCACCCACAAACCTGTAAGTCTGCTTCACACACAGCTGGAGGCCATCACTGACGATCTGGCCAAGTTGCTGTCAGTGCAGAGATAAGGAAACAAAAGTCCAGAGAGGGGAGGTGACTATCTTTAAGTCACAGAGCTGTCTAGGAGAAGGTTGAGGGCCTCCTATATTACACTGGTTTCCTTTTCTCTCTCTCAATGGTGGGTAAAGACTAGGGGACTAAGCCACCTCCTGCCAGCTTGAGAAAGTTCAATGCTCTCTAAGCCCCAGGCATCAAGAGTCCCCGGAAAGGCCTCACTTTCTTTCTCAATGACCAGGGAGCCTTATCATCCCCAAGGACACTCTTCCTATCCAGGGTCAAGTTCTGCAGCTGTGTCATATTCTAGATCACCCGCAGGATTTCCTCATAGATGGCAACTCTGTCCAGTCTCTGGACCGAGGTGGCAAGGCACACAGGGAGTCTGCTCCAATGTGGTTACTGTGGGGGACAGACCTGGAGGGGCACAAGTGATCAACAAGGGTGTCTGGAATTCTACCCTGATTCTAGATTCCCTGCTTCAGGGTTCTGTCCAAGAGAACTTTCTGCAATAATGTAAACATTTGTCTGCACTACCAAATACACTCATTATTAGCCCCATGTTGTTATCAAGCACTTAAAATGTGGCTACTGTGTGTGAGTGAGGAACTGAATTTCTCATATAATTTCATTTAAAGTAATTAATTTATAAATAAATAACCACAGGGAGAACATTTTTGAAACTTTGGAGTAAGGACTTCTGCAAATGCATGACAACAATGAGAACACTGGTAAAAATGGTCAAAATCAACTTTTCAGAAATCTAGAAATTAATCAACGGCTTGTAAGAATCTGAGGAGGGTTTAGTGAAGAAACATGGTGGACTCTTGATAAAGGGAGCCAACTTTGTGGCACTATAACTTGCACTATTCCCATCCTGCTCTCACAATATCCTCCATAACTTTGAAAACGATCATTCTCAGAACTATAGTGGCTGAGACATCCAGCAGCCCAGCAGCCATAATGGGTTTGGAGCTCTCAAAAGACCCATCCCCACCGAACTCTCACTAGCTGACCTGCCTGGCAGCTCCCCGATAAAGCCCCATGTTCAGGGCTTGTCGTTACTTGACTCAGAGCTTGCCCATGGAGGAAAGGCCAACCCCAGGGCACTTGCTAAAAACAATCAGAGATAATTGATTTCTACTGTAGTTGCCTGAGGGCGTGATACCAGCTGAGGCAGGCAAGAGGTGAGCCAAAAACTTAGAAGAAAAATTGGGGGAATGTGATGTCCACAGGGGCCTTTGAAAAGCTGCAGTGTATTTGAGGGCATCTAGAAGGCCACAAGGGCTCAGGGCTATGGCACGCCCAGGAAAGACTTGAGAACATCTTAATCTCTCACCTCTAGTTGAAGGGTTGGCTTAATATCTGAAAACTTGATTATGTAATACACCATATTAATAGAATAAGGGCCAATACCACGCAATCTCAACCACATATACAGAAAACAATTTGACAAAATACAACGCCCTTCATGTCTAAAAAAGAAAACACTCAACAAATTAGGAATATAAAATAACTTTCTCAACCTATAAACAGCATCGATGAAAAACCCACGGCTAACACCATATTCGATGGTGAAAGACTGAAAATTTCCCCCTAAGACCAGGGACAAGACAATGATGTCTTCCCTTATCTCGTATGTTAATCACAGGTACAAAAGGTTCTAATGAGGGCAATTAGGCAAGAAAAAGGAATAAAAGTATCCCAGATTGGAAGGGAAGAGGTAAAACTATTTATTTTGCAGATGAGAAGATACTGTATATAGAAAAACCTTAAAAATACACTCCTCCCCACACACAATATGTGAACCATATCTCAATAGGTGTATAAATATTTTAAATTGCCCCATGTGCTTAATGGCTCCACTACTGGAGAGCACAGTTAGACTGCTGATATTTGTTGAAAGTCTCCAGAAGAGGAGAAGGAGGAGGATGCTGGAGGTTGGTGGCCTCAAATGTTAATGCTTTTCTCATCTCCTGAAAACCTATGGAAGGAGATGGTAGGATTAGCTGACAAGGATGTGGGGCAGAATGGGCACCATGTCAGTAACTTCCAGATCAAGGATGTGTCACTTGAGCTCAGAGTCATCAGCCACTAGCTCAGCCAATGCTTCCAATCTCCTCAAACTACATGAAGTCGGTGACCAGGCAGGAGTGGAATATGTCTCACAGCTGGCTGCCTCTGTAGAGCTTGGTGACCTAGAACAAACGCGAGGCAGAGTGGGTGAGATGGAGTTCTCCTGGGGATGCAGGGCGCCACTGGAGCCAGTGAAAGATCACAGAACTTGGGGCAAGGGAGACCTGACTTCAAATCCTGGCTCTGCCCCTAACTCACTGTGTGACCTTAGGCACAATACTCCCATTTCTGAGCTTCAGTTTACCCACGTGAGAAATGGGCAAGGCAGCTAGGACATCACCTCTGGACACTGAGAGAACCCAGACACGCAGGGAAAATGAAGGTTTGAAACAATCACGTAACAGATGTAAGTCAGGCGGAGGAATGACACTGCCCTCAGGGCAAGGAGAGACGGGAGAGGGGCGACCCCACCTGGTCCTGGGTGTCTCTCAGCAGGACGGTGTACTCCGAGGATGTGGGCTCCAGGTTGCTGAGGTTCCCGATGATGATGCAGAAATGTAGCTGGTGCTCTCTCTGGATGGATAAACTCTGGGCTGCAGAGCCTGGAGCCACCGAGAGGAAGAGCAGACAGGTGGAGGCTCTCCGCTCCCAGCACAAAGGCATGGTGGCCCACGGGATCAGTGTGGTGGGTGCAGACAGCGTCACAATGGTGGGTGCCCCATCCTTCTCAGGCCTGGTGAGAGAGGGATGTGGGGACTCTAGGGAGAGGTCCTGAAACCTCTGGGGGTGTGGGCCAGAACTGGAAGGAGGAAATGGGAGGACAGTGGGGAGACAAGGAGGGGTGGTCACACAATTGGTCATAAGGGGCAAATGCTGAGGGGAGGGTCTCACCTGAGGGAGACCAGTCTGCAACTCGAGTAGAATGGGCCCAGGTTGCTCTTCTTGAACAAAGATCCAGCTGGGGAGGATGGAGGAGGAGGATGAGCAGGAGGGACAGGGGTTGGGGGAGGGGCTGGGTGGGATTTAACCCACCAGGAGCTGCTGGGACCAGGGCCTCACCAGGCTCTGCAGGACCCTCTCAGTGGAGTTGAACGTGGCTGAGCTGTTGCTCCTGTCTGATGAATACCAGAGGGTGGAGATGGTGACGTTGACTGTGAGGGTCTTCAGGTTGTGCCGCAAAGCTGCAATATGAGAGGGAAAGTCATGGCCATCACTGAGAGCTAGCCTGATACCAGACCAGAGTCCTGCACTCATTAAGATCTGTCGTCTTCTGTCCCAGTGGCACCAGCACCCACCCATGTGGTCACCCAAGTCAGAACCAGCATATCTGCTCAGCTCCTCCTTCCTCCCAGTAACACCATTTCCAGTTGCACACTGGCCCTCACATACACTCCATCCCTGTCCGAGCTCAGGCCTTAACTACCTTCACCCTGACCAAAACCTCAGCAGGCTCACTGGATGCTCTATCTAAAGCATGTTCTACATGGACCACTAGAAGAATCTTTCTGAAATGAATACCTCACTAAGGCCACCACTGCTCTAGTACCACCCATGGCTCCCTATGGCCTTCAGTGTTTAGTTCAACCTTCCTGACCTGGGACTCAAGACTCTACTCAATCTGGCTCCTGCTGACCTTTCAGTCTCATTTTATCCATCTACTGCGGGTTAAAGTTCATGCTTCACGCAACCCAAATTCGTTTCAATTCTCCCCTTACGCCACGTTGTTTCTGTCTGGAGCATTTGCTCATGGAATCCACTCTGCCAGGAAAACCCTCCATCCTCTATTTGCCAGGGTCCCTCCTACACATTCTTAAAGAGTCAATTCTGGTGAAACTTTATCTAGCAAGCTCTTCCCCTCCAAATTATGCCAGGTGCCTCTCCCCAAAACATCCCACATTGTATTATAATGGTGTGTTAATTTCACAAGACTAGGGTCTCTCTGAGGGCTGGCCTTAGACTAAATCATTGCTATAATCTTTGTGATCAGAATGATTGCCCTAAAACCAGAATTTCACACCCTGGTTTCCCAGCTACTGGATCACAACTGGCTGGTGGAGGAGTGGGGCCAGAGAGCTTCTCTTGGGAAGGAAAAGGGGCCCCCAGACACCTGTGGTGGCT
The DNA here is from genome assembly GCF_020826845.1 of Diceros bicornis minor. Classification (NCBI taxonomy): domain Eukaryota; kingdom Metazoa; phylum Chordata; class Mammalia; order Perissodactyla; family Rhinocerotidae; genus Diceros; species Diceros bicornis. The sequence continues at coordinate 20,813,497 of NW_026690866.1, forward strand.
TCTGGTGGCACAGGTGATGATCAAGTATGCATGGACGTGGTGGCTGACTCGGGATCTTTGGCGATGGCTGTCTTCAGGGAGTGATAGAGTGGGAGGAGCCCCCAGGCTCACCCTGGCTCCAGCAGTGGCTATCCCAGGACCAACATTCACAGATGAAGCATAAATGAGAGTGAGGGGACGGGTGACTGTGTGAGTGGAGAGATGAGCAAGCCTGTGGATGAGTGGAGCCCAAGAGAGAGAGATAGGTGAACAAGAGAGACTGAACTCGGAAGAGAGACAGATGGATGGGCAGAAAACTGGACAGATGGATGGGATACGTGGAGAAGGAGGACCAAGGGTGACGCTTAAGCAGAATTAAAGTGAAAATCACATGGGGTCAGAATGTGGTGGAAAACATGTCTCTGTCTAAGGCTTTCTCACCCTGGGCTGGGACTCTCCACCAGAACCTGGGAGGGAGAGAAGGGATGAATTACGGCCCTTCCAGGTCCTTCCCTCACCACGGACATCAGGTGTAGGAGAACATGTGCTCCTCAATCCCAAATGTGGACGGGACCCAGGAAATCAGGGCCAGGAATACTCACTGTTTGTAGTCGGGGCCACGGCTCCATAGGTGTAACCTGTGGAGAGAAGGCGAGAGGAGCTGAGCAAGTGTTGGGGTGATCATAAAGGATTAAGGAGAGGGAAGATGTAGGGACCTTTGTGGGAAAAGCAGAGGGGAAATTAGAGGGGAGGGGTGTTCAGGGGGGAGGCAACGAGATGGAAGGTGGCTGGACCCAGTGATCACACAGTGATGACAAGACTGAACCCAGACCGGGAGGATAGAAAGATGGATCACAGCTCACTTTAGAGCAAAGGAGGCAACACAGAACTCCGACTGGGAGAGACAGCATGGCTGTAGCACAGCCCCTCACCACTGACGTAGAGGCTGTCCCCGTCCAGGGTGAAGGAACTCAGGTGGTAGAAGCCCTGGGTCTCATGGCTCAACTCCCAGTAGAGTCACTCTGTCCAGCCCCGGACCTGCGTGGGTCAGAGTGGAAGGTGCAGATGATGTCCACCCCAGTGGATGCCCCACCCTTCTCAAGCGTGGGGAAGTAAGAACATGGGGATGTGGAATACTGAGCAGGGGTCCTTCTGGGTGTGGAAGGCGAGAGAGGGGAAGGGAGGAGGCTGAGGGAGATTCTGAAGGGGCTGCTCTGATGTCTGGAGGGGCTCTCCTAGTTGTCTCCCGTGTGAGACAACCCCCTCACAAGAAAGGCCTGACATCCTTTAGGATGTGGAGGGGGGCATGTGAGTGGCAAAAAAGGGTGAACACACAGACCTGGGCGAGGGGACACCTGCAGATCTGCACGGACAGCAGCGAGGAGCACAGTCAGTGCCCTGTGCCATCTGACACATACAGGCAAGAAAGTACCATTATGTTCTCTCGGTTCTACACTCCAAGGTCTTTTCTTTCGACTCCTTTCCTACTCCACAGCCATCACCCAGGCCGAGGGAAGAATCATCTTATTCCTAATCTTATTCCCAGCACCTCCCATCATGCCTCTTAAGTCTTCATTCTTAACCATGAAGTCCATTTTAACCCCGGTGCTTATACCAAAACGCTAATTACATCATCCTTCTACTTGCATCTCTCCAGAGTCTTCCCACTGGTCTTAGAACAGAGTCCCAAGTCACCCCTGATCTGGTCCAGCCTGTTTCCCCCTTGCCGGTGTGGCTCACCCCCCTGCCCCTGTGTTGACTCGGTTCAGCCATCCCTCTTCTCAGTTCATGGACACACCAGGCTCTCTGCTTCAGGGGTGTCCTCATGCGGGTCCCTCTGCCTGAAATGCTCTCTTGAACACACTCACACACCCTCATCCAGTCAAACCCTCCAACTAGCTAAGTCCAGTACCAACTCTAGCTCTCAAGCTAAATATCAGTCCTTCTCAACAGGGCTTCCTGGGCCCCTCAGGTTGATTCCACTTGTGCCAAACTTCCACATCACTCTCATCATTAACTGTCTAAAATCCAAATTCCCAAATACAATATAAATTCCATGGAGGTGGGACAAGGTCTCTCTGGTTCTACAGGTCCCCATGCATGTGCCCCAGGACATGGCTCATGAGATGAGGAACCATCCCAGTTTGTCTAGGACTGCCATGGTTTGAACACTAAACGTCCTGTGTCCTGGGAAACCCCTCTGTCCTGAATAAACGAGGATGGTTGGTCACCATAAATTATACACTCAGAGACTATCTATTGCATGACAAGCACACATTCCCCTCAAGAATGTCACAAGAAAGTTAGAATGAAAAAGGCACACACACACACACACACAATTAGTAGAAGCCAACAACTAAATACAAAATTACTTAACAAGATTCTCTGTAACGTGAATCACCAGACCGTTACTTTAGAAAAGCTTCAAGAAACAAAGTTAATTCCCTTTAGAAGGCAAGGTGGTGAGGACAGTCTTTTTGGAGACTATTGCCCTTCCTTTCAATCTACAGTGTTGCTTAGTATTCCTTTAAATGATTTGAAATGTCATAAAGAAAAGAATGCTCAAAATAAATCTGGCTACTGGCAAATTCACTTTTAAATTTTTTATTAAGACAAAGAAGTTCAAATCATCTCTTTTCCTGAATTCTCCTCTATTTCACATTTTTGTGGAGGATTTATAGGACTTTAGAAGTCAAATTGAATGGGTCAAAGGAATGTTGCTGAGTATCCCTGGTAATATTTAATGGGATGTCTTCTAATACTACATACACATGCAAAACATTTCTGTATTTATAATATATATAAATCCTGACTTTTGACTATTATACAATGCAAGTAAATCTATATTTTCTACTATAATCCACATTTGCAGTTATTTACGTTTGTTTCATATGTTCTTATTCACATATAACTGTACTTACTGAAATATTTACCACACAGAACCACACACAGTTTACCATCTTTCCCTTGAATATAATCCATCAAACATCAATAATTTTTCTCAAGATACCCTCACTCTCAGTGACTCCATGTGGTGACAACCCGAGCCCAGGATACCCCACTGGCAGGTCTTCTGCACAGCAGAGGCTGCTGGAACCTCTTGGTACCAAGTCCACAGGGTACTCACCTGGTCACACAGAAAGCCATGGATCAGCAAGGACAGGTGGACCCTGAGACTGGTTTCACCTCAAACTTGAGCTCCATGGATGCTTTTCGTGTCTGGGGGGAAAAAAGTGCAAACAAGCTTTTGAGGCCTTTTATAGGGTGTTGGATGGAAAGACCACCCCATTCACTCTTCTTTTCTTGTATTTACTGATTTAACTGTAACTGTAGGCTGTGACTGGATTTTCCCGATTCCTATCCAGCCACCTGCTCCCCGAGATCGGAGAAAGCAGCTTCGTGCTGTATGCACTTGTGTTGCTCAACTCACTTGGCTGGACAGAGACTTTTTGGTGACTCTGGACCCTTTAAACAAGCTTGTCATTTAGGGACCCTGTTAGTGACTCGCTCACTTGTCAACAATTTCCACACTTCATTCAGGACTCAGGAGATTTTCAGGCCCTGGAGCAGGTCTCTCAACCTTGGCACCACTGACATTTGGGGATAATTCTCTGTTGGGCCATCCTGGGCCCTGGAGGATGCTGAGCAGCATTACTGCATCCCCCCTAGACGCCAGGAGCGCCCCCATTTGTAACAAACCAAACACCGCCTGAAGACTCGGATAAGCCCCCTGGGGACAACATCACAAGGAGGACGGTGACGGGGACTCTGAGGAGGGGACGGCGCCGCCCGGAGCCTGGAGGAACAGCAGCCTCAGGGGCCCTGAGCCAACAGCCCGGGGGAAACGGGGCTGTGGGGGGACGGAGGGACAGCGGGCCCTGACGGGGCTGCCTGCAGCCTGGGGCCCTCCCTGGACCCCTACCCGAGCCGGGACCGCCCGCCGCTCACGGCGCCCCACCCCTGAGACTGAACGTCCACGAGAATCCGATCTGCGCCTAGAAGACGGAACACACTGCAAAGCCCCCCCCCCCCCCGCTTCATCCATCCATTCCGGTCTCGGGCGGGCATTTGGGGAGGACGGAAGTTCGAGGAGGAGGGACGTTTGGGGGCTCCGGGTTGAGGCGGCGTGCGGGGCGGGGCGGGGCCACGCACCCCAGCCTCGGGGGAGGTGTCTAGTTTCTAGAGTGAGTTAGAGGCCGGGTCGCGGGTTGGGTCCGCACCAGGGACAGGGACCAGGTCTAGGGGCGGGGCTGTGGGTGGAAACCAGCTCTAGTGGCGGGGCTGTGGGTGGGGACAAGGGTGTGGGCGGAGACCAGGCTGTGGGCGGAGCAAGACGCAAACGTTGTGGGCGGAGACCAGTTCCAGAGGCGGGAAGAGGCGGGGGTGGGGCTGGAATAAGTCAGGCTGACTTCACAGGGGGAGGAAATGAGCTCCAGGAGCAGGGTTGGATGTGCGGCTTTCCCTGGACCCCTAGACTGTACAGGTAGCTGGATGTTGAACAGCTTTTCTTCATTCCTTTCCCCACCTTTACACGGACTCATAGAATGATGTGCCCATATTTAAAATTATAAATTTTTTGTGCAGGTTTGCTTTTATTAATTTCGTTAAAAAATTGGATCATATATTCACATTTCTCTACAACTTGCTGTCTCAAACCAGTAGATAAGGATATAACGCTATTTTAATTTTAAAAATCTGGGGGGAGGGAGGCCACTACGTCGTAGATACACGTATAAGAAAACTTCAAAGAGTGGTGCAAAGTCAGTAAAATATTCTCACTCTACCACTGTCTCCCAGTCCTTTTGCACAGAGATAAGCATCTTTTTCTCCTCTATCCTTCCAGACATACTGTGTATATGTGGGCCTGTGTATATGTTGAAGCCCAAGAGGGATGTCCCCAAGCAAAACCTGAAGCTCACGAATTGTCTCATGCATCAGAAGTTACTGGAAAGAGATTTAAATTTCCGGTGGAAGGAGATGAACCAGTGATGAATCCAGAGGAAGACAACGAAGAAACAAGAGAATTTTCCCATTTAAAAGGTAAAAGGAAAAAGTGAGAAAGAAAATGTATTCATAATATCTGATGTAGCACATCTCTGGATAAGATTCATATGCTATAAAATGGTAAACACTTATAAAACAGTAGACATTGAATTTTAATTTATCCTAATTCATTAAATAGTTATATTGGGCAAGGGGAATTATGTTTTTAACATATGTAAAAACTCTTCATGCTGATTGTTTCAGAGAAGAAAGAAAGTATAAATAGTCAAAAGCTGAAAAATGAAAATACTGTATGAGTAGCTAATTTAGAAATATAGATTTTCAACCAGAAAATTAAAGAAGATGTTTTTGGAACCAGAGTCAAGAGTGAGGAAGGTAGCTTTTCATTATAAGGCTTGAAGTATTATTTGAGAGATGTGCGTATAGACACACACACACGGGAGCCTGAATTTGTATTCCAAAGGGATCATCTAACTCTACAAAGAGTTTGTAAAAAGGATTCACTTTACAACACTAGAACATATTTTGAAAACTACAGACTTCAAGCGTAAAAAAAGCTGTCATCATCCCTGTGGAAAAATGAATGGGGCATCACTTTCCCACCGACATGGTGATAAGCATTTTACGTACATTACTCTTGAGTATTTTCACAGCAACCCATAAGAAGATGATATTATCTATCTCCATTTTGCAGATGAGGAAATTGGTGACAGCATATTGCTAAAATTTTCATATAAGTTCTCAATAGATCTTGTTTTATGTTAAAATTTATTGAATTTTCTTTTCATTAATAAAATGATATGTGTCATTCTTACAAATAAGCAAAGGGTGTGTACAAACAATTTAGCAAAGCGACAGTTTTATATCCTTTTGATATAATTAAATATAACTATCATTTTTATTATTTTTCTGCTCTCTGCCTCACATCTAGGAAGATATTTCCTATCCTAAAGTCTTACTAGAAAGCTCTACTAAAAATCAAGTATCAAGGAATACCCATATTATGCCAGGTTCCTGAATACATGAAAAACAAAAGACATTATAACAAATTTTTGTACAAAAATCATAGATCATTCATGAACTGATAACAACACAAATCATGATTGGGCAAGGTATTTCTGTAGAATGACAAATATTTAAACTTTAGACATTTAGAAATGTAGTTCATTACAGTAAATAATGTGTATAAGAAGAATTTTTTTTAAACTGCCTAACTGCCAGGAAATTGTTTGACAAAATGCACGGCAATATTATTCATAATAGCCAAGAGATGGAAACTACCTAATTGTGAATCCGTGGGTGAAAGGATGAAGAAAAGCTGGGGCATCTATACAATGGAATATTATTCAGCTTTTAAAAGGAAGGAAATCCTGTATTCAGAATTGCTTGACAGGATCATTTCAGTAGCCATGTGCTTTCTTGCTTCGTCACCTCTGGTCTATTGACCAAAGAGATACCAGGGTGATCCTTTTACGATGTAGGCGCCATGACATCTAGTGGATCTCTAAATGAGATTTTGGAGGTGGACTGCCTGGGTACCAACTGTGTGACCTTGGACAATTATATAACCTCTAACATTCCTCGTCCATACAATAGGGGTTAATAATATTGTCACCATAGCTTTGATGTGAGGATTAAACGAGTGAATACATGTCAGATGCCTAGAATGTGCCTGGCACATGGTAAGGCAACATGAAATATTTAACTGTAATTATAACCAAATTAAATATTGTGATGGCCTATTAATTAAGTTGAAACATATGAAATTTCTAATAGTCAGCCATTTTGACCTATTATTATTGTTGAATAAATGATAAAACTCAGTCTAGGCAGGTTGTGTAGAGTCAAAAAGTATTGGATAAATGAAAATATTGGTAGAAAAAATAAGCTTAAATAGATTGCTTTGCAATTTACAAAGCAGTTTCTCATAATTTGTTTCATTTAATGTCTATAGAATGCTTTTCAGGATATTATTACCACTATCTCTGAAGGAGTTACTGACTTGCCCCCAATCACACCACATTATATAAAACAATTAGAGTGAACACATCATTTAGAGTATAAATTCAATATGATACTTTGTTTTCCCTTCATAATATCATCCGTCATCTCAAGAAAGTGATGAAATAATGCTGATTCATAGGAACTTAGTCTTAAAGAGACATACTCTCAGATGATAAACACAACAGCTTTGAAACAGGAGTATTGCGAGAAGAAACTTGGGACCAATGCTTTCTGGGTTTTCAAGTCCATGCTTAGAGTTATGGGAAACAGTCAAAGAAGGGAAAGGGTGAAAAATAGTCCAGAATGAAAGAAGTTTGACGTATATGTAACTTTATTGATCACCTCAAGGTTCTCTTTTTATTTATGATCTGTGTCAACCTACTAGAATATAAATGCTATTAGGGTATATCACTGCTATCTTGCAGCAAGGGGTAGGCGCTGAGTAAATATTTATTATTAAAGGAATAAAATTGGCCTTGAATACATCTGCTCTTTACTTACCAGAGAACAGCCCCATAGCAGGCAAATGGCATCATTAACAAAATTTTAAAAATCATATCCTTATTAGCTCGTGAACATGGATTCAAGGGAATGTTTCCACAGCCTCACTGTAAAATAAAGCAAGCTTTTTTGTCCCATTGATTGCTGGTTCCAGCAAGGCCCATCTCTATACTTACCTCTAAACAATTAACTATAGATTTGTTATCTCAATGAACAGCGATTTGGTATGGAACCTCTTTTATCAGTGTCATGCAAAAGTAGACATTTGATATGTCTTTAAGTAGTGATGTGGATAATAATGTTGATGCTGAAGAAAACTGAAAACTCTCTCTGGTCTTTGTCAAGTGCATGTGGGTGAAGGGTATCTTGTTGTCACTGGATTTCAGAACTCAAAAAGACTCGTCCAACTCTTCATGTTACAGGTGAAGAAGATGAGGTCTAAAGAGGTTGAGAGATTTGACCAAGACTAATTACTGAGACTAGAGAGAGATCCTCTGATTCTCAGCTGCCCACATTATCATAAGATCTCGAGCTCCAAACAGCCAAGAGAATCAAGTCTGTTGATTTCCAGCTAGAAATGATTCCCCGTCACTTTTATACTTTCTCTCTGTTAGATGCCTGGTCTGCCCTGACAAGGGAATGATCTGAGGTTTACACTACACTTAAGAAGAGAAAATGCTCCTGGCAAACATTACTGTGATTCAGTGTGGCACTGGAAAGCACAGTCATGAAAGAATAAGAGGTAAATAATATTAGAGAAGAATAGAAAATCTATCTATTATTTAGTGGGACATAACTTATAAAGTTTAGAACTGGTAAATAAGTGGAGTAATGTGAAAGGAAGCTAGATTCCTATATGAAACATCAAAAATCCTGTTATATGAGCAAGCTGGGATTGGATGTTCTTGGTCGGACTTAATCACATACCTGATTGTTGACTTGAAGCCACCTGGAGTGATGCAGATGTGCAGTCTATCTAGACTTATTCACATATTGATGGCCTCAGGCTTGCCAAGGGCAGCCAGAGAAGGACAAGTACCATTAATGAGCAAGTGTTTGTCAAGCCTTTGCTCATGTCATTGGCTAATGCCCCATTGGCCAAGCAAGTTACAAGGCCAAGTCTACCCAGAGTCAACGTGGGATGCTATGAACAAACAGACAGAGGGAGAGGACTAATGTGTGGCCATTTTCGTAATCTCTCACAGCTAATTTTAGAGGAGAATTACTATGAATGTTGGTGTATTTGTTCATTTGAATGCCCGAGGAAAATTGTACAAAGCCAAAAGAAACGTAAAGCAAAAAATTAAGTGGAGATGTAAGGTAAGTTAATTGGTACTTAAATTGGGTCTGGAAAAATGTGATAGTTTATTTTTCAAGTGTATGCAAGTTCTTGTGACCTATGAAAATAACTTACATTTCGATTATTTTCTCCCTGAATGTGTTTTATTCCTTAACACTTTGATGCGTTTCTTTCTGGCTTTAGGAAAATAACGTAGCACTTGGGAGCAAAGATGCAGCCTAATAGACCCAATTTGGAGGCCAAAATGGAGCAGACCTCCACGGCCACCATGACCTTGCCCTTGGTACTGTGGTAGATGGGCAGGAAGGTGACCCAGAAACTGCAGAACACCAGCATGCTGAACGTCAGGAACTTGGCTTCATTAATGGTGTCAGGCAGGTTCCGGGCCAGGAAAGCCACAGTGAAACTGCCTAGGGCCAAGGAACCCAGGTGTCCCAGGACACAGTAGAAGGTAGTGTCCTAGCCCTTGTTGCACACGATGATGATGTGGCCGTGTTCAGAGTGTGCATCTGTGTCAACGAAGGGAGGAGAGTTTCCCAGCCAGATCCAACAGAGACTCAGCTGGATAAAGGAGCAGATGTGAATGATGAAGTTAGGTGCCCCTGACACCAACCACTGGAACATCCTTCTCCCTGGTCTTCTGACCTGGAAGGCCACAACCACAGTAATAGTTTTGGCCAAGACTGTGGAAACAGCCACAGTAAAAACAACTCCAAACGTGATCTGTTGAAGAATGCAGGTGGCTGTGTTGGCATGACCAATGAAGAGAAGGAGCATAGGGTGAGGGAGATGAGCAGGGTGTAGCTGCGAGTCCGATTATTGACCTTGACTATGGGAGTGTCTTTGTGCTTCACAAAGACACCCAGGACCACAGCTGTTATGACAGAAAAGCACAGAGCTGTGCAGGCCAGGGCCATCCCCAAGGGGTCCTCATAAGCCAGAAAGGTCACAGCTTTTTGGAGGCAGCGATCTCGATCTCTGTTGGCCTTCTGATGATCTGGACACTTCACACACTGATCCATGCCTAGGGAGAGATGCAAAGTGTCCTCAGCCCAGGTTCAGTCACTCTCTCTTATTCTCATGCCCCCAAAGAAGGCATTGGGTAAGTTTAGCCAATTGTCTTCCATTGTTGCTCCAGGCACCAAATAACAGAATGCTCTGCAGAGAACCGTTACCAGTTAATACTGCCCATCTTCTTTATAGTTAAGTAAACAAAGCTATTATCCTTCTCAGTATTTATCTTGCATATTCATGAAAGCACTTTTTTCTCAGAAAAAAAACAAAACTCATCCCTGTCTCTCTGAGCTATAGCCCTGTAAGCTATGGCCTAGATTTATTCATTCAATGATCAAGTAGTAATTGGAAAACTTCCATGAGGCAGATAATATGCTACATTCTAGGGAAACAGAGATGACCAAGTCATAGACACCACTCCCAGGCAGGTGCAAAATGAGACCCTTTCTACCATCTAAAATGATCTCCAAAACATTTCATCTTGATTTCACTTCCACCACTTCTGTTAAGATTTTAGTCACTTCTTTCCTATGTTATCACAAAACATTCTACTCTGTTTCCCTGCCCTTGTCCTGCATCACAAGTGATAGTTCTACATGTAAGTGGGATCATGTTTATCCTCCATTAAAAAATCCCACAAACTCTTGGGAAGACCAAAAAGACGGTATAACCTTGGTCTTGCCTTCCTCTACTACCTCTGCTCTGATTTTTAAGATTCCCAAATCTTCATGTGGTTCTGAAACTGTTCCGTGCCCACTCATCCCTGCAGGTATCAATACATGATTTTTCCTTCTACAGGGGCATTGCTCCTTCCTCTTAAAGTCCCTTTAAAATCTCTAACTTTTCACGTTTAGAACTACAATCTGCTTGATAATGATTTCTGTGGATGGTGTCAGTTAGGGGTGGCGAGTCATTGTCTTCTCCATGAAGACAGCCAATTTACCCAACATGGTTTATTGAAAAGGCTTTCATTTTCCCACTCCACCTCAGTGTTTCCTTGTAAATCAGTCGTCTATACATGAGTCCCTATATAAGCAGTCTGTATCTGAACTTACCATTTGGTTCCGTTGATTTTCTTGTTTATCCTCTTGACGAACCTCCTCTGTTGTGATGGTACCATACTTGATGTCAGGTAGAGTAAGTCCTCCCACTCTATTTTTTGTCTTCAAGATTTTCTTAGCTAAGTTTTTCGTTTATCATTTCCATAAGAATTTTATCAATTGTAATTTCCACAGAACAGGTCAACATTTTAACTGCAATTTTTTGGAAGCTGTAGATTAATTTGGATAGTTTTCATATCTGTAGAATTTTAAGTCTGTTCAGTCATGAACTTGGTTTATCCTTCCACTTCTTTCAGTCTTCCTCTATTTTTGTAAATGCCATTCTATAACTTTATGGACAGAAATCTTTTGAAACTCTCATTAAAGTTATTTCTAGGTCCTTCATACTTTTAAGATGTTGTAAATGTCATTTTTTAAAATTTAACATTTGAATGCCTTATGAGTGGTAGATGGAAGCAAAACTTTGTATATTAACCTTGTATTCAGCCACCACTAAACTCAGTTAATACATTAATTTATATGGACTTTACCTTTATGCCATAATATCATCTGAAGTTAACATCAACTTTTTACTTCTTCCTTTGAAGTGTGCTGAATTACATTGCTAGAATCTAATTTGGTCATGATATGTCCTTCTTATAAAATATAGCTAGATTTTGAAGGTTGATTTGATTTGATTTTTTTTTAGGATAAATGAATTTAATCAAAGATAGAGAGTGGCCTGTAATTTCCTGTCCTGCAATGAATTTGTTAGATTTGGGTACCAATGTTCTGCTAGTCTCTCAAAGTGAGTTAAAAAGTTTTCTGTTTTTCCTATTCTCTGGAAGAGTTTGAGTAGATGTATATTATTTCTTTCTTGAATATTTGGTAGGATTCATCAGTTTTGTACCAAATAAATAGCCTACAATAATATTTTGTAGGAATGTTTTAAAGTATGGTCTCAATTTCTCTAATAGATATGACATTATTCAGATTTTTCAATTTTTCTTGAGACAGTTTGGTAACTTTTATTTGCCTGGAAATTTGTGAATTTCCTCTAAATTTTCATTGTAGCAACATGATGTTATTTATGTTTTCTTCATGTTAAAAATTTTCCATATGATCTGCACAGATTACTCCCTTTTAAACCTTCATATTTTTTTTGTTGCAATTTTTCTCTTTTTTTGAACACTAGTACTAGGATTTTATTGAGTATATTTGTCATTTATTAGACTCTAATTTAGTTTTATTTATGCTTCCGATGTTTGTCTTTTATTTTGTGAAATCTTCCTCTAATATTTATCATTTTGTGTGTTCTATTTTCTTTGTGTTTAATTTTCTGCTTTTTTCTAGCTTGTGATGAATGCTTAGAACTGAGAACTTCAACCTTTCTATATGATACACAATAATATATAAATATATATAATCTAGGATTATACATTTCTCTCTTAGAATAGTTTTAATTCCACCCCATAAGATTTGATGAATAGTATTTTTAATTGGAAATACACTGTAATTTCCATTGTAGTTTACTCATTAATCATGGGTTGTTTACAAATGTATTTGTTAACCTCCAAGCATGTAGAAATTGAAGTTAGTGGAATTAGTGTTCTTTAGATGGGCATATGGAACATATTCCCAAAATTACCATGTGCCAAATGTGCACATGGAAGTTTTATCCAAATTGACTATATGCCAGACCATATCATCAATCTCAGTACATTTCAAAAAAAAAGTGAAATGATACAAATGATGTTGTGAAATTAAGCTTCATATCAATCACAAAAATAAAATGAGAAAATGCCACCATTGAGGGGATACCAGCATTGCACCATTTAATATCATAAAATATGAGTAATACCAAAATGTTAATTATGATATGAAAAATCTTCAGTGTTGGTATTCTGTCCCTCTTCTACTTCATGACCCAACTCCCAAACCCACATTATCTGGGTTCTAGTCATGTTGAACCTTTTCTCAGCTCCCTAGAATATTAAATGCAGGACTAATTTGCCATTTTTTGCCATGTCTAAGAATTCTACCAAGAATTTATTCCGCCTTCATTAGTCTGATATAATACTAATGCTACTGACTCTATGAAGAAGTCCATGACACTTCCCTACCCACAAACATATATACTATCACATATTTCATCCCATGGGGCTCTGCGTACCTATATTGCAGCCCTATGTCACCACCTTGAATTCTCCTCACTGCGTGTTTTCTCCCCTACTCACCTGTGAACTCTAGGAGATCAGAGACCAAGAGGTATGTACTCATTGAAGGAAGCTGTACCGTAAGCACATTGCATACCATGAAAATACTTACTTCTTAAATCAAACACAAACTTTCTGAGCTCCTACTTTGTGCCAAGAACAGCACCAGACACTGGAAAAATAAGGATTTGTTCAATGTGATCTAAACGTAGCTTTAAAGAAGCTGAAAAGTAAGAACTTACAATACCTTGTGTTAGAATCCATGAGAGAGATTTAAGTTAGGTTACTGTAGAGTGGTCAGAAAGGGTTTAATTGAGATGATAATGCCTGCAATGATGCTAAAATGAATCAAGCAAGCTAGTTCAAGGTAGAGAGAGAGTGTATCATTTTGGTGGAAATGATAAAAAAAGTTGGCTTTTTTGGCTATAAAAGTTAAATTACTAAATGGAGGAAGGATATATTTGGACCCTGCAGTCCTCATCCAGAGTTTTTCCGTTTCTTTGGGAGAATGGTGCATACAAAACAGAGGTGGAGAGCCAGCCCTGATTGCCTAGTGGTGAATGTTCAGTGCTCACTGTTTCGGTGGCCCAGGTTGGTTTCCTGGTCATGGAACCACACCATCTCTTTGTGAATTGCCATGCTGTGGTGGTAGCTCACATAGAAGAACTAGAATAATTTACAACTAAGATATACAACTATGTACTAGAGTTTTGGGGACAATAATAAAAGAGGAAGATTGGCAACAGATGTTAGTTAGCTCAGGACAAATGATTCACTTCAAAAAAAAAATAGAAGTGGAGAAAATCGCTGCAAGGCACATACTCCCTTATCTCATTGGAAATCTCATTCTGTTGACAGGGAATGCAGTCAAAACAACAGGCAGCCTTGCTCTCCTGAGGGCTCTACCTGAATCCCAGACTGCAAATATCACTGCATACAGAGTGTGGAGTCTGGAGAAAATCAGATACCACTTGGTAACAGCTATGACTTTTACCTAATTTTCCAGTAACTAGAGTGTTTTAGAGTATTGGGCCTTAACAAACTGAAGATTGAAATATCTAAATCCAATTCATTGGTTGGATGCCACGCTTACTGTATGATATAATACACTGGTAAACCTCAGACGTATTGTGGGTTTGATTCTAAAGCATAGCAAAAAATCAAATATTGCAATAAAGCGAGTCACAACTGTTTTTTGATTTCCTAGTGCGTAAAGAAGTTATGTTTACACTATACTGTAGTGTACTAAATGTGCAAAATATTATCTTTAAAAAATATATACATAACTTAATTTAAAAAAAAAATTATTCCTAAAAATTACTAACCACCTTCTGAACCTTCAGCAACTTGCAATCTTTTTGCTTGTGAAGGTCTTGCTTCGATCTTGGATTATATGTAAAAGAAAAAATTACTTCAGTTGGAAGTGAATTGTTAAATTCCCATATGTTGCCCTTTATGAATTCTGAGGGGGCACAAAACCCCAACAAGATTTTGGTTATTCATGTGTGGTGTGAGTAATTGTGATTGGGTTCCACACATCTCAGTAATTCCTGTGGCCCACTCAATCACCTCCTCAGATAAAGACAATTCCTGACCACGTGGAGCACGTGGGGAATATTCTCCTCCTTTCACCTTCAGTCCAAGACCTTCTGGAAAATTCCAAAAGTTGAGAAAGGTGTACTCTGAATCTGATTTTCCTTCTTTGGCCAAATTCACTGAGTCACCAGCAAGGTTGTTAAATTCTATGTTCCTCAGAAAGGGGTGCAGCTAAAAGAGACATATCATCCTGTGGAGAAGTGGGCCCGGGTATTAAAGAGAAAAACCCTGCATTAGGGAAAGCCTTTCATTGTCTGTAATCCTTGTTTCATAATGTAACTTTATTACAAGTATCCAATGAAGGAAAGCATATGGAGAACTACAATATCATAATGTTTCTAATATATCAGTTAGTTTCAAGAGAAAATGCCCAAAGACAAGAATATCAAGATGATGAGTGGTGATAGGATTCAGATAAAGCTCAAGTAAAAAGTCCAATCTAACCAAGCTCATGCACTCTCTGAATTTTCCCAGACCATCAATCTGCAAAATGATGTTAGCAATACCTAAAGTGGTTGCAAAATTAAATGAGATCATTTACATAAAGTATTCACCATGATGTTCAGCACCTGATAGGCACGGAAAGGACACGTTGTCTTCTTGTCATTAAGGAGCTGCATGGGAGAAGGCTGGATAATCCCTATTGAAACATTAGACATACAGGATGTTGGGATCCTTTGTAACACAAAGCATTGATATTGACTCATAGCCCACATCCTCCTTGCCACTAGAACCTTCTTGTTGATGACTTACAACACAACGCTAGATTTACCTCCTAGGGAGTGAAACAAGTACAGAAACTCTTGTGCTTTTCTTGGAGAAAGAATCCTAACTGCTTGGTTTGAACACCTGTGGAACCCAATAAGAACGTCACTTTAAGAGTGTACATGCTGTTATGCAGATGAGACTTTACCTGGCAGGGAGAAATCACCAGATCTTATCCGTTTCCCATTGGCTGAATTTCTGCACGTTGAAGAAGCATCTCATGAAGGCTCCAGGCCACAGCATACACAGCATTGTACACATTGTAACTCCATTCAGTCATGATCGTGTCAAAAATCTGCCAAGGAAACCATCCCAAGGAGGCATTGGGTGGACAATTCTCCAGTGTTTTATAGTCAGGTTCAGAAATGGTGCAAGGAATAAAAGGGTACCACAACCTAGTGAGGTAAATGTCTTTTGGATATTTGGAAGGATTAAATGTCTGGATAAAATTTTGAAAGCCAGGAACCTCACTAGGGTGGTGTCAGAAAATGAGAGTCCCATGGAATGAATCAAGGATGAAATCTCTCTCACTGTGGATAAAATCCCACTGTGATGTCGTGACCCAGACTTCCCATATCACTAAATACTCCCAAGTAGAAAAGCTCAAGCTTACGAGAGAGTCGGCATCACTATAAATGATAATCACATTCCCTTCTGTTTCCTCTACTTGTAAATCATATGACCAGGTCCTTGAGGAATATGACCTTTCAGTGACAGGGATCATTTCCACAAAGGCTGGACAGATTCTATTCCGGTCCATCTCTCCTCTCATGTCTGAGAGAAACTCAACACCTTTCTTGTCTTCCGAGATGACCAGCCCCACCCAGGTCCAACTGAAATGAAACAGCAAAGAGACCATGCCAATGGCTAGAGATGTGTCCCTGGGGGCCAACTGATAGAGAGATGGAAACTGCTCATCATCATTCAGGATAAGATCAAAAGTACCATATGTAAGCTAAAATGAAAGACAATTGGAAACAATATGAGGACGAGGATTGGCAAAAACCACACTCTCAGTCCTGAAGGCTGTTCAGCAACACCTGGAAGTGGTAGAAGGGGATAATTGCTCATTTCATTTTCTAATCATTTTCCACTCCCTGAAAGCTTTCTAGAAAATAAGATCAGTAGGTTTCCAGGAAACTGCTTTGTCTCCATCCCCCTCAACCTTCTCTCTACTCCAAAGAAAGGAAATGTCATACACCACCAAGTTCCTGTACACGTACCCTTTGAGATTATATCCTTTGAGAGATGCACAAACCCAGTCTCCTCCTCTCCTCCTATTTAGACACCTGAGAATGGTACCAAAGGAGACATGGTTTCATCTCTCCCCATCCCACCCAGCCTTACCTGTGGAAATTTGTAAAGTTCCAACAGTGTTCCAATCTGGGCAGAAATTGCCAATGTGGTTTCTGTAAGGACCTCTAGAGACTTGCTCTCTCTCCTGCAGTCTTAATTAGGGATGTCCTTGCCCAACCCTGAGAGCCAAATCAGGGAACTCTCCACTGTCCTCCTTTCAGTGGGCAGGGCATTATAGAGATCAAATCCCAGAGACATGTTGGGCAAAATATGAGGGTTTCTGTTGATTTCCTCAATGGCAAAAACCAAGGCCAGAACATACTGGTAGTTCTTGTACTGAAACCTGCATAGAGGGGTAGGGATCCTTAGGGAAAATACTCAAAATGATTTCCTTCAAATGCAATACAATGACTTAATTAAAATGAATTTGCTATTGACTCGAACGTCTGTGGCAATTGATGGCTTTCCTGCAGCCTTATAATTTATAATTAAAGAAAATAACCTGACTCTAGCTGTGGAAGGTCCTTAGTGAATTCCACACTCGTGAAGGAAACTGGTTAAGTACACAAAAGAAAGTACAATGAATGGAAAAACAGATCACATTCAGAGTAGATTTGTAAATGGCTCTTTGCTTCAGGAGGCAAAATGCTTGTTTTTATGAGCATACCATTAACTCCTTCTAAGAAGAGCAACAATATTAGCGTGAGATTGGAGATAACCCTGGGGAGGAAGAATAATTGCAACTGAAATACATGTGACAAGCATAGACACATGATATGTGCAGGTTGAGAGTGGTGCAACAGAAGGCTGTCAATCAAATTGCCTAAGCCTCTGTCCCCTCAAACCTGTGTGTCTGCCACCATCAAAAACCAGGAAACTATGGTGAACTTCAGAGATCCAATGAAGGAGGAATCGTCAACAGGCAGGAACAATTGAAAGATTCTAGATGGAATCAAAGGACTAGAAACACTTAGGAATCTAAGAGACACAGCATTGTAAAGTTTAGAAAGCTTCTCATTCATTTCTTATTTAAAAAATATTAAATTAAAATTAATCATTAACATCTTTAACGGTACCTATTCCTGATAGCCCATATTGTCTTCATTTTTCTACAGACTTTCTACACACAAATAACTCCTAAGAGTAAGAAAATTCTTTGCATTTCTATTGCCTGGGATCTGTAAGACTATCAAGAATTAATAGAGCAGTCACTTGTACTTATTTCTAGTGTTCTATTATTTGAGGATTGATCAGTACCCTAGTTCATGCTCACTGCTTGTTAATGCTCCACGTGTGCTTGTGAAGAATAGGTGTTCTTCACTTGTTGGGTATAGGGTTCGATGTGTAGCCACTAAATCAAACTTGCTAATTTGTTTTTCAAATACTCTATTTATAGATATATGTTATTCTTTGTCTCAGAGGAAAGTTGAAATTCTTCACTATGAAGATATATTATTTCTACTTCTCCCCTTCCTCTGCCTCCTTCTCCTATACTTACCCCTCCTCCTTCTTCTTTTTGTTCTTGTCTTCTCCTCCTACTCCTTCTCCTCCTCTTCCTTCTCCTCCTTCCTTTCCTAGTTGAGGCTATATTATCTTCTCATGATATCGTGTGTAGTATAACAACGACTATACCTTCATGATCAGTTGAACTTATATACCAGTGAGAATTAAACACTTAATTCCCAATGATGCTTTTTTCCTCATCTGTTTTATCTCATATTATTATAGCAACCCTGCGTTGATTTTTCATTGGTATTTTTCTAGCATATCTTTATATCTTCTATTCTATTTTGAATTTCTAGTTTTCCATGTTTTTTAGTTTTCACAAGTCCTGTAAACATGACACAGCTACATTAGTCATTGTCCCATCAAATTTAACAATCTGTATATAACTAAAGAATTTATTCCATTTACGTTTGTTGTGATTATTTATATCCTTGTTTTGCCCCCACTATCTATATGTTTTCCTTCTATTTTTTCCACAAGTTTTATTATGTTATTTCCCTTTAAAATTTATTGATTTATACTTCTTTTCCATATTCTATTGTATCTCCTCTATTTGGGTGAGAGTTATATTCTCTACTTCTATTTTACCACCAGCCCAGATTGCCTGAAGTGGATATATTTTCTCATATCCTGAGAAATTTATAGACCCTTTAACTTTCAGTTTTACCCTCATGACTCGTTTTTGTTGTACAGTATTTTATTTCTCCTTTTTCTTTACTCTCTCTCATCATCTCCATATCTACCTTATCTGTCTTGTTTTCTACTTCCTTGTCTTTCTGTGCTGCATTCTGTTTCCTTCAGAATTCAAATTTAGTTTTGTATTCTCTCTTCTGTTGTAGAAGTATCTATGGAGTTTTAAAACTCAACAGTTACGTCTTTTTCATCTCTAAAATTTCTATAAAGCCCTTTGCCAAATGTGTCAGATGATTACTAGAGTCCCCTGTTTGATTTTGTCATGCCAATTTTTCTGGTTCCATTTACTATAAACAGTTTATACACAGTTATTTTATATCTTGAAGTTGGTAAATCTAATATTTGAGGTTTCACTGTTTAAATCTATTGTTTTGTTTTTAATTATCTTATGTGTTGATTACACTTATCGACAATGGCATGTATTCCATATTTGTTTGGTGAACATTGATTATGAGCTCATTTTTGTATGATTTTAATGTGTACAGAATGTAAGGCTTTAATTTACATCTTTTCCTCCAGAGAAGAATGTCACTGGTTTTGGCTCACAGTCGTGTGAGCTGACACGAAGCTATGTGACATTTTTGTGTGACTCACAACTAATCTGTGAGTCCCAGCTTCATTCCCTCAAGTCACTTGTTACACAAAGACAAATCGTTTCATTAGAGGAGCGTACTGACCTTTGACCACTGGGTGAATCCAAATTTGTCTAGTGCTTACAGTTTCCTTCTTCTGTCCTTTGAGATTTGGCTTACTTCATGTGAACTCAAGAATGCAATAAAATTATATTTTATGGAAGATATTGTTATGTGGAGGGAAACCTCTTCAAGGTATCTAGTCCTCCATACTCATAGTATTTCATTCTTTTGGATACTCCTTTGGATTCATTTCTTTTAATAGAAATTCGTTCTTTCATTTGAAAAGAAAATAAATGTTAAAATCAAATGTGTGAGCTTGGGGGCATAGAAATAATTTACATGCTATTCAACAAAATATGCTTATGATATAGAAAATTTTACAGACCAGTAATGTATGTATGGATTAGGTACATTAAACTTAAACTGAGAACCTCTATTTAGAACATATTTAATCAAACTTTAGGAGAAGAATCATTGAGAGGCACACTCGAGGACCATTCTGTTTCTGTGTGGTGCACACATACTATACATATACCTGATGGTCATGAGACAAGCCATGATATGGCCAAATGTAGTTCAACTTAGTTCAGATGTGATATGATCAATTAAACTTGAAGAAGGTAGAGTGTCCAGAATGTCCAAAAGCCCCATGTGTTTCCAATATTAGAGCGTTAAATGCTGAGAAGAAGGAAGAATGGTGCAGGTGTTGTAAAAATACATTGCAATCTCTATAGAGCAGAGAGCAGCCTCCATGTTAAACTTATTTCTGATTGTGTGAGTTTTCTGAAAATAAAGCACCCCTTTCTGAGGAAAAATGAAGAACTTTTGCGTGTCAGTTGGGGCCTCCAATTGCTGAGGTGGAGTTAGGAGTACAAGAAGTTTATTGTGGCATAACACCTGTGAAGAATCAAAGGATTGGGGAGGGACAGCCCTCACACTGAGACACGGATTTTACTGCCTGTGAAATGAAAAAAAATAAGGAATATTAGGCAGGGGAGCTTCCAATCACAATATGCAGATGCCAGTCCTTCAGCCCCACCCAAAACGTACTGAATCAGAATATCTGGGGTGGGGTCCAGCACTCCTTCTGTGTTTTAACAAGCCCTGCAGATCATTCAGATCCTTAATCAAGTTTGAGGGTGACTGGTTTCAAAATAAAGCACCACACCAAAGAATTGAACGTTGAGAAAGTAAAACAATTGTCTAAGTACTTTGTGTTAATGTGATTTATAAAAAATGCAAAATACAAACAACTTTAAAGAATGTGCATAAAATTTAAAACCATCTTGACCCAAGTGCTTAATCTATACCTAGAGACACTGGATTTGGAGAAAAAGAAAAGAAGTAAAATACTAATCAATTTTTCATCTAACATTGAAGAGTCAGTGAGGCAAGACTTCAGATTCTGGGTTCTTCTTATTTCTCAAATTAAAAATATTGTAAAATAGGGTCCAGCCTTGTGGCATAGTGGTTAAGTTTGCATGCTCTACTTTGGTGGCCAAGGGTTCATGGGTTCGGATCCCTGGTGTGGACTTATGCTTCGCTCATCAAACCTTGCTGTGGCAGTATCCCATATAATGTAGAGGAAGATGGGCATGGATGTTAGCCCAGGGCCAATTTTCCTCAGCAAAAAAAAAAAAAAATCTAAAATAGAATGTGAAAAAGATCTATACATCCAACACAGTGAAAAAAAATTTAAAAAGAAAAATTACTTTAAATGGAACAAAACTAGGAAAAAAGACAAAAAACGAAGTACAAAAAAATAGAACCACAGAGATAATGCTACGTATATCAGTTATAGTATACTGAAATTACTTAAATCACTTTTTCAATATTGAATGTTACTCTACATTCCACGAAGATGTAGGAAACTAACACTGAACATAGATGCTGAAAGAAAGGGGATTGTCAGTAATAGTCCATACATGTGCTCGCAAAAGTAAAGCCACAACTAATATGAAACTTTTATATATGAATGTGTATAATGGTACACATATCTGAAGGCAAAATATTTAGGGTCTAAAAGGTGGTTAGCAGTCAAAAAGTATATGTTCACTCATATATTAAAAAAAGGATTTTAAAAATATGAAGTAAAGTGAACCTAACTACAACCATAGTAAGAGTATTCAACTAAATTCTCAGTCTTTGTCCAAAAAAAGTCAATATAGGAATCGTATATATTGTTAATCTTGATTTATCATTAATTATTTTTGGAGCACACACACACATATGTCTGCATATAAATCTCAAACGTCCTACTCCGAAGCAAAAAAATAATATTATTATAAAATTAGGTCCTATCCTCGTCCAGCAAGCAATTTCTACATAGTAATCATTTCCTGAAGCCACCAGAAGAGAGATACATGGCCAACCACAGAAATTCTGACTCAATAGCTCATCAGAGGAACAGGCAGATTTGAAATCCAGTTCCTTAACCAACATGCACGCAAAAATGCTCATTAACTGCCAACGTATCTTAAACAAATCAGACAATTTATAAGCCTATAATCACTCTCATGAATAACTCTTTGGTGAAACAGGAAATCAAACCAATGATTAGAAAGGAGTAGCAAGAAGCCCTGGAGAGAGAGGAGAGAGAAAGGAAGAAGAGAATAAAACTGTCTGTTCTGAAAGAAAATATCTGAGCATTAAATATCTTGAATAGCAAATAAAAATGAAAGTGAGTGAATTAAACTCTCAACTCAAAACAAGGAGAACAGAGAAAGAAAACGTAAAAAATAATTTGGAAAAAGAGACTGAAGCAGAATTAATAGTATAAAATAAATATAAAATAAGTCCAGAGGAAAAGTAATCAGTTACTCTGATTCTTTGGGAAGCTCAATAAAATAGGCATCATTCAGACAAGTCTTATAAAGAAAAACTATTTGAGGAAGACAAACATCAACAACATTAGGTGAGAAAATGGGACCAGGAGCGAAGTCAGAGAAAATGTTGTGCATCTGCACATGGAGATGTCTTTTGGGATCTCAGTGATAAAGCTGTTTTTTAAATGAAACTGGAATTACTCAAACTGGCTCAAATAGAAAATACAAAATTATACAAATGTTCTTTATGGGTTCCAGATAGTTTTTAAGAAAGAAAACTACAAATATATGGTGGGTTGGATGCATTTACAGATGAATTGTTTCTAAAACTTAAGAATAGATATTTACTCTACCAGGAAACTCTTCCAGAATATAGAAAAAGAAGGTATATCTCTATTAATTATGAAGTTAACATGAGCCTATTACCAGCATCAAAAAGAAGATGTGAGCAAGGAATCATCTTAAACAAACTTTAGAAATTAGATAAACTTGTAATATCCTCACATTTAATGTCCTCACATTTCTGCCAGGAAAAAAACACAATATGCTCATGAAGTATGTAAAGCATTTGATAAAATTCAGGATCCACTTCTCTAAAACACATTATTTTTGGAGGACACCTCCTTAACATGCTTTTGTAAAAATAACTAACACCAAAACAGAAGCCCTCTCGAGTCCTTGCTTAAAACAAAGACACTAAATCACAACTACAGATGGGTGAGGGGCAGGCACACAGGATTACCCCCACCCAGGGACTCCTCTGTACAGGCTGGGATTCTTCCCCCACAGATCTGAAGGTAGAGCACTATACAGCGGCAGATGAGGCAGAAGGAAGGACAGAGTCGGTGGAGTATGTTGGTGGAGAGTGCTGTCTCATAAGCATCCAACCCTAAAAATTGGACACTAAAAGGAAGAAAACTGGAAAATATAAAAGCACTGTTCTTCTCTTTGAAGTAAGGAACAAAGTCAGTGGGACAAGACAGAGATAACAATGGACAGTTTTGAGAAGGTGGGGATGACGGGGAAAGACAGGACGGGTGATGCAGAGCGCCTTGGTGTATCCTTCCACAGATCCCATAGGCATCATTCGTCATAATAATCAAGCAGAATATAAATAAAGAGGCACTTACCACTGCAAAGTGACACCCTTGCTAGGCTTCTTGATCCCTCTGTGTAAGAAATAAGTATAAAGGGGGAAAAACCCACCAATAACCACATCTCCATCCTTGTATGCCCTGGGTTACATTCTCAAAATCTGTCAGGATAAGCAAAATGATACACAAAGAGAGGAAACTGCAGCAACAGGAAGAAGAAAATCAAAAGGAACATCTTAGAAGCCTCTGCAAATCCCTGTGTCTGTGTGAGGTGTGAGGCAGCAGAAGCAGACGTGGAACATGCAACCTAAGGAGATATCTACACATGTCACGTATAGTAACACACACACACATTCACACACATATGTGTATAGGTAGTTTTTGTGGACTGAAAAAGCAATTCTAATGCCCTCTGACTCCTTTCAGCAGTCTCTTCCTCTGTCCTGGTGAGATCCAGACCCCACTCTGCCGCGGGGCTCTGCATCTGAGGTCCTGTGTCCAGTTGAAAAACACCAGTTGGAAAACATGTTTGAGGAACATCCTCTCCAGCCTTAGGCACTATGATTTCATCCACGTCCGTGGATAGTAAGGCTCCAGGGACCACCTCCTCTTGGGCAGATGGGGTCCCAAACCTTTGTCAACAAGCTATCCACATGAATGTCATTTGTGATGTTGCAAAATAACTGCATCAGAGGATGTGATATCATGTGTAAGGTGAAAGGTTCAGAAAGTATCCATGTCAGTCAGGGCTCAGCCAAGGACGTTCCAGCATCTCTCCTTCCAAAGTCAAAGATAGGCATGGGCAGCTTCATACTCCCAGGGCCCAGGAGAGCCACAAGACATTCCATGTGGGACCCATGCAGGGCTGCACACCAATCATGAGTGCAGAAACACCACAATCACATGAGTCCCTGCCTGGGGAAGCAATAGTCAGTCTCAATTCAGAAAATTCCAAATCCATAGCTCAAGATCAATGCAAAAATAAAGCTACATTTTTGATTCTTAAAAATCTTCCTCCTTTCCTCTTCCTCCCTTCTTTTAACCTTGTTAATCCCAGGGATCAATATGGTGTGATCATCCACTTCTACAACTTCGGCATTAGTTTCCTCCACTATTTATGCTGTTATGAGAATATGGGACTATGTGGGAAATTCCTTTATTTTTTCATCCTCAATTGGAGGATACAAGCTGGAACACACCTATGTTCCCATCACCCCAAACATCCATGACAAGGGCCACATCTATACATCTATCTGGCCCTGGATCACAGGGCACTTTTATGGCAGGAAAATGATTATTCTGTATGATACTGTAATGGTGGGCACAGGATACATTTCCCAAAACCCACAGAATGTACAAGACAAAGAGTGAACCCTGACGTAAACTATAGTTCTTAGTTAACAATAATGTATTGATGGTGCTCAGGGCAAGCTACCACAGGAGGCACCACTCTGGTATGCAGATTGTTTTGAGTTGAAGACAATAGGGACTCAGAGAACTCAGGAAGAATATTTGAGTTTCCCCTTCCAAACTGCCTAAAGTATTTAAAACGAAAGAGCTGTTTCAGAAGGAGTTATTATCATGATGGCTGTAAAGATAATGTAGGATAGAGGTTACAATAGGAAAGGCACCAAGCCTGTTTTATCAAAAACTCCGTCTCTCCCTGACCACATTATCTATAGATGACCCTGAAAAGAATTGTCTTCCTGGCCTCTGAAGTCCCAGACGACTACCCACCCCCAACACGTTCCTCGCCTTTAGCTGCAATACTTAAGCGGGCAGCTTAGACAGAGGGACGAGTTGCTCATTTCTGAGTTTCTCCCATGTATACATGTTATTAAACTTGGTATTATTTTCTCCTGCTAACCTGTCTTGTTAATTATTTGGCCAGCCATAAGAACCTTAAGGAAAATGGCAGAGGGTGATTCTTCCTCTTCCCCCGACAGTATCAATCTTGGTTCCTGAATTATAGCTGATATACCAAGCTAATGCAAGATGTTAATAATAATGGAAACCGTGCGTGTGAGCAGGGAGGAGGAGTATATGGGGACTCTGTACTTTCATTTCAATTTTTCCGTAAATCTAAAACAGATCCAAAAACATAAGATCTATTAATTATTTAGTTTACCAATCTGGTAGCCACTGGCCATATGTCATTAGTGAACATTTAAAATATGATTAGTCCAAATTGAGATATGTTATGAGTGTAAAATATGCATGGATTTTAAAAAAAATTTGTATGAAAAAGTGAATATAGAACATCTCAAAGAAAATGTTTATACTGATTATATATTGAGATTATAATACTTCTTGACATACTGGGTAAAGTAAAATATATTATTAAGATAAAAATATTAAAATTACATGACTACTGAGTTGGGAATTGCAAAATGCATCCAATACACACAGACATGAGACTCTGGCTGAGACAAGGGCTTCTAGATTTTGCAACCACCACATAAAATTATGACTTATCACACTGAAACCCACTTCCTCTGACTTGAGACAACGCTACTGTTATGGGTTGAGTTGGTCCCCCCAAAATGTGGAAGCATGTACAGAAACATGTATAGTGAACAGAAATGCTACTGATTTTTATGTTGATTTTGTATCCTTTACTGATTTCATTAATTAGATCTTAGTTTTTTGGAAAAAAACGTCATAACGTCATCTGCAAATTGAGACAATTATAATTGTACTTTTCATATTCTGATGTCTTTTATTTTCTTTTTCTTCCCTGATTGCTCTGGCTAGCACTTTCAGTACTTTGTTGAATAGGAGTGGTGAGTGTGGACCCCTGACAATCTGTAAGAACCTGTTTTAGCTCCAAGTCCACCTACCAGTCCATCTCAGGACAGAGTTTGTCTTAATCAACCAAACACAAATTCACAAAGGCTAATCTCACCTCTCACCTTACCATACCAGGATTGGGCACTCAGACCCATTCAAACTACAGCTTAGTGGTCCCCAGGCCTCAAAGATCCCCTCCGCTCAGTCCTTACATCAAACACACAACTCCAGGTTCCTGCCAACTGCTGACACACACACATTCTACATTAAGATAGTACCACTTGCCACACAATTCATCCTGGTGGGAGCCATGTTCCACATCCCACTTGCAAGCCTGTGTTCACCTTCTGGTGCTGTCTTGGTTCACTTCTGGTGCAGTCACAGGTGCTCCATTGACTGCCTGACTCTGAACCAGCAGGAAGTCCAGCATCTAGTCTGTTGAAAAGATGCCAGGACAGTGGCTAACATTTTGAGATCCGTGGTCTCCCTACCTATCCCCCTCGTCTGAAGTCTAGCACACTTTTACCCTTAACCTCATGATGACAAGTCAAGGGACTTTGTGGAAACCCTTCAGGTTGGGCAACAGCGGGACCTGGGACTTTTGGGTCGCTGGAATAACCCAAAGCTGATCCCTTGTTGGGTGGAGGAAGTGAGAATTTGGGCTCAGGGTTTCAATGTCTTTGAACAAGTCTAGCCTAATGCTATGTATGCCGATCGAATGTATAGTGGGTTTTTTTTCTTCTTTGTATGTGTAGATGTATTAGTTCTAGATGTATTATGTTGTCATGTCCTTCCTTGGCACAGCCACGTTAAGTTTCCATCTAGATATTTACAAACAAAGACATATTGCAACTATGTAACATCTCTTTGCATTCTTGCAGACAAAATTCCCCTATGAAATATCTATTTACATACCATAGTTAAGTGTTTCCATACATCCATTTCCTCAGACAAAAATAATATTGGGACCTGCCCACGTGGCGTAGTGGTCAAGTCCCCGTGTTCTGATTTCGTGGCCTGGGGTTCACTGGTTCTGATCCCGGGCACAGGCCTATGCACCACCAGACATTTAATGCACCACTCCTCAAGCCATTCTTGAGGAGTGGTGCATCCCACAGAGAAAAATTAGAGGAGACTTGGCTCAGATGTTAGCTCAGGGGCATTCTTCTTCCCTAAGTGATAATGTGGATAACAATGTTGATGGAGATGTAGATAACTGAAAATTCACTCTTGTCTGTGTCAAATGCATCTGGGTAAAGGGTACCTTGGAATCATAGGACATTAAAACTCAAAAAGACTTTTCAAGCTCTTCATAATAAAGATGAAGAAAATCTGAAGAGGTTAAACTATTTGACCAAGATTAATTCCTGGAACTAGAGTGAGATCCTCTAATTCTCAGTAGGTATATTGTCATAACATCTCTAGCACTAAATAACCAAGTTGACTTCCAGGTAGAAGAGTTTCCCCTTCACGTTTTGTTTTCTCTCTCTTAGATGATTGCTTTGACCTGACAAAGAATTTATTTGGTGTTTATGCTACACTTCAGAAGAGGAAAATGCTCCTGGCAAACATTATTGTGATTCAGTGTGACTCCAGAGAGCCCAGTCATTTAAAAATGAGAATAGAAAGAATAGAGTAAGTAATATTAGAGAAGAAGAGAAAAATCTATTATTTTAGTGGGAAATAACTTATAAAATTTAGAATTTTAAATAAGTTGACTAATGTGAAAACATATTAGATAACCATATAAAAATATCTTAATATTAGCAAGAACTATTTTAAACTTATAAGTAATTATTCTAATCTTAGGAGAAATAAAATATTTAAAGTAATTAGATTTATGCAACATGATGCCATATGTAGTTATATGATTTATAAGTTATGTAAGATAAATGAAGAAGGTTATAAAGATATACCAAAGGACATAAAAGCTCTGAAGAAATGGAGAGATATACTACAATTATGAATGAAAACATTATCCATTTTTCAAGCATCATTCAGATTCACTGTATTTAAAATCAACTTTTAAAATGATACAGTAATTGTTTTATAGACAAGAAGATATCCCTTTGCAAAATAAAACACTGGACCATCGACTAACATTATTCACAAGTAAATCACTCCAAATGGATTATAAGGGCTAAAATTAAAAGTAGAAATGCTCAGTGCATAACAGTGGTGGATGACAATACAGGAGAATATCCATGATCATAAAATTAGTAAAGTTGTTATTTATATATATTCTTAAAGATGTATTGTTGTCATTTACTAATGTTCAATTGACCAAAGCAATTTACAAGGCCAAGTCCACACGGAGTCAAAGTGGGAGGGGTCTACCAAAACACACAGATGGAGGGAGAGAACTGATGTGTGGGCATTTATGTAAGATACCGCAGATAATTTTAGAGAAAATTTAATCTGAGATAATATTCATATTTGTGTATTTGTGCATTTGAATGCCCTAGGATCATTGTACAAAGCCAAAAGATATGTAAAGCAATAAATTAATTTGAGATGTAAGGTAAATTTACTTGGTATTTTTTATTTTGTGTGTGTGTGTGTGAGGAAGATCAACCTTGAGCTAACATCCATGCTAATCCTCCTCTTTTTGCTGAGGAATACCGGCTCTGAGCTAGCATCTATTGCCAATCCTCCTCCTTTTTTTCCCCAAAGCTCCAGTAGATAGTTGCATGTCATAGTTGCACACGCTTCTGGTTGCTGTATGTGGGACGCGGCCTTAGCATGGCCAAGCAAGTGGTGCGTCGGTGCACACCCGGCATCCGAACCCGGGCCTCCAGTAGCGGAGCGCACGCACTTAACTGCTAAGCCAAGGGGCTGGCCCTTTACTTGGTACTTAAAGTCTGCTTGCAAAAATTTGGTAGTTTATTTTTCAGGTGTATGCAAATTCTGGTGAAAAAATATATATATTGATTATTTTCACCTGAACCAGTTGTATTCCTTAACCCTCTTGGTGGGTTTCTCTCTGGACTCAGGAAGTTAATGTAGCACTTGGGGGCAAAGATGCAGCCTAATAGTTCCACACTGGAGAACAAGATGGACAGGCTCTCCACGGCCACCATTATCTTGCCCTTGGTGTAGTGGCAGAAGGGGAGGAAAGTGACTCAGATGCTGCAGAACACCAGCATGCTGAACGTCATGAACTTGGTTTCATTAAAGGTGTCAGGCAGGTTCCAGGCCAGGAAAGCCACAGTGAAGCTGCCCAGGGCCAAGGATCACAGGTATCCCAGGACACAGTAGAAGGCAGTGACAGAGTCCTTGTTGCACACGATGATGATGTGGCCGTGTTCAGAGTGTGCATCTGTGTCAATGAAGAAGAAGAGGTTCCCAGCCAGATCCAACTGAGACTCAGCTGGATAAAGGAGCAGATGGCAATGATGAAGTTAGGTGCCCCTGACACCAACCACTGCCACATCATTCTCCATTGTACAGTGACCTTGAAGGCCACCACAACAGTAATAGTTGTGGCCAAGACAGTGGAAAGAGCCACAATAAAAACAACTCTAATTGTGATTAGTTGAATAATGTAGGTGGTTGTGTTGGGTCAGCCGATGAAGAGTAAGGAGCAGAGGAAGCAGAGGGTGAGGGAGATGAGCAGGATGTAGCTGAGATTCCAATTCTTGGCCTTGATTACAGGAGTGTCTCGCTGCTTCACAAAGACCCCAGGGACCACTGCTGTGACAACAGAGAAACAAGGAGCTGTGCAAGCCAGAGTCTTCCCTAAAGAATCTTCAAATGCCAGAAATGTCACAACTTTCAGCAGGCTGCGATTTCTCTCATTGTTTGCATACTGGCTTCCTGGATGCCCTATACGTTGATCTCTATTTGAAAAGGAAAGGAAAGTCTGGGTGTTTCAGTCAGCCACTTTTCCATATTCCCAAGACAAAAAACAAAATCTCATTGGCATTATAGGGCCCACAGCCCACACCTTATTTGGTTGTGAGAGACAAAGTTGCAGAGACTTACATTAATAATATTCACATTAAACTGTCCCGTCCTACGTCAGAATGTTCTTAGCTTCAAGTAAGTGATAATCCACCTCCAAAAGTTCCAAGTTTGGGTCTTGTGTTAGTTGGATGTGTCCATAAACTTGTGGGTTTAGGGGCGAATATTTTAGGTGGTGGAGATTTTGCAACACATCAGTGAGGTACTGGGAAAGTGAGGCAGGGAAAGGACGGCAGAACATCAGGGACATCAAGTGCTTTACCACTGTGCTCACCTAGAGCTCAATCGCTCTGGGGAGCACTGTGAGACAAGAAGCACACATGGGAACAAGTGATCTCAGCTGAGGATGAGACAGCTGCAACACATACGCAGGCATGCCCATCAGCCATCATTCAAGGGCTGCGCCCTGGGCTATGAATTTGTATTGGGCAAACTTTTACGGTAAAGTGACAGAGGACAAATATTTTAGGCTTTGTGGGCCATAGGGTCTCTGCCACCACTACTCAACTCTGACCTCGGAGCATGAAGCTGCCATTTTTATTGTTGAAAGTGGGCATTCTTTTCTCGTCCTTATTTCTACAAATAATATTAGAACAGTGCAATTACCATAATTACAGATTTTCTTTTTGACTCACTTTTCTATATAAATCTTGTTTCTCGATTTTTCTAACTCGATTTTTGTTTCATAAAAAATGTAGTAAAATTCTTAACATTCAAAGTAAATTCATTGGATAAAGTGGTTTGAATTGCGTTAAAGCTAAAAATTATTTAGACAAGGATACAGACTTTTGTAATATTCAGATATTGCATTTGGGAAATTTAATGGCGCTAAATTTATTCAGTTTCTTTTGCATTTCTCAAACACATTTTTAGCCAAAATTAAAACTATACTTCGCATAGCATACAGTAACTACTTACTCAGTACACTTCCTCCATTATACCTAGCTATTAGAACCCCAATTTTGAGTGAACTAAGCCAATTGTGACAGATCTAAGCTAATTTTTGCCAGAGTGTGCTCCACCTCACTTGTGGGTTATGCGCCATGGACATAAATCAATGACAATCTGATTGTATGGTCTCTTTCTTGCACTAAATTAAACGTGCATCAAATAGGATGCTATAGCCGATTCTTCCTCTTTCTTTCCCATGTGGATGATGAGCAGTGGCAGACACATGTAAAAATAAAATCCAACACACTAAGCATATTGCAGCAAAAATTATATGGAGACTGAATCTTTGTTATCAAAAGGTTGATAGAAAAAAGAAAACTTTGCATCTGTCTATTTCTGAAATTCTTGTAACAAATAACAAATGTCATGATTTAAGGCCACTATGAGGTTCTCTATCACTTTCAGCTGAACACATTCTAATTAATGTACTTTGTGCATTAATTTTACTGTTTTTGAGAGTGAGAAATGAGATTTTAATACTGCATTATCAAACACTTTACTATTGATATGTAGGAAAAGCATTACTATTGAAACATTATTTTCTCTTTTATGTATTTATGTATTTATTTATTTATTTATCTTTTGATTAAGGAAGGTTAACCCTGAGTTATCATCTGTGTCAGTCTTCCCCTATTTTGTATGTGAGTTGTCGCCACAGCATGACTGCCGAGTGGTGTAGGTCTATGCCTAGGATTTGAACCCATGAACCCAGGCCACCAAAGTGGAGCACGCTGAATTTTAACCACTACACCACAGTGCCGGCCTGTTATATTATTTTAGATTCCCCTAATTCATTAGATATTTTTGCATTCTAATTTAAAATATTTTTTTGGATTACGTAAGTAAACACAGAAGCAGATTCCACTGGTTGCGTATTCATGACCCATCTGCCCCCTTCCTACCAGCAGCTCAGTTGTGCTTTGACATTCAACTTCTTCCATGAGGCCATGTGATTGAGGGGAGGTTGACAGCTCTAAATCAATTATAGTTGGCCCCACTGGGAGGATGTCTTTTTGAGTGACTCTTACAAAGTCAGGGGGAATAGATGCCCACACTTTTTCATCTTTCTGTTCACTTGCTATAGTATAATACTTTAAACAGTGCAGCCTCTGCGACCATAAGGAGCCCAGCCTGTAGACAAAGCTGAGAACCAAAGATGACAGAGCAAATTATGAGAATATCACGTGTGCTTGATTATAGTTTTGAGCTGGTGAATTCTCTAATCCTGGAGTCATTCTATCACTGGCTTTCTTTTGTTAAATTGTTTCACTATTTTTTTGTAAAAAGTGATATTTATGACAACATTCATCAAGTAAATAACAAATGGAATAAAACATATTTCCTTCTCCATCTTTATAATGCAACACTGTGCTTTACTTTTTCTGGCACAAACAATCATTGTAGTAAAGTAGTCTGGTCTTTTTTATGGGCTATAATAAATATTTTTTAAAAGACACATTTAGTTTGTTTTCTTTTTATTTATAGCCAGATGCGTTCTAACAACAAACATAATTTTTAAACATGCTCTCCCATTCAGCCTATTTTTTATTGTGTAATATGTTATTTCATGCATTATTTTTCTGGACAGAACATTTAGCAATGTCAAGAGATTACTTTGGTAATAAGTATGTATGAATTGTTTGTTGTTTTGTTTGGTAAGTCTGGAATATTATGCTTAAATATGATGGGTTTTTTTTTTTCGTTATTTACCTATTCCATCATCATCCATGATAAGTCTTTTATCATCTCATTCCAGCAATATTAGTCTAATTAAAAATGTCTAAATATGCCACATAAAATATTTTATAAACACTTAATTGTGGTATGACTGACATACAAAAAGCTGTACATATTTAATGTAGACAATTTAATGTCTTTGGAGATAATATACACCCGTGAAACCATCACTACAATCAAGTCCTTAAACTTACTCATCATCTCCAAATGTTTCCTCCTGTCCTCTTTATTTTTTTAATTTAACTTCCTTTTTTAAAATACTTTTTTTCTTTTGAGGTGGGAAGACAACATAAGTCTACCCTCCTAGTAAATTTTTAAGTCTACAATACAATATTGTTAACTGTAGGCCCATGTTGGGCAGTAGGTCTCCAGAATTTATTCATCTTGCATAAACTTTGTTGTTCAAACTTCTATTGCCAAGAATTCCCTCTTCATCTTGAAATGACAAATCCCCACATATTTTTAAAAACTCAACAAAACATTGGCTTTCCCTGAAGAATTATCTGACTTATCCAAGTCAGACTATCTACACTTGTTGACTCTGCTAACCTCTAACTACCTTTACTATGGCACGTTTCACATTGCCCTGCTATTCTTTTTTCACATGTAACTTACTATGATTTCTTGGAAAGCAGGGCCTTTATCTTATCAAGTTTGCATGCTCAGTTCATTGTTCATATCTTCTACTAAAGTAATAATAATATAATATATCCATTCATTTATTGAATCTTTAGATCCGGTTTTTGCACACCTACTATGTGTAAGGCATAGTGCTCGTCACCTGGGTGTAAAGATATGAATAGGGGGCATGTCCTAAGACACCCACACTTACTTCCATCATAATTCCATGTGTGTTACTCTGTGATCAAGATGAGTATATGGTGCTATGGAATCTCTAAGTGTTTGCCTAACATAACATGTGGGTTAAGAGCTGTAGTCCCTTGAGAAGAGCTGCTTCAGCAGAACCTAACAATGTGAGTATAAAGAAGCCAGATCAAGGTAACTCCCAACATGGAAATGATGTATTGATTACCCAAAAAATGTATTGAATGAGTGAATGAAATAGTTGAAAAAAAGAAGAAATGTGATGCTATTGGTTAATCCCAGACCCTTTACATTTTATTTGGAGACAAAGAAGGTCTGAGAGGAAGTGATTGTAATTATGTAATTTTGCCAGTTCATACCTGTCTGATTACATATTTCTTTCTCTGGGCACAATACACAGTCAAAGCAGCAGGTAGCTCTCTTCCTGAGGGATTTTCGTGAATCCTGGCTGACAGAACATCCTACACCCATAGGGGGGAGTTTGAAAGAAGAGAATTATTGATAATACTGAATAATACTATATAATTTGGTAATATTTTATTATTTTATAATATTGAATAATTGATAATATTGTTTAAATTATCTCACAAACTATCCTAAAGATCACCTCTAAGATGTGACATGATTGATGCACCCAGGGAAAGCAAAATAAAATCAAGGTCAATCTGCAGAAAAGAGTTCCCAACGTGAAGACAGATAATGATTTAAAACATTTTCCATCTCAATCACTAGGACACTTGTTTGTTTTAAGCAAATGTGGCATTTGAACATGAATCATATTTGTTATTGCCAAATGTGATTCTGAATATGATATTCCTGGATTACATTTTTGAACTATAAGCAGATTTTACCTTAATAATAAATAATACTTAAATTGATACAATACATTTACATGAGAATTATTTGATTAGTACAAATTGCAATTATTGAATTTATTTAATAATATATTTAATGTCAGGTAGATTCTACACCAAAGACACATGGACAGGCTTGAATGATATAATATAGCATCTTGAGGGATGGCTTACAAGACTGAGTTTTAAAGGGAAATCCAATGAAGAGGAAGAATGTAGTTCCTGGAAGAGAAAAAGGAATCTTTTTTTCTGACGGTGAATTTTTCTACAAGAATGTATAAAGCTGGGATGAAGAGATGGAAATATGAGGAATATTAATAAAATATTGAAATATTAAAAAAAAACCTTAACGTCAATTCTTTTGATTCTAGTTAAATAGAATAAAATCTGTTTTCTGGAAGAAAACCAAATGGCCAAAGACAATTTGAATTGTATCTACAAGTCATCAAAATTCTAGATCGTCAACATCTGTTATGTCTTCGAGGCACAATGCATGCAGAGCAATAAATTTACAAGCAATGAGATTGACACTTTTTCAGCTTAAATGGGAATTTAAATCATCAATTTTTTATCACCTCATCCTATTAAATTGGTAGCCTCACTGTCCTGCCTGTAGTATATAAAGTATTTCAAAATTCAGGAATATCTCCTTAATTAAAAGTGTCCCTTCAATATCTCTAGGACATTAAGAAAAATTATATCAATTAATTGGGATTTTGTTATGAGTTAAATAATTTCACGGTTGTTTTCATATGTGGTCTCCATCTTGAGATGCAGATGAAGAATTAATCCAAGATTGAGTTTTCCGCAACCTTTTTGAATCCCACAGCTCAGTCTATCAGCTCTTCATGTATAATGAAACCTTGACCACGTGGATCCTGGGGAACAAACTCTCTTACTTTCACTTGAAGTCCAAGACCTTTAGGAAAATCATATAGTTCAGAATATCATGTTGTGACACAAAGATTTTGTTCTCATCCAGTGACACATGAGCTCCAGTGCTGTTTTGTTTTTTTTTATTTGTATTGATTTATTTATATTTTATTGATGTTTTAATAGTTTTTAACATTGTGAAATTTTGGGTTGTACATTTTTGTTTGTCCATCTCCATATATATGCCTCCCTTCACCCTTTGTGCCCACCACCATTGCCCCTGGTAACCAAAATACAATTTTCTTTGTCCATGTCTTGGTTTATATTCCACATATGAGTGAGATCATACAGTGTTTGTCTGTCTATGTCTGGCTTAATTCACTTAACATGATACTCTCCAGACTCATCTATGTTATTGCAAATGGGACGATTTTGTCTTTTTTTATGGATGAGCAGTATTCCATTGCATATATATAGTACATTTTTGATCCAGTCATCAGTCTAGGGACACTTAGGTTGCTTCCACTTCTTTGCTATGGTGAATAATGCTGCAATGAACAAAGGGGTGCATAAGCCTCTTTGGATTGTTGATTTCAGGTTCGTTGGATAGACTCCCAGTAGTGGGATGGCTGGATCATAGGGCATCTCTATTTTTAATTCTTTAAGGACTCTCCATACCGTTTTCCATAGAGGCTGCACCAGTTTGCATTCCCACCAGCTGTGTATGAGGGTTCCTGCTTCTCCGCATCCTCTCCAGCATTTGTTGTTTTTTGTCTTGGTGATTATAGCCATTCTAACGGGCATGAGGTGATATCTTAGTGTTGTTTTGATTTGCATTTCCCTGATGATTAGTGATGTTGAATATCTTTTATGGGCCTATTGGCCATCTGTATATCTTCCTTGGAGAAGTGTCTCTTCATTTCCTCTGCCCATTTTTTGATCAGGTTGTTTGTTTGTTTGTTGTTCAGTTGTGTGAGTTCTTTATATTTTATGGAGATCAACCCCTTGTCAGATATATGTTTTGCAAATATTCTCTCCCAGCTGGTGGGTTGTCTGTTCATCTTGATTCTGGTTTTCTTTGTCTTGTAGAAGCTCTTTAATCTGATAAAGTCCTACTTGTTTATTTTTTCTTTAGTTTCCCTAATCTGGGTAGGCATGTCATCCAAAAAGATTCCTTTAAAACCAATGTCAAATTTTCATCTTTGAGATTTATAGTTTCACGTCTCACCTTCAGGTCTTTGATCCATTTTGAGTTAATTTTTGTGAATGGTGATAGCAGGTGATCCACTTTCTTTCTTTTGTGTGTGGCTGTCCAGTTTTCCCAACACCATTTATTGAAGAGACTTTCTTTTCTCCATTGTATGTTCTTAGCTCCTTGGTCGAAAATTAGCTGTCCGTATATGTGTGGTTTTTTTTTTCTGGGCTTTCAATTCTGTTCCATTGATCTATGTGTCTGTTTTTGTACCTGTACCATGCTGTTGTGATTACTATTGCTTTCCAGTATGTTTTGAAGTCAGGGATTGTGATGCCTCCTGTTTTGTTTTTTTTTATTAGATTGCTTTAGCTATTCGGGGTCTTTTGCTGCCCCATATGAATTTTAGTATTCTTTTTTCTATTTCCATGAAGAATGTCATTGGGATTCTGATTGGGATTGCATTGAATCTGTAGATTGCTTTAGGTAATATAGACATTTTAACTAGTTTTATTCTTCCAATCCACATGCATGAGACATCTTTCCATTTGTTTATGTCATCATCGATTTCTTTCAATAATGTGTTGTAGTTCTCATTGTACAGGTCTTTCACGTCCTTGGTAAGATTTATACTTAGGTATTTTATTCTTTGTGATGCAATTGTAAATGGTATTATCTTTTTGAGCTCTCTTTCTGTTAGTTCGTTATTAGCATACAGAAAGGCAACTGATTTTTGTAGGTTGATTTTGTACCCTGCAACTTTGCTGTAGTTGTTGATTATTTCTAATAGTTTTCCAACGGATTCTTTAGGGTTTTCTACATATAAAATCATGTCATCTGCAAATAGTGAGAGTTTCACTTCTTTGTTACCTATTTGGATTCCTGTTATTCCTTTTTCTTGCTTAATTGCTCTGGCCAAACCATCCAGTACTATGTTGAACAGGAGTGGTGAGAGTGGGCAGTCATGCCTCATTCCTGTTCTCAAAGGAATGGCTTTCAGTCTTTCCCCATTGAGTATGTTGTTGGCTGTGGGTTTGTCATAAATAGCTTTTATTATGTTGAGGTACTTTCTTTCTATTCCCATTTTGTTGAGAGTTTTTATCATAAATGGATGTTGTATCTTGTCAAATGCCTTCTATGCATCTATTGAGATGACAATGTGGTTTTTATTCTTTGTTTTGTTGATGTGATGTATCTCGTTGATTGATTTGCGGATGTTGGACCATCCCTGCGTCCCTGGTATAAATCTCACTTGATCATGGTGTATGATCTTTTTAATGTATTCCTGTATTCAGTTTGCCAATATTTTGTTGAGGATTTTTGCATCTATGTTCATCAGCAATATTGGTCTGTAATTTTCTTTCTTTGTATAGTCTTTGATATCAGGGTGATGTTGGCCTCGTAGAATGATTTAAGAAGTGTTCCATCTTCCTCTATTTTTTTGGAATAGTTTGAGAAGGATGGGCATTATATCTTCTGTGAATGTTTGGTAAAATTCACCAGAGAAGCCATCTGGTCCTGGACTTTTTTTTGGGGGGGAGGTTTTTGATTACTATTTCAATCTCTTTACTTGTGATTGGTCTATTCAGATTCTCCATTTCTTCTTGGTTTACTTTTGGGAGCTTGTATGAGTCTAAGAATTTATCCATTTCTTCTAGATGGTCCAATTTGTTGGCATATAATTTCTCATACTATTCTCTTATAATCCTCTGTATTTCCATGGTATCCATTGTAATTTCTCCTCTTTCGTTTCTAATTTTATTTACTTGAGTCTTTTCCCTTTTTCTCTTAGTAAACCTGGCTAAGGGTTTGTTGATTTTGTTTATCTTCTCAAAGAACCAACTCTTTGATTCATTAATCCTTTCTACTGTTTTTTTGGTTTCAATTTCATTTATTTCTGCTCTGATTTTTCTTATTTCTCTCCTTCTGCTGAATTTAGGCTTTGTTTGTTCTTCTTTTTCTAGTTCTGTTAGGTGTAATTTAAGGTTGCTTATTTGGGCTTTCTCTTGTTTGTTAATGTTGGCTTGGATCACTATGAGTTTCACTCTCAGGACCACTTTTGCTGCATCCTATATGGTTTGGTATGGCATATTTTCATTTTCGTTTGTTTCCAGGTAGTTTTTGATTTCTCCTTTAATTTCATCAATGATCCATTGGTTGTTCAGTAGCATGTTGTTTAATCTCCACATTTTTGTCACTTTCCCAGTTTTTATTTTCACGGTTCATTTCCAGTTTCATAGCATTATGGTCTGAAAAGATGCTTGTTATGATTTTAATCTTCTTAAATTTATTGAGGCTTGCTTTGTTTCCAAAAATATGGTCTATCCTTGAGAATGTTCCATGCACACTTGAGAAGAGTGTGCAGTCAGCTGTTTTTGGATGGAGTGCTCTGTATATGTCTAGGTCCATCTCATCCAGTTTTTCCTTTAAGTCTACTATTTCTTTCTTGACTTTTTGTCTGGATGATCTATCCATTGATGTAAGTGGGGTATTAAGATCCCCTATTATTATCGTGTTGTTGTTAATGTCTCCTTTTAAGTTTGTTAGTAGTTGCTTTAGGTACCTTGGTGCTTCTAGGTTGGGTGCATATAATTTTATAAGTGATATGTCTTCTTGGTGGAGTGTCCCTTTTATCATTATATATCGCCCTTCTTTGTCTCTCTTAACCTGTTTTATCTTGAAGTCTACTTTTTCTGATATGAGTATGGCAGCACCTGCTTTCTTTTGTTTGCCATTAGCTTAAGTATCATCTTCCATCCTTTCACTCTGAGAATGTGCTTGTCTTTATAGCTGAGATGTGTTTCAAGGAGGCAGCTTTTTAATCCATCCTGCCACTGTATCTTTTGATTGGAGAGTTCAATCCATTTACATTTAGGGTAATTATTGATATATAAGGGCTTAATGTTGCTGTTTTGTCACTTATTTTCTGGTTCTTTTGCATTTTCTTTGTTTCTTGTCCCATTTGTTTCCGACTGCCGTTTCAGTTTGGTTGTTCTGTCTTATGACTCTTCTAGTTTTCTCTTTGTTTATCATATGTGATTTTGTTTTGATTATTTGTTTAGTGGTTACTTTGAGGTTTGTGTAAAAAATCTTGTGTATGAGATAGTCCATTATCTGATGGCCTCCTATTTCCTTATACTAAGTCAATTCAATCACTTTCCTCTTCCCCTTCTAAGTCATTCTTGTTATACGTTATTCTATCTTGTGTCGTGGGTGTGTGTTTACAGTGATGAGGTTAAATTTATTTTTGGTGAATTCCTTCCTTTGATCTTTGATTTTGGTTTTTAAGTGGTTTTTAACCTATTCCGGTAAAGACCTACTATTTTTCTGAGTTTGTCTACGTATGTTTCTCTTTGCTCCAAGCTTTGTATTCCTTTTCTCTTCTTTTTTTCAGGCCTGAGGTCCTTCTTGAGTATTTCTTGTAATGGGGGTCTCGTGGCCATGAACTCCCTTAGCTTTTGTTTATCTGGGAGAGTTACTATTTCTCCATCATATTTGAAGATTATTTTTGCTGGATAGAGTATTCTTGGCTGAAAGTTTTTGTCTTTCAGTATTTTGAATATATCATTCCAATCTCTCTTAGCCTGTAAAGTTTCTGTTGAGAAATCCACTGAGAGCCTGATGGGAGTTCCTTTGTACATTATTTTTGTTCTTATCTACCTGCCCTTAATATTGTTTCCTTGTCATTGACTTTGGCCAGGCTTACCACTAGGTGTCGTGGAGTGGGCCTTTGCCTGTTGATGTATTTAGGTGATCTGTTGGCTTTGCTTGCTTGTATTTCCTGCTGCTTCCCCAGATTTGGGAAATTTTCAGCTATTATTTCCTTGAATAGGCTCTCTGTTCCTCTTTCCCTCCCTTCTCCCTCAGGAATACCTATAAATCTTATGATACCTTTACTAATAGAGTCAGATATTTCTCAGAGACTTTCTTCATTTCCTTTTAGTCTTAGTTCTTTCTCCTCTTGCATCTGGAGCATATCTGTATTCCTATCCTCTATAATGTTAATTATTTCCTCCATATTGTCAGTTCTGTTCTTTAAAGATTCCAGATTCTCTTTTATCTCCTCCATTGTGTTCTTCATCTCCATCAGCACTAGTTGGTTTTTCTTTATGATTTCAATCTCTTTTGTGAAGAAACTCCTAATCTCATTGAATTGTTTGTCTGTGTTGTCTTGTATTTCATTGAGTGTTTTTATGATAGCTATTTTGAAATCTCTGTCGTTTAGGATATGAATTTCTGTGTCACGGTGGTTGGTTTCTGGGTGCTTGTCATTTTCCTTATGGTGTGGTGATTTTACTTATCTTTGAATTGTGGTTCTTGTATTGGCTTTGTTTTTCCTCATCCTGGAAATATCTGGTTGCTATTTCCACCGCGCCACTGTGTAGGGGTAAAGGGCCGTGTAATCTGAGCCCCCTGCATTCTGCCGTGGCTGTTCCCTGTGATCCACAGGTCGCTTGGTGTGGTCTGGTCTGCTGGGCTGCAGGGTCCGGTTTGCAGGGAGGGGGGGCTCTCTCTTTCGCCCACTGGGTCCCTGGCATAGGGGGCTTCTCATTCACCCCTCGTTATGCACTTTCTGGTGTGCTCAGATGTTGATGCTACCCCATAGCAGTTCTGAGTCCTCTGTATGGGAGTTTCCCATTGGCTGAGAAAGCCTGAAGAGCTATGGTTTCCCAGCAGAGGGCTGCCCCTCCCCCATCTCTGGGAGTCCCGAGGACCGAGATTGCTGATATGATGGGGAGGGAGAGGAGATTTCCTTACCTCTGCCCACTTCCTCCTGGGGCCCAGCACGGTCCGCTCTCAGAAGTGCGGCAGTGTGGATCTTTCTGATCTTGCTTTTCACTCTCTAGGATTCTGTTGTTGGTCTGTGACTGTACCATTAGTTGTATCTTATCGGGGGAGGAGTTTAGAGGAAAGCTCACTCCACCCTGACGCTGATGTCACTCTCCAGTGCTGTTTTTAAATTGGGTGTTTTTTAGGCATGGGTGGAGCTGAAAGGGAGACTAATTTGGGAAATGAAATGAGCATGGAAATTGGAGGCAGAAAACCCAGATACGAACTGGTGGGGATACTCAGTTGCCCAGCAATTAGATTTTTTCCCCTCTATATTAGTCATCCTAGGAATAAGTTCAATTTAGGGAGTTTTTACTCTTCTGCATGCTTAAGGAAGAAGGCATCCTTGTCTGCCCTCAAAGAGCACATGGTGATTTGTTTAAACCATTCCTGAAGATTCCATATCCAGGGAATGCTGTAGGGCTAAA
Organism: Diceros bicornis minor; assembly: GCF_020826845.1. Lineage (NCBI taxonomy): Eukaryota > Metazoa > Chordata > Mammalia > Perissodactyla > Rhinocerotidae > Diceros > Diceros bicornis. The sequence continues at coordinate 20,855,408 of NW_026690866.1, forward strand.
CCTGAGCTGCACCCAGAGCAATGAGGTTTGCTTTAGGAGATTCCTTGAACTCCAGAAGAGATAAGAAAGAAAGACATCTTGCTTCTTACTACCTTTGAACAAAATATTTTATTAAATGAGAGAGAAGAGATGAAAGCTCCTAGTAAAGAATATTCATGTATTAATTGATATAATTTATATGTAAATGTATAACTAATATTTATATAATACATAACTATATATATGGTTATATATACACATAAACAAATATATATCCACAATAAATGCGTGTATTTAGATCTGACATGACATTCACTTCCTTGTACCTGAAAGCAAGAGTTTCAAGACACATTATTCATAGATTTTGGATTTATGAAAGTCTAAGTTCCTCTAAGTAGAATTGATGAGGACTTGGGGAAATTAAAACATATTTCAAAGTATTGGGGTTCTCATCTGTAAAAAGGGCATCAAACTCCTTGCTTCCAAAAGTCATTTTAAATTTCAATGAGGAAATATTTATTTAGTTATCATTAGCCTTTCTAGAAAAATGCAGGAAGTTCAAATAAATTGTCTTTCCCCACAGACATTTAAGATATCACGGGATAGGGCCATAACTACAGTTTGCAAATCACTGAATTTTCAAATTCCCTAGGATGAATTGTCATTAAGTCTTATTTTTAAAACTTACCTCTCACAGTGAAAGTTTTTAATTGATTATTTCTAGTTAAAAGAGTTGACGCTGTTACTAATTAGACCCTACAATCATTAGAGATTTACTTGCAACCTGTAAGAAAGAACAACAATTCATTATGTTCAAGTGACTGTTGATCTGTGACAATGTCACAATCACAATTCTATACCCAAATAAAATAACACTCTGATCCTAAAAAAACAATAATGATAATCATATTTAAGGGAGAAGTTTTACCTTCTAAGGGAGAAACATGAGCTGGCCTGCATCCATTATGGACACCACTTCTGCTTTCATAAAAAGCATTTCATGGAGGGCTCAGGCTACCACATCCACAGCATAAAAGATGTAGTAGCTGGATCCAGACATGGTCGTGTCTAATTTGTCCTTTGGCAGAGACTCCAGGGAGACATTGAATGGACACTCCAAAATTTTCCACATTCAGTACCTGCAATTGAGCAGTTGAAAATTTCAAGCCATAAGTTGGTAAAGAAAAAGTCTTCTGGGTATTTAGAGGGGCTAACTGTCCGTAGAGAGTGTTTAAATCCAGATATCTCAAAGTTCTAGTGTGCAATGGAAAGACATCCATGGTAAGTATCTAAAAAGTGGTGAAGTGGAAAAAACGTAACCTTCCATTGTGGTGTAGTGATGCACACCTTCTAAGTGGTTAAGTAGTAGTTTCCTGCAATGCTCACACTTATTAATATACTTGTGTCACCAAACATGGTAAACATATTGGCTGATGAGCCTATGATTCTGGCCATGAAGGTCCAATCTTTTGAAGTGTATGTCCTCTTGGTCACAGGTATCTTAGTCACAGGCAGGCACCGTTCATAGTCACCTCTCATCTAAGTTCCCAGAGGAATGCTCACTTTTTATATCAACTGACACTAAGATTCCCACCCAATTCCAGCCAAAATGTATCAACAATGAAGCCCTTTTGAAGATTCAAGATATGTCCTTGAAAGCCATCTGATAGAGAGCACAACTAGTCCTTACCTTTCAGTACAGGATCATAATCTCCATAGGTTATCTGAATCAAAAGAGAAAAAATGTTCCCTATTGAGTCTCTGGAAGCAAAATAAACAGAATTTCAGCAAAATTCATATGATCAGGTAGCTAAACTTATATTCTTGGTGCTAACACTGTGAATATGAAGCAATATTATCTGATGGTAGAAGTGATTGAGGGGAAGCTTGGCTTTGAAGCCAGTCTGCCTGGGTTCAAATTCTGACTCTAATATGACTAACTTAACCATCTTGAGAACGTTATATAACCTCTATCCATCTTGGTTCCTATGTCTCTAAAGATTCCCATAATAATGGTACCTTTTCATTTATTTTATTAGGATTAATTTTGTGACTAATTTGTAAAGCAGTTGACGAATGTAAAATGTTTTTTAGTACATAATTACATACAAAATTTTACTAACTATAAGATAAATAACTAAGGTGTGGTTATTTGAGAATATTTAGCTTCCATTCCTTTGAGAGAATTTGGACAACCACATTTCCAGAAGCTACTGTGGTCTGCTTTAGCCAATGATGCTAGCCTCTGGCTACTTCATCACTTCTCAACTTCACACACCAAAATAATGTGTCCACCATATCAAGAACTATCTGTGGTAGGTATTTTCCTATTAGGGAGACATGAAAACCCACTTTCTTCTTTTCCACTTGACTGGCCAAAGAATTTCACCAAGGAGGAAAACGTCTGTCCCTCCAGATCCATCCCCCCACCATGCTCATACCTGTGGTATTTGTAGAGCTCCAACAGCGTCCCTATCTGAGCAGAGAATGCTCGTATGGTTACTGCAGTGACAGCCACAATCTTGATCTGTGCCTGGCAGGTGTAATTAGGGATCTTCCGGCACCCTCCTAATGATCAACTCATGGTGCTCTCCAACGTGCTGACTTCATTGTGGAATGAATTGTAGACATGGACACCCAGAGACAGGTTGGGAAGCTGCTGGGGACTCCTGTTGATCTCCTTGAAGGCAAAAACAAAGACCAGGACATAACGATAGTTTTTGTAGTTCGACCTATATCAAGGCAATAGTATTAGAAATAAAGATCAAGTCATGCACTTCAGGAGTAACTTTTCTGGGAAAACAAGGAGGAAAAGCATGGCATTTGGACTCAAGCAACTTGTTCATTCCAGAGCAATACTGTCTCTTCATGACTTTGGATTCCAAAGCACATGAACAGGTGTTCAAAAAGCCTTGGAAGATCCAGCACTACTGCTCTGCACTCAAAAGACATAGAACAATGTTCTAAAATGAGTTACTTGGAAGGGTGCTTAAGGTGAAAAGACCAATTTACATATTTGTTTACAAGTCAAGCACTACTTCATGCAGTGACAACAACATGAGGTTCGTCGTGGCCAAGTCCTGGTATAATAGGATGAAGCAAAAGTTCACGATCCATACAAAGAAACTAGGTAGGACAGGGATGTGCAGAAGAAAAGCTTGGAGGAAGGGCAAGTCGAAAATAGAATGGTGTCATCAAAACTTTTGCAATATACCTTTCTAAAACTGCCTGCTTCACAGACTTAGGAAACACATACTACCAGAAGCAGGGAAACTGCATCATAATAAATAAGGAAATAGTCTTAGGGAGAAAACAAAGAGAAAGGCAATTTATGACTCTATGTTTTTCTAAAAGAGTAAAAACAATTCAGAGTCCAAGGAGCAGTGTAAACTTGCAGCTTTTCATCTATTTTTTACAGATTAGAAAACCATCATAGGCAGTGAGCTTTAGAGCTTATCTTTGGGTTGATTCCGCTCTTGAACATCTAAGTTCAATCCAATGTTAATTTTCAAACAATTTAATTGAGAAGGTACAACACACAATTCCAGAAGATTGCACAATAGAACATAGGCTTTTGTTGCTCTAATATTAAAATATTTTCACTGGTGAATATAGTTTTAAAAAACAAAATATTGGGATACTGTAATTCTGAGTCACCCAGAGACACTCAGATTGGATTAAAAGAGGACTTGTATTCATTTCCTATTGCTACTCTGAGAATCTACCACAGATTTAGAGGCTTAAAACAAGACAAATCTATTATCTTGTACTTTGGGAGGTCAGAAATCTAAAATGAGTCTCACTGGTGAAAATCAAGGTGTCAGCAGGACTGCATTACTCCTGGAAGCTCTAGGGAAGAGTCCTATTTCCTTGCACATTCTGGCTTCTAGAGTCTGCCCACTTTCCTAGGTAATAGTCTCGTATCACTTCAATCTCTGTTTTCATTGTCATAACTCCTTCTCTGACTCTGACTTTCTTGACTTACCCTTTTACATGTAAGGACCCTTGTGATTATATTGGACCCATCCAGATAATTCAGAATTATCTCCTCATCTCAAGAACCTTGACTTTATCACATTTGCAAAGTCTCCTTTCTATGTTAGGTAGCATATTCACAGATTTGAAGGATTAGGACTTGGTCACTTTTGGGGGCACATTCCACCTACCACAGGACTCAACTACATGCTTTCCAATACTTGAAGCAAAACATAGAAGAGATTAAAGTAGATAGAAATTATATTCCATTTAAACATGAACCAAAACAAAACGTGGGTATCCTTGTTAATATCTGATAAAATCCGAGTTCAAAGCAAAAACCTGTGAAATATCAAAGGTGGTGACCATATGTCATATGTGACATATGTGATGACCATATGTGGTGAAAGGAAGAAAAGATCGAGTGTTAACAGTCAATATATATATATCCCCTCAAAGTAAAATAAAGCTATTAGTTATAGACCCATGTACATAAGTACATATATGTACAACCAGATTTGGAGAATTAACACATCCTCTGGTCAGATTAAAGACAATAAAAAATATGCAAAGTTATGGAAGCGTTAAGCTTAACAGATATTTACATAAAAATGTAAATAACACTATTATATTATGAACACAAAAGAATATAAATACATTTGATCATGCACTGGGCCATCAAGTAAGCCTTTGAACATTGAAATTATACTCAGTGCATTCTCTGACCACAGTATCATTAGGCTAGCAATTAATAAAAGGACATCTATAAAATTCTAATATATATATATATAATATATTATATACATATTATATATATATGTTAAACACTTGATCTTTGATAAGCACTAGGGATCTAATGTGCACCATGACTATAGTTAACAACACTGTATGATACATATGAAACATGTTAAGTGATAAAACCTGAGTTCTCATCACAAGGAAAAAAAATATTCTTTTCATTTATTGCTTTTTCTTTTTACTATATTTATATGAGATGATAGATGCTAACTAAATTTATTGTGGTCATCATTTTACCAAATATATAAGTCAAACCCTTATGCTGTACACCTTAAATTTATACAGTGATGAACGTCAATTACATCTCATTAAAACTGGAAAAAAACACATCTTTTTCAGAGAATACTCCAAATTATTTTAGACCATAAAGGATACTCAGTAAATGCATTTTGAAGAAAAATGAATATCATCTCAATAAAAAGTTCTTTTTTGAATAATTTATATATTTTGCTGAAACTTGCTCTTAGCACTAACTTCTAGCCCATATATGGTTTGCCCAAAGATTCTCTCCCCTCCCACATTATGGGTCAGGAGCAGGATGGCATGTGGGTCACTGCAGTGGGATCTTGGTGTTTTTGGCCTGCAACTTGTATCCTTTAGGCTTTCAGAAATTAATCACTAATGGAGATTATTTCAAGGTAGGAGAAAATAAAAGATGCTTATTTCTATCTTCTGTTTGGAAGGAAAATATTCCAGAAGGGAAAAAGAAAGGAAGCCACAAATAATGATTAAAGGAAAAAAAAGGAGCTGATGATTCACAGTTTATGGGAGATTCTCAACACAGCTTTTATATTCAACTTTCATAACTGTCAGAGGGATTCACACACACACATGAACTTACAGGTAAAATGTGACATCTTTGCTTGGACGAATCACAAAGATATTTCTGTTGCATTTCTGATTCCTGAGTCAATGTATAGAAGGGGGAAAACCCACTGACCACCAAGTCCCCTTCCTTGTAGACACTGGGCCTTATGTAATCAAAGACGTCCAAATAACTCATCATGCACATGGAATGTGGAAATTTCGCAAGGAGGAGCAGAAGAAGCAGAAAGAACATCTCAGTTGACACACCAGCTTGAGGCAAGGCCTCTAGTCAGTTGTGACTGGGGGAGCAGAGCTGGAAGGAGACCTGCAGTGTAGCCCTCTGCAGGGAAATTTTACTCCTGTGCAGGGTACACATGTCTAAAAGTGCTCTGCCATTCAAGACCATGGAAAGAAGATCTGTTATTGATCAGAACTATGGCATTTTCAGAAGCGATATATACTGGCTCAGATCTTCCCTCAATGTCACTGTGGATCAGAATTGCTTCTGGCCTCTTCTCTCTGTCACTCCCCTAGTCCATGCCTAACTGGTCACTGGTGTCAGAAAGGACCTCTGGGGTCCCCCTGGCCCTGGGGCTCTGCACCTGGCACTCTCTGCCCTGGTAAGGACAAACGTGAAAAATCTGTTTGGGTAACATCTTCCACTGCAGGTGCCAGAGATGTCATCAGGGCTGGGGGTCATCAAGGCTCTGGGAACTACCCCATCCTGAGATGATTAGATTTTTTCTTTCCCAGGCAAACATTCTATTTCTTGCAATTGACTGAGAGGTGTTGCATCCAGCAAAACACAGTATCAGAAAGAGCTGGTATTGCAATCAGCAAAAAAAGTCCAGCATGATTCCTGTGATACCCCAGGAGGAGGTCATTGACCATGACTTGGGTAACCCTCAAGGGTACTTTACAGCCTATATTGCCAACCTCACCCTTAGGTCTATTTGACCATTGTCTGAAGAACTGGTCTCATGCCCAGTTCAGGAAATAGATATACATTTTCCAGTTCATATCAGTTTGGCATGAGATAAAGTCTAAAATCACATATATTTACACCTAATGTATTCCTTAAACCTACGTCCTATGCCAGGACTCCAGCACTTAGTTACTACATGTTCCAATATCTTCCATTTAAAGTCAGTCTCTCCTAAACCCAAAGTGTCTCTCAACAGCTCTTTTGCCATTTCTCTGCTAATCTTCAAGGCAAACATTTGCAAGGTTTGTTAGTATTCAAATATTCCTCTTCCTCAATTCCCATTCTTTTCAACCCACTTCAATCAGGTCTGTACAAGTATGTCATTCAATCTGCTCTTCTCAAGGACATCAGCAGCTTCTATGAGGCCCAAATCAGTGGTCATTTTTTACCCTTATTTTACTTCACCACACAGCATCATTTGACCCGGCTGACTGCTCTATCCTTAGGACACTACTTTCTAAGTGTTTTCATTTTTCTAAGTTCTCCATATTGTTCCTACCTCATGTGTAACTCTCTCCTGATCTCCTGTACTGTAGCCTCTTTATTTTATTCACCTTTAAATGCTTGATATTTTTTGCATGGATCTTGTGTTCGCTCCATTTAAGAGTATTTTTATTCCACCTCAAACAATGAATATATTTGCTATATTCTAAAATTTTATTGTTTTACCTTCTACTTTTAGATCTAAAATCCACTGTGAATTGATTTTTATGTACGTTGCGAAGTAGGAGTTAAGATTCATTTTTGAATAAAAACATCCAACTAGTGGAGCACTACTGATTAAAAGGACTGTCCTCTGTCTACTTCTCTGCAGTGGTGTCTTTGACATAAATCAAAGTTCCATATGTCAACATGTCTGTTTATGGACTCTATGCTCAGTTCCATATTTTGTATCACAATGCCAGGTAGTGTTAATTACTGTAGCTTTATGGTATGTCTTGATATCTGGCTGTGTATATCCTCCAAAATACTTCTTCCTTAAAGAACTCCTTGGAAATTCTTGATCCTCTTGATTTCCTTATAAATTTTATCATCAGATTATCAGTTTCTACCTATCATCCTGCCAAGATTTTGACTGAGATTATTTGGAATCTATAAATCAATGAGAGACAATGTCGTTAAATAAGTGATCCTAGCAATGCATGATGTTGGTAATTCTCTCCATTTATTTATATTTTCTTTAATTTCTCAGAAGCATTTTGTACTTTTATTTGGAGAGGCCTTGCACATGTCTCATTAGATTTAATTCTATTTCACAGTAGTAAATGTTGTTGATCCAGCCCTTGTCATTGTATGACACATGTCTCTAATGTTCTTTATTCTGTAATTTCTATTTGCTTTTCTTTCTGCTTCAGTTTTGGGTATGTTTTATTTTCTGAAATTTTTAGCCTCTCATCTGCTATTAAATTAATAAGTCAGTATATATTGGCTCAGCGCTCCCCTCAAAGTCACTATGAATCAGAGTAGCATTTTATAAATGTCCCAAGTTTCTTTGAAAGCAACGTGTATCCTCTTACGTTTGGTTATAGAATACAGGCCCAGTAACTCAAGCTAATTTTGTTTTTGGATATAGTATTACATTCAGATTTTTCCCTCAAACTTATTTAGTGATAGAGGTGTATTGAAGTTTTCTACTGCAGTTATAGATCAACAAATTCTTTTTTGTTATTCTGTCATTTTTTCTTTACATATTTGGATGTAATGTAAATAAGTACATACAGGATTAGGTCTTTTCATGTGAATTGTTCCTTTATATAATGCGGCCTTATTTTTTCATAACAAAGTATTTCAGTACGTTAATAAATGATCAAACATTTCTTCTGATAGACCAGGCACTCTTCCAAATGCCTTATGAATATTAACTTAGGGAGTACTAAATATAAACTTAAGAAGTGTGTACTAGTATCATCCCCACTTTAGATATGAGAAAACTGACGTGTCACTTGCCTGAGCTCTCTGGCTAGCAAGTGGTAGAGCCCGGATTTGAGCCCAGTGTCTCTGAGTGGCATAAGTGGTAGACCATCATGGAGACAGTGGTATATTTTCTAGATTCTTCTTTCAGGACTGTCACTCGCTCTTGTAGCTGCAAAAAGTCTTCTAAGGGCTCCTCCTGCCAACCTCACCGGGAATTTCCTGGGGCCAAAGGAAAGTGCCACACCTAAGATTATGACCACTCCCAATGGCAGCCCACTTCCAATGACTGGTTCACGGGGGGATACAAAGGCTCAATTCATTTGCCTCAATTTGAGAAATCCCTGAAGGGCCACCTCAGCTCCAGAGCTCCCACTGGGATAAACTGTTATCTCCGTTATTATCTTATCATAGTTCAAACACTTCTTCTGCCAATCTCAGTTCTCTTCTTTACAGATGGTTACCTCAACCAAGTAACAATCTTTTTATGCCAAAGTTTCTTCATCTGTATAATGAGAACAATGAGAGTGCTTACTTCACCGACTTGTATTAAATATTCAATCAGCTACGATATGTAAAGCATTTATGAGACTCCTAGTATATAGGAAGCATTATATATTACATCTTTTATTGTGAATTAATTTAAATCCATTCTAGGATTATACTGAGAAAAATGAGCCACACACAAAAAAGAGTAAATATTGTATGATTCTATTTGTATGAGTTCCAAGAACAGTCAAAAAATAATCTGTGATAGGAAAAATAATCAGAACAGTGGTTGCATCTAACCTCAGATTGTGGAGAAGTGGTGAGGCAGGAGCAAGGATTGACCGAGAAGGGACATGGAGGAACTTTATGGGGTGAGGAGAACGTTCTATATCTTGAAAGGAGTATAGGTTACATAGGTGTATGCATTTGTCAAAATTTATTAAGTTCTACACCTAAGATCTATGTGTTGTGCTATATTTAACATATACCTCAATTTAAATCAGATTCATTTTCCTAAGTGAAAGAAGCCAGAAACAAAAAGCCATTTATTGTATATTCCATAATATGTCATTTGGGGAAAAGCAAAATTGTAGTGAAGGACAACAAATCAATGTTTCCTGGGGCAAAGAGTAAGAAAGGGGATGACTAAAAAAGGGCAGCAGAAAGGAATTTGGGAGTGATGGAATTGTCCTATCAAGACTGTTCATGTGTCTATCATGTTCCATCATGACTATGTTGATGGATACACAACTCTATGCATTTGCCAAGACCCCTAGAACTGTAGACCCCAGAGTGGATATTACTGTAGGTTAAAAAAAATTAATCCACCAGGTAGTGAAGGGAACATAAAATGGAAAACAAGCTATAACAAATGAATATAAATGTTGTGGAAAATGAATAACACAGCCACAATGAAGGCTATGAAAAGGAAACCAAATTTACTTTGGAAAACTGTGTTTTACCAGATCCTGTAAGTCTGGATCAAAAGAAGTGACCAGAAATCATGTACTCTAGTTCATACATAATGTTTCTCAGAATGGTATGGGTTAGCAATTCTGAAACTAGTTTATGCATACACTAGATCTGAAAAACTAAGTAAATGTATTGTAGACGATGAGAGCCAGTGTATCACAGTCAAAGAAAGATGTTATAAACAAGGAAAGAGAGAAGGCTAGCTCTTATACCACTCCAACTGAGGCGTTTGGTTGGAATAAGAGCTACCGTTATCAATTCCTGCTTTTCATGGATGGATGGGTATATAAAGAGAAAGAGAGAGAGAGAGAGAGAGAGAATGTGTGTATGTAGAGGATAGTATAGATTCATATCTTTCCAAGGTCTGTCAGCTCAGAAGACCTAGAAGAACGACACTCCAGTAATAATGAGAATACCTATCAACCACCCAGAAATTGGTTTCTAAGATATTATTCTAAAGAAAAAGTAAGAAACCAGGGCTCTCTGGAGGAATAGTGGATTCCAGGGCTACGGTAGAGGAAATATAACCTGATCCTGAAATATCACTGAAGGATATTCTAGTGGAAAATAAGGATTCACAAAAAGAAGCCCCTAAAATCTGCTTAAAAATCCCCCCTCAGGTCTTTGAATAGCACCTAACTTGTGCATGTGCAGGGAATGAATCTAGGAGACTTAGAAGAGAAAAGCCACTGAAAACTGAATATTGTGCAGAAATTTCGGAGATCACACATGCCAGGAGTTGAAGGTTGGCTTTTGGAGTCATCTGGAGTGGAATGACCTTGGTAAAAAAAAAAAAGTCCTGGCTTTCAATTATGACCCTAGAAATGTCACAGCCTGAGAGTCAGTGCCACACACTAAGAGTAAGATCTACATCTCGGGAGTCAGTGCAAAACTGAAATAAGTGTGTCATTTTAGGTTCTCCTTCAGAGGCTCAGCATGATCCATTCGTACTGGAAACCTAATCTTTAGAGGAAGGAAACATGATTAAGAGCTTCTACAAGGTATTGTTCACAAGATCCAGCACACAATAAAAGATTAATAGACATGCAGAGCAGCAGGAAAATGCTCTCAATTATCAACATATAAATCAGTAGAAGCAGACCCAGAGACAATCCAGATACCGGAGTTAGCAGACAAGGATTTCAAAATAACTATGAATGAAAGAAACATGGACAATTGTAGAAAATGAAAGACAAACTAGAAATCTTTAAAACAACCAAAGGAAAAGGACACATTTCCTTCAAAAGAGCAATTAGAAGTCTGATAACTTTTCAAAAGAAACTGTGGAAGCAAGAAGACATGAATGACATCTGACAGCTAAAGGGTTGAATGGGAGGAAAATAAACCCTGCCAAATTAACATTCTTTGACTTAAGAAAAATAATCTTCAAAAATGCAGACACTTTAAAGATATTTTCCAAAGGGTGTTTAAAAAAACAAGCTAAAACAATTAAACAAAAGCAGAACTGAAATTCAAGAAACTCTAAAGAGAGTTTTCAGGCTGAAGGAAAACAATTACACCCAAAGACACATAATGTTAGGAATGATCATTGGCAGGAAACAAAATGTAAGTTTTTATAATGAATATTGACTTACTAAAACAATCCTGCATACTTTTACAACTTTTACGTAAGTCTAAACATTTTCAAAATAAAATGCGTTTAAAAACACGTTGAACTGATACCCGAAAACTAACGATGATGGAATCCCCTCCAAGGGAATCCCCACTCCACCCTCCAAGACTAGAGATTATGAAGCCCCAGCAAGTGGTGCTCACAATCTGCATCCAACAGCAGATGTGACAGAAGCCCTAGCGAGACACCACCAGTTCCTCCCAAACCTGAGGCAACTGGAACTCAGATAACATCTGTCATCCACAAACACAAATGCTGGTGTCTGAGCAAGCAAGACCTCCATCCCCTCAAAACTAGAAATTATGAGACTCCAGCAAGAACCCCCTAGTAACTTCCAATTCTAGAAATGAGAGCAGCCCCATAAGTCACACACTTACCTGCTCCTCAACACTAGAAAATGGGAAGCCACAGCCCAGTGACCCACCCAGTCTATGCCAACAGTACCGACTAGGGCAGACCCAGAAAGAGAGACTTCTGATCTCCCCCAACACTAGAAGAAAGGAGTTTTATAAAGACCCCTCCAGAGTCCCTGACTAATGATAAGTCGAATCTCATGCAATTATCCCAATCCTCTCCCTGAATGAGAGACAATGGCCCTCCATCCAGTGACTGCTCCATGTCACCCTAACACTTAAGAAGTGTGAGCCCCATACAAGCAGTGGTCCTCCAGCGTCCAAGCACCAGAGAAAAAAGGAACCTCACTCTCATACTTCCCACTTATCCCCAACATCATGAGGACTCCATCAAATGATAGAAGCTTCAGCAAGTGATCTCCCACATTCCTGCAAGATTAGAGACGTTGGAAACCCCAAAAAGCAACTTACAACCCCCTATACACCGAGAAGAAGGGAGCCCCAACAAATACCACATCATTTTAACCAACACAAACACCAGCTGGCCTCTTTACTCCTCAGACTAGATATGAGTATACCCAGCGAAGAGTAACCTAGTGTCCCTGCCCAGAAAAGAAATGACCAGAGTCTCCCTAGGCAACACACCAGGCTCTCCAATGTAAGTGTCAAACAGATCCTCAGAAAACTCCCTCTCTTCCCATTATCACAAAATAAGAGTCTATAGAAGCATCAGCAAGCAGCACTCAACACATATGAGAGGAGCCCACAATGCAAGTCCCTCAAGTCCCTACCAACAGGACATGCCGGCCCCTGTGGTGATTCCTCCCTAATCTCAAAAACAAGGATCATTCTGAGCCCCAGCTGCCAGCTCATCAGCATCCTCTTGCTATGTATATGTCTCTGTCCCCGACTGTAGTGGAGATATGGAGCCCCATCTAATATCCCCTGCCCTGGGGAATGTTGAGGACCCAGTCTCAGAATAAGGAACACAGCAGTTGTCCTGACAAGCCACTAAACACCCCCAAGCTCCCCTTCTACAGAAGGTGACAGGAGCCCAGGAAGCAGACTTTCCCCCACCATTTCCTACTCCAGCAAACCCCTCTTATCTGTTGCACATCCTGCTGACCATCAGAATATCCTTTACTGCTAAAAGAGTCACTAGGAGCCAAGGAAGGCTGGAGCTGGGGGAGAGGCTGAGAAGGATAGAGAGGGGAGAGGTGCAAGAGTAAAGGGAAAGATGAGACTTTCCATGTCGTCCCAAACACAGCCATGAATTTCAGAGGGCCCAAATAGCTCCAATCAAACCAGGTTCTCAGGGGTGAGCTGGAGCAGAAGAAAAGGAATTCTGGGCTGATGAGGATAGGTCGCCTGGAGGAAAGGTGGGTGAGTAGGCTAGCAGCCAAGATAGCCACCAATGCTACTTTGCACCTGTATTTAGGCCCTGTGCAGTCTCCTCTCACATCCGATTAGCCGTGAATTGTCATGAACCCAAATGATCAATACAGTGCTGCAGAAATGACAGTGTCTCACATCTGAGGCTACATCATAAAACACACTGAAGCTTCCTCCTTGGTCTCTTAGATTGCTCCCTCTCGAGGGGAAGCCATCCACCATGCCATGAGGATGCTCAAGTAGCACTGTGGAGAGGTCCACGTGGAGAGGAACCAACTTGTCAGCACCAATTGCTCACCATTCAGTGAGCCACCTGGGAAGCTCTTCCAGCCTCAGTCAAATTTTGAACTTTAATGACTATGTATGCTAACATGTTTAGGAGTTAAGTATACTGCTGTCTGCAACGTACTTGAAAATGCATTAAACAGAGATGGATTCTTGGGTGATAAATGGATGGAGGTGGCAAAGTAAATATAGTAAATTGTAACTGATGGAATGTAGGTGTGGGCTGTCTTCATTAGGGCTGCCATAGGAAAGTACCACAGACCGGGTGGCTTAAACAGCAGAAATTTACATTCTCATAATTCTGGAGGCTGGAAGTCCAAGATCAAGGTGCCTGCAGGATTGGTTTCTCCTGAGTCCTCTCTCGTTGTCTTCCAGATGACCATCCTCTTGCTGCCTCTTCACGTGGTCATCCCTCTGTGCATGCGTGCCCCTGGCGTCTCTTAGTCTATACGTCCTAATCTCCTCTTATAAGGACAGTGATCAGATTGGATTAGTGTCCACCCTAATGGCCTTATTTTATCTCAGTTACTTTCTTTTAACTCACAGCATCCAAATAAAGTCACAATAAGAGGTACTAGGGATTAGCGGTTCAACACATGACTGTTGAGGAGACAGAATTCTGTCCATAACTTGACTGTTCAACTGTTTCAAATTATTTCCATGCCTGAACATTTTTCCTAAGAATGTGGGTGCAGGTGATGTTCTAAGACAGGAAAGAAAACATGAATTGTTAACAAAAAAATTATGTTGGAACCCCCAGTTGTTCTGTGGAATAGGGATTATCATGGATTTAATATAAATATTAAAGCTGTGAACGTCCTAGAAAAAACCAAGGGATAAGTATTTTATATAGAATCTCAGAGAAAAGATGGTCCTTTAAAAGTATAACATAAAACAAGAAACGAAGTTAACATGTTTGATTTCCTTTAAAAAATCTGCATGGCAGTCATTGCATGGCAGCACCGACTAGAGGCAAAGACAAAAAAAAAGCAAAGAGGAGACCCTGGGGGTGCAGAGTCTGACCTGCGCTGAGCCCGAGTACCCAGCCCGTGGGGAAGGCCGCTGGGGGGCAGTGACCACGCCAGCTGACCGGCGGAGAGAGGACATCATCACAAAAATCTAATTCATTAACATTAAGGAACACTTAGCAACCAAAAACAAAGAATCCGTTGGAGAAATGGACCAATTATGAAGAACAGTTCACAAGAAACACAGAATGCTCTCAGTATAAGAGATGATTCTCAACTTCACCCACCAAAGGAAAAATACGAAGTAAAACACCAAGATTCTTGTTTTTATTTATCAGATTAGGAACATTTACTGTTTGTTTAATATGTTGATCTATTAGGATGTAGAGAAAGTGGCACTCTCATACCACAGTGAAGAGGGGGTGAATTTGAACAACCTCCGCCCCCGGACATGAGGACCTTGACAGGCAGAGAGAACCCAGCTGAGCCCAGGACTTGGCGGGAAAGAGCTGAACTGTGGCAGTGAACTCAGAGAAAGCCGAAACCAGACAGAGAGAGATGAATCTGAACCGCTGAGCCAAGGAGCGGCGGGGAGAGGTGGAGGGAGCAGAGGCGGGCGGAAAGAACTGAAGAGAAACGGAAAGAGCCTAATATGTGAAAACACAGCAGAGGCCAGGCGGAAGGGCCCTAAGCCTGGTTGGAGGAGCCAAGCCCACCCGAAAAGCAGCGAGAGGTGGCGGAGAGAGCCGAGCCCAGGGGCCGCTGGGAATAGATGAGAGGTCGTGGGCAGCGGAGAGAGGACAGGCTGGCGGCGCCCCAGAAGGAAGCGGAGGCGAGGACGGCGGAGAATGAAGGCGACTGCCCTGGATGGGAGCCCGGAGCCTCCCACACGCCCGAGCTGCCCCGAGCGCCCCACAAGAGGGTCGTTGACCCGGTCCCCGCTGCCCTCCTCCCCGCTCCTCCGGCCCCGCCGCTGCCCACGGCGCGGAGCAGTCTGGCCGGACAGTGGCGTGTCCTCCGCCCACGACGAGGACGCGCGTGTCCCCACGGCTGGATCCTCCGGACGTGATGGCTGCGTGGAGTCTGGCGCCGATGTCTGCCTCGGGGACTGACCCTGGGGGTGCAGAGTCTGACCTGTGCTGAGCCCGCGGACCCAGCCCGTGGAGAAGGCCGCTGGGGGGCAGTGACCACGCCAGCTGACCGGAGGTCTGGGAAGAGGCTCCCATCCTAGACCGAGGCTGGAATGCGAACTGTGGGCCCCTCCTGACCTTCTCCCCACTTCCAACACCAGAGCCAGGCTCTCATTCAGGGCTCTTGATTGTGTCCAGCAGAGGATTGTTAGAGTAATCACTCACGGAGCCTCTGGGAGGATGGGGATGGGCTGGAGCCCCACTGAGGCTGCTTCTATTAGCTGTTGTCCAAATCCATCATCATCAGAGCGTTGCTCCCACCTCTTAGTTCAGAGTCTGTGTGGGTGCTTCTGATCCACAGAACTGTTACCCTGGCTGCAGTGTGGAGGCTGCAAATGGACATATCTGGCATTTTCTGCTTTTAAATCAGGATGTTGGTGTTGTCTCCCCACAGGATCACAAAGTGAGTGAAGCCAACAATCCTAGGATAGGGGTTCAGTGGCTGAGAAACCAAGAAGGATGACAGATGTCTACTAGGAGGCCCTGTACTTGAAGTTTTTTAAGAGGAATCACTGGAGACCACATGTGTCAGCAACCTTGGGAATTTCCACTCTAATTGTTTATGTTAAAGTTGCTGCAGCTGGAAAGCATGTATTGGACTTGGCAGTCTTCACTGAGGTGGCCACTACTGGTCCAAACCTCTGCCTTTTAGGGCCCTTGCTAAAGGCTCCACCAGTGTTTACATTGAGGAGACCTGGTGCCTAAGCAGACCTGAGCTGACTGGATGGCAGTGAATACGAAGGGTGATGGGAGACATTGATGTTGGGCCACTGAAGGTGAGAGTGGGACCAGGAAAAGGTGGACCAGAGCAACCCAAATATCATTATCTGATGAATGTATAAACACAACGTGATCTGTATCTCTGTACATTGTGTGTTCTTCAGCCATAAAGATATAAAGGACACGTGCTACACCATGGATGCACCTTGAAGACCATCTGCTAATTGAAAGCATCTAGTCAAAGAAGACCACTTATTATACGATTCCATTTACATGGAATGTCAAATATGGGCAAATCTGTACAGACAGGAAGTAAATTTGTGGTTGTTTAAGTTTGGGGGTGGGAGAAGGAAGTGCATGGGTAATACTCAATTATTTCTATTTGGATCTTTTTACAATTTCTATTTATTGATATTCTCTGTGAATTGAGACATCATTCTCTTTATTTTTGTTGGTCCTTTGTCCCTACTTTCCATTAGCCCTTTGAGCGTATATAAGAGAGTTGTTTTAAAGTCTTTGTCTCATGAGTCCAATGCCTGGGCGTCCTCAGGAAAAACTTATGTCAGTTTCCATTTTATTCATATGAACTGGCTATACTTTCCTCCAGCTTCATATCATTTGTAATTTTGTAGTGGTACCTGGACATTTTGTGTATTAGAATGTGGTCGTTGTGAGAATCAGATTCTTCTCTCTCTCCAGGTTTTGCTGTTGTGGCTTTTTATGAGCTGCAATCATCCTTTTGTTTAGTGACTTTTCAAACTATTTTTGCAAAGACTATGTTCTTTGATGTGTGTGGTCACTGAAATCTCTTTTCAGTTGTCTTAACAATCAGCAAGTGACTTGACAGAGATTTCTTTAAATGCAAGGATCCAAAAGAACACATTTTAACAAAAGAAAAACTTAAAATATCTCCAGTCTTTTTTTTTTTTTGTGAGGAAGATCAGCCTTGAGCTAATATCCATTGCCAATCCTCCTCATTTTTTTTTTTTTTTGCTGAGGAAGACTGACCCTGGGCTAACATCCATGCCCATCTTCCTCTACTTTATATGGGACGCCATCACAACATGGCTTGACAAGCGATTCATTGGTGTGCACCCGGGATCCGAACCTGCGAACCTTGAGCAGCCAAAGCAGAGCGCGTGCACTTAACTGCTTGCGCCACTGGGCCGGCCCCAAAATATCTCCAGTCTTTGCAGCTGGGCCCCCTGTAACTCTTCCTTAGACTTTACCCCCTACCTGCATGGAACCAACAGATCTGCCAGAGGTGCAAGCTCAGGTCTTCTCAGTTCTTCTCTGAGCACCCGTCCATCCTGGGCATGCACATTGCACTCCAGCTTCCCTGGTAGATGCAGTGGCCGTTCTAAGCCTTGATTTCCCAATAAACTTCCTACTCAGATGCCTCCTTTCCAGATTTTTATGTATCTCTCCTGACCCAGCCATCATCCCTCACCCAGACATCTACCAGTAACATAAACCTTTAAATCTTTCATCAGACAATGACACCACCTGGAAAGTCCCTCCTGCCTGAGGGGGAGAAATACCTGTCACCTTCTGCACTGGTCCCTCAGGGACCCAAAAGACAGATCACTACCACCCAGTCACACAATCACCTTATTTGAAGAAGTATGTTAGTATTTGTCATCTGTCATGAGGGAGCCATGTGAGGAATCTTGGCTCCCATCCTCTCACATCCTCCGCTGTACCAGGGTATGGCAGCAGGTAGGCATTAACCAAAAACACCACAGTGCTTTCTTACCCAAATTCAGCCACGTTTTCCTTCATTAATCACTCCTCTGGATGCTGTAAGTTTTTTATTATAATTCAGAGTTGTGAAACACTTGATTCTGTCAGTTTTGTCCAACAGAACGGTTGCTTCAGTGGAGAGAATGATTCTGTGAGCACGTTAATTTGCCTTTGTTGTTAACGGAACTGGGGAAATGTTTTGATATGTCACTTTATCCTTATTCTCTTTCATGTTTATTTTGTTTGGTGGTTGGTTCTCAAAAATTCTTCTTTCATTTCGAAGACTTTCTCTTCCATATGAATTTAAGAATCACCAACACGAATTCAAAAAAAGTTATTTTTAAGTTTATTATGTTGAATCAAGTACTTTTGAGGAAAACAACTCCTCCAATATTGTTATTGAGAACAACTCCTCTGATATTGTTACCATTCATATCTGCCTGAGCCAGCTCCCAAACTCAACTTGAGGGTAGAGGATGTAGTCGGTTGAATAACATCTCCCAAAGATTCAAGTTCACCCAGAACCTCAGAATATGACTTTATTTGCAAACAGGGTCTTTGCAGATGTGATTAAAGATCTGCAGATGAACTCATCCTGGATTTAGGATGGGCCCTCAATTCAATGACTGGTGTCCTTATAAGAAGAAGAGACGACACAGAGACATGGAGGGAAGAAGATCACGTGAAAAACGTAGGCATAGTTTGGAGATCTGCAGCCACAAGACAGGGAAGCAGGTACCAGCAGGAGCTGGAAGAAGTGAGGGAGGATTCTCTGCTGTTGATAAACTGAATCAATTGTAGGGTTCCCCTTTTTTTTCACTCAAACCACCAAATCCTAATCGTACCTTGTCTTAAAAATTCTGATTATCACGTGGCTTATCATATGGATGTCCTGAAGATCATGGACCACGCCCGATGTCATCATTTAAATTTCTCATGTCCGCAATTATCACATATGAATACCTTCGTTTTTCAATGAAACTCATTGAAATCATGGTCTACGTCTAAGAATTCATCAGGAATAAATTAAAGGTATGGGAAAGAAAACCCAACTAATGTTAAGTTAAAATAATTTAACAGAATATAAGAGGGAAGAAAACATGCAATGAGGGAAGAAATCAGCTCATGGTAATGAGACTTGAGGAGTGGATTGTGTCCAGGCACTGAGATGCAGCATACAAATGAGGGGACAGGTCTTGTCCTGACCGTCTGCCAAACCCACCCCTACTCTGCTGTCCTCCCAGGTGGCCTCAGACCCTGTCAGTGGCTCCTACACTGTGACCTCTCTCAGCTCCACTCCCCAGAACTCCAGGTCTGGCAGGTAAGAACCCCATGTATACCCAGCTCTACCTCCTGTTAGATAAAGGGTCCTGTGCCTGGATCCTATTGGACCAGAGAGGGCCATTTGACACCCCCTGTCCCAGGACGTCAAAGGGTTTGGAATATGCAGATTAGCTCACATTGAGGAATTAGAACAGCCTAATCCTAGGGAGGAGTCATCCCCACAACAAAGCTGTGGGCTCCAGGAGGGAGCCATCGTTGTGTCAAATCCAGAGGCCATTGTCAGGAGGCACAAGGCACAGCTGTCCACCTCCACTCACTCTCTGCCCTTCTGTTTCTCAATCACTATGAACTTCTGAAATAGGCTTCCTTCCCCATGTCTGCTAAGACTGCTCTATCAAAGCTCATCAAGAAAGTCCAGAAAATTCCAGATCCTTCCAAAACCATATCAGTCCTTTTCCATCCTGACCCAGTAAAAGAGTCCTACTATCTGACTTCTGTAACTTGACCCTTTTTACCACCAAATATTGTTCATCACATGTTTATTGAATAATTATGGTGTGACCTACTCTGTGAGCAGGTGGACAAGTATCGTTGACTCAGGACCTAGTGTTAAGGTGAAGGCAGGGAGCCTGCTGCCAAGATTCACTCAGTGCAAAATGCTTCCAAACAAAATTTTGCTTGTTAAGAATCTAAGCTTAACTCTAGTTAAAAAAACCACCACGGTTATTTTAGGTAACAGATAAGGCTGTAACAGGTAGACTAAGGGCTAGTTAAATGATATGAAAATGGCTTGTATTTGAGTTAACATTTGGCAAAGATAAGGGTACAACTTATGTTAGAATGAGATATAAAAGCAAGCTTAGTAAAGTAAGACTTTTATGGAATCAAATTAATTTAACGTTAAACAACGTTAAAGCTCTTTACAATAGGTATCATCTTTTCCTGATTGCAAGTATTCTAAAAAATATAACTAAAAATACTAAATGATCCCTTAGGCCAAATTACCTTTAATATACAAGTGAATAAGAATCATGGTAAGCAGAAATTGCAGTATACAAGGACAAATAAAGATCTTCTTTCCTGTCACATGAAACCCGATCTTTCACCCACACAACTGTCGACTCTTCACATTTATGTCTCTCAAAAGAGTTTAATAAAGTGCAATTATAAAATGACAAAGCATCACGGTCCATAGCAAGAAGAGGGGTTGACATTAAATGAGGCAAGTTAAACTGGGGACTGTTCATGGGGAACCACTTTCCCAGGGACACAATTCTTAGCTTCTTCAGCATGACCTTCTCCTATTTTCCATCAGGTCCCAGAACATCGTTCCTGGCTCCTTGCTCTCTCTGCCTCCCTGCCAAACCTGTCTGCCCTCAGGGCCTCAGTCAGTCTTTCCTTTGCTTTTTTCACTTTCTGACTCTGTCTCCAGATGTCTACATAAGTGATGGGCTGTCTGTAGAGTGGTTGGGGGAGACTGAGACCCACTCCTGGGATCACCTCTGCCCAGTCTGAAGACTGTGTGGCACTGGGGTTGAGGCTGGTGTTTAGAGACCCAGCATCAACACAGCCCAGGGATTCACCTGGACCACTGGTGCAATTATATTTAAGGTATTTGTGATATAGAAAGTACTTAAAAGTTCTCCTTCACTGCAGCAGGCCCGGAGTCCCTGCAGTCTCCTGTATGCACAGACTTACTGAAGGTTCTGCAAGGTCTCCTCCCGTTGACTGTACCTGACCTCATTGCCAGGGTGGAAATTTATCCTTGTAACTGGTCTCTTGAAAATGCAGCTGGTGAATCTTATAGGAAGTACAGACCTTTCACGATGTCTCCACTTGCTCTTGGCTAAATGGACCTGTCTTTTCTTCTCTGAAGTCTGCGGCATCAAATTTCTTTTGAGCTTCCCCTTTCAAAACAAAATGATATGTGAAATCTGAATAAAATGGGGGATGCAGACTGCCAGCCATGGAGAAGGTTCTCACTTCATTTGGATCTTCCATCCTCCTGTATCCTGGAGAAATATTTCTCAAACTTCCCTGTGCATCACAATCATCTGGAGGGTTGTTAAAACACAGATTGCTGGACCTCCACCCAAGGAGCCCTGGGGAGGTCTAAGAATTTGCACTTCTCATTGTTCCCTGATGATGCTGATGCTGCTGGCACAGGCACCACACACTGAGAACGAGATCCTGGGACATCAAACTGATATGAGTCAAGGGCAGAGAGGACTATGAAAACCAGATGGTCGTGTGCCCAGAGCATAGTAATTTATTGCCTCATCTCTAATGATATCACGTTCCTCTCAGCAATTTAATGCTCACTTCATTTGCACACATAAGTCCCATCTTCACTCAAATATTCTCCTGTTCATAAGTAAATAACTCACACATGCCATATTCTCATCACACAGTCCTATCCACTGTAAATAACCATTTTTCCTCCCCTGACTCTTCCTCTCTCCTCCTACTCCTCCCTGTTAATCTGGGCTCCACCATCTGACTTAACACAATTCATGCTTCTTAGAAGTCAATCCTGCTCTCACATTTGTTCCACTTCCTCACCCTATTCTAGGCCATCCCATCCATTTCCCTGGCTTCAAATAACAGTAATGAACTAGAAATGCCCGTAGAGTCAGCACAGATCTCGCTTCAACCCTGAGATCCAAATACCCATCTGCCCACTCACAACTTTAGTGATAACTCGATGACTCAGCTTGCAGTTAGCAGGTCCCAAGTTGAACAAACCAGTTCTCCAAAGAATCACCCATATCTCAGGGTCCCCTAATCTCACTTGTTGGTACTGATATCCTGTCTACACCTGAGTGTCATTCTGGATACCCTGCCACTCCACACTTGTACATCAATCAACCATCCGTCCTCCCTCCTGAATCCACCTAAAAATTCTCCAATTTTGAATAATTCTTGAGCACCTTTCAGATTTCCTACAATATGCCATTTCCACAGAGTGGCATTTCCTGATTCAGCCATCAAAATTAATGTCACATTGTCTCTGTTAATTTTTAAAATTTTTAATTGTACGTGTATTTTCATCTATTTCTCTCATAGCGTTTTTCTCACTAAATTGGATACTCCATGAAGTGAAGACTCATGTGGACTGTAATGTTTTACACTGCCATATTCACTCATTGCTGTGCCCTTAGAAGGTACTCAATATATTTATTGAAAGAAATTATTCAAACTCCAATAAATACTTTCTAAAATTTTCAAATAAATTCACTCGACTGAAGTTATACAAGGATATAACCTGTTTTGTGGTATACTGCAATAAATTATCACTAATATTACAAATCCTTTCTGTCTGTAATTCATTTTAAGACTCTAGCCACAATAATCTATTTGAAATGTAAATCAAATCAGTGCACCTTTCCTTTACAATCTCTCATTTCTGTCTTCAGATACTCTTTTTTTCTGTATGTGTGAGGAAGATCGGCCCTGATCTAACATCTGTCAATCCTCTCTTTTTTTTTTTTTGTTGAGGAAGACTGGTCCTGGGCTAACATCCATGCTCACCTTCCTCTACTTCATATGAGATGCCGCCACAGCATGACTTGACAAGAGGTATGTTGGTGCACCCCGGGATCCGAACCGGTGAACCCTGGGCTACTTAAGCAGAGCGCATGCACTTTATTGCTTGCGCCATCAGGCCAGCCCCTCAGATACTTTTTAACAGTGAAGTCATAAATCTCGTTTCATCCCTGTTGTCCTGCCATAATGATTAATACCACCTGTTTCATTCTCCAACATGTCCCAGTTTGGAGGGAAAGTTATTTGATCCTCCCATTTATAGAGCACCTATTATAAGCCAAGTTATATACTAAAACCCATGATCCAGAATTTAACTTAAAAAGTCACTGCCCCTGTTTATTTTAATCTTGGTGAAAGGGATGAGTTAATAAAGAGACTAATGAATGTGTAATATAGTGTTAGGTATAATTAGATCCTGTAATAAACAGTAAGGGCTACGCAGAGATACAGAGACAGAGGGAGGGATGGAGGAAGAACAGTAAGGAGGGATAAAGGGAAAGAAATTACCTACAATTATTTTATTTATTTATTTATTTTGTGAGGAAGATCAGCCCTGAGCTAACATCCATGCCAATCCTCCTCTTTCTTTTGCTGAGGAAGACTTGCCCTGTGCTATCATCTGTGCCCATCTTCCTCAACTTTATATGGGATCCCGCCACAGCTTTGCCTGACAAGTGGTGCCTTAGTGCATGCCCAGGATCTGAACCCAGGCCGCCAGCAGAGGTGCGTGAGCACTTAACCGCTACGGCATGGGGTCACCCACCTACAATTATTGATGATGAAGAGATTAGGGAAGGACTAACTGATGAGGTGATATTTGAGCACAGAACAGAATATTTTTTTAAAAAGACCAATCTAATTGTGAGTAAAAAATTTTCCAGAGATGGGAACAATGTGAAAGGTGCAGGGCTGAATACTAATTCCACTTCCCAGTGATTTTGTTGGTTAAAAACAAAACAAAACAAAACAAAACAAAACCAATGTCTGGCCTATTAACCCAAGAAAGCTCCCTCTACAGAAAATTACAATACCTTGAACATTACCTAACAAACATTAACACCTAAGAAACAACATTCAGTAAGGTTTGGTCTTGTTTTAAGTGCTACGGTCTGCTCACTTAAAGAGGTTTCACAGAAGGACAAAGTGTAGAAATGGACATTCTTGCCGTCCATATGGATTCCACGCTCACCAGTATAGGCTGGCTTGGAAAACAGAACAATGCAGCTTCCTCCATGGCTGAAGAGTTGTCCTGCTGACCCCACTCCTGATGTGTAGACAGCCTGTGGATTGCTGGAAAATGCAGGGACTTCTGCCTCTGATTCCCCTTTTATGGAGGAAGGGAGTGGATAATCCAATCTGTGGATGATCCAGAGGAGACATCCTGTCTCTTATCAATGGGATTTGAGAGATTCCTAAAGCTTTATACCTAAACACATAAATGTTGGATTATTGACACTATCAGATACTGTTGGTAGATGAAAAAATTTAATACAATTGTGTGGGGAGGTGGTATTTGCAGTTTCTATCAATATTTTAATGTTTCCTTTTTCTTCCACTATGGATACCTTCTGTAAAATTAGAAATGGAAGTGTATATGTACAAAATGTCCACACAACTTATGTTTTAATAGGAAAAAATAGAGACTGTGTAAACGTTTATCAATAAAAGAATGTCCAAAATTTTTATTAACAAGTCTCTAGAACATAGCACAGAGCCATTAAAAAGAAATTAGTATTTTGTGCATTAACATCTCAGGTAATTTCCAGTAAACTTGTAATTATTTCAACCGTCTTACTCTTTCCCTTCCATTTGACCCGAATAATTAATGTTCCTTTACTCTCTTTACTTCACTGATGTTGATTTAACTCTTTTATTATTCCATTAATTCCTCTATAAACTTATTAGTTGAAATCATATAGAAATCTTTGTTTAATTGCGCTAATGGTTAAATCCTGAATCCTTAATAAAGCCTAATATGAATAATTACTTTTAACATCTCCCCCAAATGCTAATACCTTCAACACTTTCAATTCTATTTTTAACCTTCCTGACATTTGTATTACTGTTTTCATGCATTTTATTCTACATATATTTTAATCTCCATGAGAGATTTCTAGAATTACTTCACAAAATAAAATTCACTTATATTTATTTATAAATTTTCCTTTCCTTTCCTCTTCAGTCCTTACTGCATTCCTGGTTTTCAACCTGGGATCATATTCCTTCGGCTGTGATAACTCACTGCGGTATTTTGTCTAATTCAAGGCTACTAACAATGAAAAGTTTCACTTTAAGTTTTTCTAGAACATTGTAATTTGGGGCACTATTGCTGCTGGGTGTAGAATTCTGGTTTGACATGAGATATCTTTTAGCATTTTAAAAATGCTGCTCTGTTGATATCTATCTTATTTTCTTTATGGGTAGAAATCACCAATTGGCCTTTTTCTTGCTTATTTGGCCTCTCTAGTCCCTAAAATCCTTTACATTAACTTTGGATTTTAGACCATAGTTTATTTCATTAATATTTCCTGTATATGCACTCTGCTTAGGGAATCTTGAATTAATTGAACCTGTGGATTGATGTCTTTCATCAACTGGGAACATGCTTGTGTATTTTCACTTCTGATATCAATTCCTCCCCATGTTCTCTCTACTCCCCTTTTAATCACATCCCATGTGTCTTCTAATTCTACCCTGAATTTTCCAATGTCATTGGCCCTATGGTTTTATTGAGAGATTTGCTCTTGAGCTGTCTTCCACTTTAGTAAATCAGCCTTTTGCTGGAATCAATTCCTTCTTAGTTACTTAAATTCTTAATTTAAGTTCTAACATAAACACAATATATAACTTGAAATTTTTTAAAAAAGAGATAGCAGAGCAGTTTGACAATAAGGAGAAAATGATTTCCTTTTGATACAATAAAACTTAAATAGATAGGAGAAAATTATATATTGGATCATATTAAGATATATGAGGAGCCAGTATTCATTAAAATTCACCAGTAAGACAGAGTGGTTGGAAAACCTGAATATCTTCTTCTTTGTACTGATGTGGACTACATTTTGAAATGATAATATTTAGATTTCTTTGGTTAAATAAAAATGTTATAAAATACAGTTTCATCTGTTTGTATTTACTTCTTTCACATGTGTTCTGGAAAATTTAAATGACATAGGTCACGTTGTGATGTCACTGTTGGTCTTGGTTGGATAGAGCCATGATGTGATGGTTAACTTTAGCTGTCAACTTGACTACACTCAGGGATGCCCAGATAGACTGTGAAGCATTATTTCTGGGTGTGCCTGTGAGGATGTTTCTGGAAGAGATTAGCATTTGATTCCATAGTCTACATAAACAAACCCACCCTGACTAGTGTGGGTGGGCATCATCTAATCTGTTAAGGGCTCAATAGAACAAAAAGCAAAGAAAGGCTGAATCCACTATCTCCTCCTGACCTGGGATGTCCATCATTTCCTGCCCGTGGAAATCAGATGTCCTGGTTCTAAGGCGTTCAGACTCTGACAGAATTATATCACTGTTTTTTCTGGTTCTCCAGCTTGCAGATGGCAGATTGTGGAACTTCTCAACCTCCATAGCCTTGTGAGCCAATTGCTACAATAAATCTCCACTTCCATATGTTTATATATATTCTATGTTGCTATTTCTCTAGAGAATCCTGACTAACACACATGGATAACAAACTGCATATTAAGTGCACCTGGAGGAAATTTCCCAAGGCATAGGTGGCTCCCCCAACCCCCAGGAGGAAGCTATTCATCCCATTTAGGCAACAGGCATGAGCACGTGCACACACACACACACACACACACACAAAAGACAAGTAATTTGAAAATGTGCTCAAGCTCAAACTCTCAGTCTCTGCCTTATCGTTCATCACAGCAGTGATTTCTACATGGCATGTTATACATCCTTTGCCATTTATGATCTCTTTCCTCTCACTAAGACTAAATCAAACAGGGGCAGTCAGTCTATTTAGTTATTTTGTAGATCACGGGTTTTATACCAGAGCTTTGCATGTAGTAAGTGCTTTACAAATAGAATGACCAAATAGTTTTCCCTCCAAACTGGAACATATCAGGTAATGAAAAGGGTAGTATTAATATTTATGATAAGACAACAGGAGAAATATGTGCTGAAGATAGAAATGGAGGATTTAAAAGTTAAGATGAACTGATCACTTTTACATTTTAAACAGATCATTGTAACTAGAGTCTCGTGATTGGATTACCAGGAGAAAGGATTTGGAATCTTAAGCTACTCTTGCTAATTTATTGCAGTGTACCACTATAAAGGTGGTATATTTGCACAAGAGTAGTTACGTGGAGGGGCCGGCCCCGTGGCTTAGCAGTTAAGTGCATGCTCTGCTGCTGGTGGCTGGGGTTCGGATCCTGGGTGCACACCAATGCACTACTTCTCTGGCCATGATGAGGCAATGTACCACATACAGCAACTAGAAGGATGTGCAACTATGACATACAACTCTCTGCTGGGGCTTTGGGGAAAAAAAGGAGGAGGACTGGCAATAGATGTCAATTCAGAGCCAGTCTTCCTCAACAAAAAGAGGAGGATTAGCATGGATGTTAGCTCAGGGCTGATCTACCTTGGAAAAAAAAATAAGATTAGTTAAGTGGATGGATTTAAAATATTTCATGAAGCAAAGTTTTAGTGTTTGAATTTTATATGTATATAATATAAAATATATATTGTGCACATAATATATGTGAGCCCTTTTTGTGTGCAAAGCCACATGTGAACACTATTGTGTGAAAATTTGGAAAATCCATATTAGTCTTGTCTTCATTGGATATCTAATTTAGTGAGAAAGAACCAAATCTTGAAAGAAATAGATAATAATGCACATATAACTAAAATAGAAAAAAAATCAACAAAGAGGAAAAATGGGGTTTTGTAATTTAGGTTATTAGAGCAAGAGAGTTCACTGTGTGGAAATGCTAATTTGTAGGAGACCTGAAAGGTGATTAGAAATAAATCAGAAGTGGATAACCCGTAGGTAGATTCAGAAGGGTGGATGGATGGTTCATTGATATGTGAGTGTGGGGTGGCAGGTTGTCCAGAGTGACACCCAAGGGTAGACAGGTTATTACCACAAATAAGTGAGTTTGGGGACACTGAGAGAGAAGCAAATTATTTGGGGAAGCGATTTGTTCAACTTGGGACCTAGTCATTGTGAGTTGAGTCATCACTGATGTGGTGAGTGGGCAGGTAGATAAATGGGTCTGGAGATCAGAGTTAAGTCTCTGTTGATTCTTTGGACATGTTTGGCTCATTAGTGGTATTTGAAGCCAGAGAAATGGATGGGGTTGCCCTAGAAGGAGGGTGCAGATGGGGAACAGTTGTCAGAGCAGTGCTGACTTCTGGGAAGCATCAGTCGTTGTGGGGTGGTCATAAAGAGAAGCCAGGAATTTGCTCGGGAAGTTTAGACAGGCAAGAGCAGGACAGTGTAGGGTGGTGAATCCCAAGGACAAATGGTCTTTTAAAAGGACATTGGAGTCCGCAATGTCAAGTGCTACTGCAGAGCGTGTCAGATCAATCATGAAAAGTCCCTAGTGGATTAGTAAGAGACATGGCTTGTGAGGTTAACAAGAGAAGCATCCGCAGAATCTGAGTGGGATTGGGTGGGCACTGTGGAAACAGAGGCATTGGGATATATGTGAACGTTTCACAATGGATCCTTGGCAGGAGGAGGGGAGGAGGGTTGTGGAGGGTGAGGACTATTAAGAATGCTGGATGAAAGACTGGTTTGTAGATGGTAGAGATTTGTGCATATTTGAAACTTGAGGGGTGATTCCAGTAGGGAAGTTATTGAAAGCACAACAAATATTGAGGGCGTAATGTCATTGAAATGGAAGGAAAAGATAAAAATCAGAGTGGTTTCAGCCAAGAAATCAATTTCTTTGCATATAACAACAGAAAAGGTGTGAGAAATGAATTTCTCATGAGGAATATTTGTAGATCTGATGACTAGAGAGTGAAATAGTTCTTGTCTGGGGGTTAACAATTTATCTGTGAAATATGGAGGAGGTCGGAATATAGAGATTTATGGAACTCAAGAAATGGAAAGAATTGAGTAGAGCATTCAGGAAGCATTAGAAAAATGCATATAGGTCCATTGGTTGCTGTTGATTATTTGTTGGGATACACAGACTTCTTGTGCATTCTATGTTCAGTGCAAGTGTCAACATGGCATGGCAGTATTTGAAATCATCTGAATTGTGCAGGGTGGATATGATGGCAATAAGGAATCTGGGAGTATGGTCAGTGGATGTTTTAAATGATGGACTGTGGAAACTGAGCTTAATAGACAGGAGTATGAGAAGAAAAGAAAGAGAGGCTTGTGAAGATATTCCTGCTGGAGTAATCTAGTTTATTAAAGAATGGTTATTTAGAGTTGATTTCTTTGTGTAAAAACTGGAAATGTGGAAATTTGTGTTGGGAATATGGTGTTTCTGAATTACTGATTTGCGAGCAGGAGAATTTTGGATGAAGATAGGATCGGGGTGTGGAAGTGAATGACTAGGGATGGAATAGTGAATAATGTCATTAGAGATGAGGCCCTGAAAGGAGCTATGGAGTGCTTGGAACTCTGTGTCCCAATAACAGTGTGCTGTGGGGCACCAGCATGTGTGTATTTGACCATGACAGAGAGAGGAGGAGAGGAACGAACTGAAGCAAGTTGGCGGACGGCAGCTGGTCTGGATTTGACACTGGATAATGACCTTGAGCTTTCTGTCCTTGTCTCACATCAGCTTGATGGTGTCACTGAATCCTGTTCTCCACGTGTTTTCCCTGTACCAGCAGCATCAACATCACCTCTTAGAAATGAAAATTCTCCATTCCTTCCCCAGACCTACTAGGGTTGAGGTCCAGCAATCTGACTTTTAAAAACCCTCCAATGATTGTGATGCACAGTGTGATTTGAGACATGTCTCCAGGGATAGAAGGAAGGTGGAATATCCACGTGAGCTGAGAACGTTCTCCATGGATGGTAGTGTTCATCCTCCATTTTGTTCAAATTTCACATTTTATTTTGTTTTGAAAATGAAAGATCAAAAAATATTCCCCGAATTCATAGTGGAAACAGTAAGACCATGAAACTAAACACAATCAGAAAACTGAAGATCTATGCACCCTGAAGCCTAAGCAGCTTCATGTTCCTGAGGCCAGTTACTGGAATAACTTCCCGTCCTGGCAGTGAGGTCAGGTGCAGTCAGTGGGAGCAGACTCTGGAGAAGCCCCAGCAAGTCTGTGGATACAGCAGACTGCAGGGACCCCAGGCCTGCAGCAGTAAAGGAGAACTCTTAAGTTCTTTGGAGTCGCAAATACCTTCGAAACAGTCACACAGGCTGGTCCATGTGAATCCCTGGACCAAGTAGGGTCCGAGGGATCTGCACACCAGCCCTGATCCCACCCCGGCCCACTGTCCATATTGGGCAGAGATGAGTCCAGGAATGGGTCTGGATCGCTCACAGACCCTCTGCAGGCAACAGGCATCTTCTAGAGATATCAGGAGACAGACACAGAAAGTGAAGAAAAGCATGGGAGAGACTGTGGTCTCGAGGACACACGAGATTGCCGGGGAGGCAGACAGAGCAAGGAGCCAAGAAAGGCATCCTGAAAACACAGTGAGGAAAGCAGCTTCAGTGCTGAAGAAAAGGTGAGTGGTGCCATTGAGAAATTCCCCATGACACAGGCTTGACTCTCACAGCATCTCTTTGTAACGTCCATCATGATCTTGACCTTTCATGGTAAACCTCAATATTTATTTATTTGAGTATACTTGGTGAGTTTTCTCCTTATTATATAAAAATTTATAGGATAATTGAAGCTGAGGAATTAGTGTTTTGAACTTACATTTGTTTTTTCTAGAACTTACACTCGATGAAGTGATGATACCTACTTGAATGAGATTTGTCTTTTAATGTATATTAAATCCAATTCCATACATTTTTATTGTGATTTTGAGGTTTTCTTTTTTTTTTTTTTTGCTGAGAAAGATTCACCGAGATAACATTTGTTGTCAGTCTTCCTTTACTTTCTATGCAGGTCACCGTCACGGCGTGGCTGCTAATGAGTATTGTATGTCCGTGCCTGGTAACTGGACCTGGGCCACCAAAGCACAACATGCCAAACTTAACCCCTCGACCAGGGGCCAGCATTATGATTTTGCATCTAATTATAACATAAAATCCATCAATCTTTTTCTTCATTGTCACATGGTAATTCAGACATAGGTGATTTCTATATCATGAATTAAGTATTTCTTCTCTGTTACCTGGCAAATTTGTGTAGCTTTGATTTTGGAATCTAAACAAGGAGCATACCCCCTGGGGACATTATGTTCCACTCAGAGAACCTTGCAGCAGGCTCATTGCCTTCCTTCCCACATTAGATCCAGAGTCGTGGAAATGTGTTTGCCTTGCACACAGCACAGAATAGATAGGAATTACTCAACAAACATGTGATAAGTGAACAATTGGTGGCATCATCAGGTCATTCACAGAAGCCAGACTGAGAGAGAACTTCCTTATGTCAACAAGGAGAAGTATTCCTTTATATTTGTGATGTTTTAATTTGTAACATTGCAATGTGAACACCAAGTATACTACTTTTATCAAAATTGTGTTCTGAAGGTTTTCAAAAATCTCGAAATCTCAGAGTAGAGATAAATCAATCTCTGTGAACCTGTTACTTGCTTCAAAGATTGTCAACTCGTATACCATCTGACTTTGTTTATCCTCACACCAAGACTCTAAGAATTTACCAGCTGAGATGGCTGAGAGCACATCATTTCAGCTGTAAATATTTCAGTTTCTCTTACAGCTGAGGGATTTTTTCAACAGAAACACAATAACGTTATCACATACAAAAATAAAAATTTCATTCGGATAATCAACTATCTAGTCAGTATCCAAAGTCTCCCAGTTTTGTCAAGGTTATTTCTTGGTTTTACATTTTATTTGAGTCAGGATCTTAATGAAACCCTTCTTTTGCAATTGGTTGATCTGTTTCTGAAGTCACTTTTAATCTCTTAGTAGTTCATGCATCTTGGGATTTGGGTGGGATATGAGTGTGTGTGTTTGTGTGTCTATACCGATGTGTGAATTCTTTCTTTCCCGGATGACAGGGCCCTGGAAAGAAAGTCCTGGGCTCTGGGAACCAGGATTTCTACTCTGCTTCTGGCTGAACTAAAAGGCCTCACTGGGTGACACTTGCAGCCTTCAGAAAGGAGGGGGAAGAAGTATCAACGAAGTCAATACAATGGCCCTTGTCTTACAGGGTGTTTCCAGGGCATGATGTTCAAAATGGTGGGTGGTAACACTTTAGCTCCTGGTCCTGGGGTGGGTTCTTGGGGTGAGCTCTGAGCAGTGTCTGTTCACCACCCACACGGGGAGCATTTCAGTATTTTAATTGGTAAGGTTGTGTTTGTTGTGTCTGTGGTGTTTAAGATTGGTGATATTCCCCTGCTGGACCCACTTCTATACCTGCTCCTCTCCTGCCTCATCTTTCAAAACTCCCAACAGGAAAGTTTCACATCCCTGTAACACAAATCCACACAACCACAGCACAGACTGGAGAAAAGAACACAGATGTCCCAGGGGCTATGTGCTCTATGCACTCAGGCACAACTGCCCCTTTGGGACAAGTCAGCAACAAGACGACTGAGTGTGTAAACTTGTGATTGTCTGAGACCATGGACCTCAGAAGCACACGGGCCCAGATGTCACCGTGGGCAGCAAGGGATGGTGTGGGTCATTCAGTGGACAGGATTAAGGTCTATTGTCCTGGCAAACCAGAGCTCACCCCTGATCCATCAGGCACAGTCGGGGAGGAATGGCCACGATGTACGTGACAGGGAGGCTGGGGGCCTTCTAGCGAATTTCTGCGCAAAGAGAATCATACAAGGAAGTGTGGGGATGCTATAAATCCTAGTCCACAGAGAGCAGTGAGGTTTATGATTGTACCTTTAAAAGCTGCATCGTGAATCTTTCCCTCTGGATACGAAACAAGCAGGAAAAGGACTTCCAAGTGCATGGGGCAGGATCCTAGGAGGATTCCAATCGAGGCGAAGGGTGAACAGGGAGCCCTAGAGGCGGCCTGAGGTGGATGTCCTGTCGGCCCTTAGTCTATCTGCACATGGTCTTCCTCTGGCCTTGTCCCTTCCACAGGCAAACTTTTCTCTTTCTACTTTTTTTCCTCATTTAGTGTAGATGCAAATCCAGAGACTGATTAGAAAACGGCAAGTTCCAATATCTGATCAAAAGAAACCTCAACAAGAGGAGAAAAAACATTTTTTCTTCCTTGAAAGCTGTAGAAAGACAGCCACTATCCTAGGGAAGGACATGGTCCTGGTAAGTGCTATTTGAAAAACACCCACATTTCAGTGGTTGTTGATCTGCCTGGGAAAGTCCCTCCAACCTCTACCTTCAGGGAGATCTGAGGGGCTGTCTCTGCTCCTGTCCCAGGTGAACCACACTGAAATGCACCTGTCTTCTGAGGAAGGGGACTTGAGGGTGTCATTCAGTATCCACGGAGGAGACTGGTCCTCCCCCTCCCTTCTGTCATATACAATAAGCTGTAACCATACACAAGTTCTTAATTCAAGGAGGAAAGTAAGATTCTGTGTCTTGTTTACATGAGCATAAGCATTGAAAGAACCACACCACAACACCCAGGCTGTGACAGAAGCAGGATATAACGTAAGGGTCAAATCTACCATTTACTATTAAAGAAATAATATCACTCCTCCCCAATGGGTTAACAGTCACTGGGGTGCAGATGTCAGGGAGTTGGAAGGGGTGGGGTCCTCCCTCTGGGGCTTTAGGGGAAACCAGGGAAAGTCTTAGGATGTCCTCCTTCACTCAGGTGGGAAGAGCTGGCCAGGTGCACCCCGAGGGCGCCAGTGTCACCGCTGCTCAGGAGGAGCTGAACTTGTGGTCTCCAGAGTGTTATGACTCCTTGCCAAGGGCACGGTGGCTGAAGAGAAGAAACAGACTATTTTGGGGTGCCTACCTGAGATTCACGGCACACCTCCCTGCCCCCCTTCACTCTGATCCAAACCCTGTGCCGAGTGCTCAGTCCATCAACAGCACCCCGTTTATCCCTGATGCGGAAGGCATCATTTAGCATCACCCATTTCAGAGGAGGCAACCGAGTCCCAGAGAAGAGAGGGGAGCAGCCTTTCACAGGCCTGGTCAGCAGTGGCGCTGGGATCCAGGCCCATGCTTAGCCTGAAGATATACTGAGCCCCTGGATTCAGTCGCTGCTGGTCCCAACACTCGGTAGACCCTGAAAAGGAGGATGGCCAGTTCTTTCTCTTGAAGAGCCGCATTTTGCTCACCTTCTGGTGTATGGGCTTCAGCCGGCAGGAGAGGCAGTAGCTACAGGACAGAGCGGCCTGTGAGCTACCAGGACCCGCACTTCAGGTGTCCCTCCCAGAGCCTGCCAGCAGCTGAGTCCCGGTGCTCCATGGGTCACCATGCATTGAGGTCTGGGGCTGATCAGGGAGCCAGGCCACACGCTCTGAAACTGGCCATCAGAGAGAGTCTGACCTGCCCTCACCCAACTCCTGTGCCCTCACCTCTCTTCGACACTGAGGGGCTCCATGGCCTGGAACCAGGCCCCAAATCGGTCTTCGGGCTCCAGGTCATACTTATTTGCAGCCTGCTGGAGCAGCTGGATCCTCCTGATGACTTTGCATTTCTGGGAGGAAGGACAGGGTACAGACAGGGCTTGGGTGGGGAACCCTGTCAGGGACTTGTGGGGAGTGAGGATCACTCCTCACTCGGGAACCCTCCTACTTTCCCACTCAATTCAGGACTTGCCTGTCCTCACAGTTGGCTTGAATTAGTTCCTCATCCAGGAAGGTGTCCTTGATGCCAGCCCCTCCCGCACCCGCCAACGTGATGTGATTCCCAACTTTGTGGATCTAACTCATCCAATAGATGTAAGACCCGAGGGATGAGGACACGAAACATCTTGCCACGCGAGGTCTGTGATTTCCACTTCCCCACCCTCCCCACAGCTGCTCACCTCACACCATTTCTGGGGTTCACCAGATTTCCCTGGAAAGGAGACAGTGAATGTCCATCAGAAACAGCCCCCCAAGCCCATAACCAGCCCCTATTCCACCCCTTCTCAGGCTGCAGGACTGTAAGTGCCCAGCAGAGGGCAGAACTTCCACAAAGAGATCTTGACACTGGGCCAGGCTCTGGGCTCCAGAACAGGAGGAACAGGGGAGCTGAAGCCAGAGACCTTGTAGCCCACCCATTTCTGATGACAGACGGGAAGACTGAGGCCTCAGGCAAGAAGTGACAGCTGGACCACAGGTGTGCTTCCTGACTTGCAGGGACTGATGGCACTCCCCCAGGGGCAGGGCCTGATGGGGAGGCTGAGTGCAGCTCAGACACAGCCTCTTGCAGCTCTGCAGGCAGGCAGCTCTGAGCTTCCTTCCCCCGGCTGGGGAGCCTCGTGGGGGCTTACGTGGAGCCTCCGTTCCCACATCGCTAAGATGAGCCTGACTCCCCAGCTCCCAGGGGTGGCCGTGGGGCTCTCATGAGAGGAGGTTTGCCAGGTACTGAGAACTCAGGGGCCAGTGCAGGGCTTTCTCATCCCAAACCTCAGGTTCCTGCTCCCTGGCCCAACTCCAGGTTCACTCACTTCCAGATCATCCTCCATCCCAATATTTAGCAGCTTCAGGTGATAGAGGTACATGCCCAGGAAGGGAATGACACCCTGTGAAATCAGGGTGGGAGGGGTGATGAGTCCCACCTCTCAGGTGCCCCCATGGACCCTCCCCCAAATGACTTCACCCCATCCTCCTGTCCACCACAGACTCCCACAGAGAGCAGCCTAGGACCCTCAGCAGCCTCCCCACAGTTGCACCCTCCAGGACCACCCAACGTCCCCCGTCAGCTACCAGGGGCAGCTTTTGGCAAATCCCAGGTTGTGCGGTCCCTGCCACACACCCCCAAATCCACCCTCAGCCCAGCCATTCCAGGCCTCCTCCTGGTCACTTCCAGGGCAGGTATTTCAAGCTCTGGGGCTCTAGGAGCTGGGCTGGAGGAGGAGGGACCCGTCTCTTGGGGAGGCCTCCAGCCGTGAGGGAGGAGACCCCCTCCTCTGACACCTGGACCCTCCCCCTCAGGCCCCCTCAGCTGCTGCTACCTCTCCTTGGCTCCCTGGTGGTCCATCTCCAGGGTGGCCCTCACAGAGGTCACATCCTACAGGTTCACGGACAGGCTCCGGAGGCCATGCACCCTTCCCCGAGTCTCCCAGGCCCTTGATCTTGGACCCTGGACATCTGGTGTCTATGGCTGCTCCCATTCTAGAGTGCTCTGATTCTAGTCAATCCCACCTCCAACACTCCCTCCTCTGTGCCCTCAGGCCTTCCCAGACCCCTAAGCCTTTCTCTTCATCAGGAAAGTGTGAGGAGGACTCCCCATGCCTCTCAGGGTTCCCTGAGGACTCAGTGTCATCTAACTGTCACCAGTACTCTCCCCTCGCCCCTCGAGGAGGAGGAGCACAAAGCTCTTCCACATTCCTCTCCCCCTTTTACCTCATCACCCCTGTGAGGCCTGTACCACAGATCATCTCCCTCCATTTCCCAGATGAGGAGACCGAGGCCCACAAAGGGGCAGTGACTTGCTCAGGGGCCCACAGAGGAGAGACCGCTTCCCCTCCCAGCAAGATGCCCTGTCCCCCGGCCTTCACTCCTCCTCCAGACACACGTCTGACCAAGGTCCTGTCCTCTGGACTCTCGGGGTGTGTCTAGGCGCTTAGTCAGGCTGAGCATGGATGGGGAGGCAAAAGGTGTCTCAGGGGGCATATCCAAGTGGCTTCTGCCTGTCCCAGCCCCTGGGATTTTCTGACTCCAGGCTGGACCTGAGGCCATGCTAAATGCCTCAGCTCCCTACAATGCCCTCAGGATTGTCCCTGCACAGAACTCCTCCTTCATTCACTCAGGAAGGGGACCCCTTTCAGCCACATCTGAGTGACAGTGTAGGGGGTGACCAGGGCGCTGTGTAATGGTGACATTTGCATCCCTTTTTACTTGGAAACTTCTAATGTCCTGCCAGGAAGGTCCACTCAGAATCTGTAGGTTCCCCGATAATTCTTATTGCCATCTGGGGAGTATCCTTGTCAACAAGGCACCAGGGTAGACTCTCACTGGGTTGTCAGCAATGACCACTATCGGGATAGAGTGCAGAGTCCCAGAGAGCACACAGTTCTGTCCCAGATCCACCATACGTTCCAAGGCTGGGCAGCCCGTGTGTCCACCTGGCCTGTGTGACCACACAGTGCCCGTCCCTGGGGCAGGCAGGGTGCTCTTCCCTGGGAGGTGCAGTGAAGACCGAAGGAACAGCAGGGGCCTGGCTTCCTGAGGACAGCCTGGGCTGTTTTAGGAAGAAAGGAACCCCCACCCACTCCATCCACCCACTAGCCTGGAGGATGAGGGCCAGCTGATGGGCTCGCATGGAAGCCAGAGACCTGCTCATTCTGCCAGCTCCTCACCTCCTGGAACAGTCCAACCAACACCACTCTACGACATGACAAAGGCCTCCTACCCCAAACAGTCCCCACCTGCCCCTGCAGCTCACACCCTCCGCTTCCTGTCAATCTTGACAAGACACACCGTTATTTCTCAGGTAACCTTAAGTGAAAAACTTACCAAAGAACACCCTGCCTGGTCCCTCCTCCCCCTCACCTTCCCTCCTTCCAGATCTCGAGCCTCCTCTCACCTCCGTGAGCAGTTTCCTCCTCTCCCACTGGTCCATTCTGCACAAGGTTTTAAATTTTTTGCAGTTCCTCCTGAGGAGGGAAAAAAGGAATGAAACACTGTGAGGTGGTTTAAAGGTAAATCTCTTTTGTTTGAAAACGCAGAATTATACAGACAGCCTGGATGAACGTTTTCAATGTGTCCTCTGAGCCCAGAGGTCTCTGGGACTGGAGAGGGGGCTCTCCTGTTGCCACCTGGGGCCTTCAATCTCTTATCTACTGAACAAACCTGTTTTAAAGTGTTTTGATTTCAGGTGGACAGAGAGTTCTGTTGCTGCAAAGCAAACACTTGAAAATCTTCAATTTGGTTCAAGCCAGGGTCTGGCACTTCGGGAAACTGATTCCTGAAGCAGAACCACTGGCCTAAGTTTCCAGAAAGACTCCATGCCTCCCAACCAGGTCAGACCCTGTCCCCGGGGTTCATTGTCTCCCAGGAGGTCCCAGCTTACTGAAGGGCAATGGCAGCCCTGTGGGGGGTGTCTGGTCCACGCAGGTGGTGCCTCTCATGGAGAGAAGTCTACCCACCTGGACCCCCGTCTCCATGTCTTTTTTAAATGCTGAATGGAGGGGCTCTGCATTGCCCAGAGTATGGCATGGAGTGAAGACAAGTTCCTCAGGCCATGGCACTTCTGGGGAACGGAAGAGAATGTGTTGTGAGGGGGAGCTGGAGCCCTGCTTCCTCTGGCTTCTGTCCCCTCATGGATGTCTCCTGTCCTGGATGAGACAGAGGCTCAGGAAACCCGGGAAGAGCACAGCTGGACCCTGATGAGGAACACTCCCAGGGAGGAGGATTTTAGCTCAAGCCAAGGAAGGAGCCCAGGATGGGGTGAGCTTCCTACCACTGGGACCAGGAGTCAGGTCATCGAGGCCCTGGCAGGAGGAGCTTAAGGATTGTGTGAAGGCTCAGACCACAGACTTCAATCCTGAGAACTGAGTAAGGAGAAGGAACGGTTCCCATGACTCTAGAGAGGGGTTCCCTGGGCCTCCCACATCTTACCTTCGCCACCTGGATCCAGAGCTCCAACACCCTGATGCTGTCCTGGGCCATCATGCTCGGGTCCCCGAGGCAGGTGGTGATGACATATTTGACCACTCTGCTAAAGTGGGTCATGGTGGCATGGATAGTGGGTGCAAGGTGCTCGTTGGCCCTGTTGTCGCACTGCGACCAGATGGAGTCCAGGAAGTCATGGGGTATCACTTTCTTGAAGAGCTCCTGGGGAGGACAGGGAGTGTCACGCAGCCCTGCCACAGCCCAGCTCAGCGTCCGCAGCCCCCAGTCCCAGGCCAGGTCAGTGATGAGAGCTGGAGTTCAGGATGCTGAGAATGCGGCCTGAGGCTTGTGGGAGTCCCTGGGTGTTGCCTGTGTCCCCTGAGGGTACCCAGCACAGGATGACCCAGGACCCGATACTGTGGCCCAGGGAAGTGGCATTTGCTCACCGCCCAGTCTCACTTCGTCCAAGCACCAGAACTTGGCTCCTGCTTTACCATCTCTTGGGCATCTTCCACCAATTCTGATCATCCTGGGGTCTGACTCCTCTTTCAGATGCACATTCCCCCAAGGGAGCAACAACCACGGGCTTTGTTTGTCTGCCATGTAGTCATGTACACATGAGGTGCCTAATAAGTGCTGAGCCTGTTGCGGCCTCCTGGGCAAATGAGTGAACTATCCAAGGACCAGACAGCACTTCAGTGTGCTCCCCTCCCTCACCAAAACACAGACTATGCCCAACTTCCTCTCTGCTCCACCTCATCCATCTGTACAGCCACTCTGCATGGCAGCTGCTCTCAGAGTCCATCTCTACTGTCCACATGAGGACAGCAAAGGCTTGGGAGTTAAGAAGGCTGCTCAGGTTACATGAGGATAAGCAGGGAAGCTGGACTGAGATCATGGGATTCTGGATCAGGAAATGGCAGGTGTGGGGCAGCTCATGGCACAGCGAAGTCCTGCCCCACCTGCCCTGAGAGCCCCACTGCTCACCACATCCATCAGTTTCAACTGCTCTGCCACCAGCCAGGGAAGGGAACTCCAAGAAGTCAGGCTTCTCCTCCCTCAGAAGGTTCTTGGTGGTCACATCCCAGGGGCAGGTGGGTTCTGGGGCTGGATCTGGCTCTGCTGTTATCTCTCATGGTGGAGGGAGGATTCTTCCTGGAGCCAATGGTCCATCTGACTCCTGCTCAGGAGCTGGCACTGGGGCTGGAACTGATGTTGGTGGTGGCTCTGGCCCTGGAGGGACTGATGGAGGTGACACTGGCTCCAGCTTTGGCACAGGTAGTGGAACTAGAGCTGGAGCTGGA
Organism: Diceros bicornis minor; assembly: GCF_020826845.1. Lineage (NCBI taxonomy): Eukaryota > Metazoa > Chordata > Mammalia > Perissodactyla > Rhinocerotidae > Diceros > Diceros bicornis. The sequence goes on from NW_026690866.1 coordinate 20,895,550, forward strand.
TCTAGCCGTGGAGGTGGCCCTTGCTCTGGCTCTGGAGCTGGGGGGAGCTCTTGAGATGGTACTGCAGCAGGAGAAAGAAACAGTTTCACTCAAGTAGCTGACTTCCCCTGTGCCTGTCAAAGACAGGAAAGACTCCACTGCCTTGAAGGGAACAAAGCCTCTGAACACTCAGCAAATTTTCTTCCCAGACTGCAGTCACCTCACCTTCCAGCTTTGCCTCAATGGGCCATGGATGCTCCAGCTGGACCTGGAGAAGGTAGGCGTGGCCCTGCAACCCCGAGCCAGGCAAGCTGACATGCAGAGAGGCCAGCTTCGCCCTGAAGCAGGGATAGTGCAGGGGCTCCCAGAAATCCTGCCCTGGGTCCAGGCAGGTTCCCACCAGAGAAGAAATGGCACTGGGGGAAGCAAGTGGGCAACAGAGTCAGAGGCCTGGCCTTTCCCTCCACACTTCTCCCCCAAGGCACCTGGCTTGGTACTGGGCCCCTATGCCTGCCCCTTCCCATCCAAGGGAGAGCCCCACGGCAGCAGTGGTCCCTGTGAGACTATCCTGGCAGTGGCAGGTCTGCTTATACAGCAGGTTGAACACAGATTTTGTCGTGACTCTCTTCTCACTGACACTCTTCTCCCAAAGGGCTGGGACACAGCCCAGCCCAGCCCTTCATGCACTTGTACAACTGGACTGAGCACTGAGACAGATTTATGAGCAGGTTGCTCACACATCTCCTATCTTGGGCCTGGAGGTTGATTTCAGAATAGGTGGATGTGAGGAGGCAGATTATGATGGGTCTGTGGTGGGAATGGGTCTCTTGGGGACAACTCAGCCAAGCCACCCCTCGGATTCCCAGGGGTCCTGACACCCATCCAAGCTCTTTGAGTCCTGTCCTCTTGGATTGGAAGCCACCAGACCTCGGCCTTCCCAAGGAAATCAAAAGATGCATGAGATGTGGGTTCTGAAAGGCCCGCCCCAGACACAGACCCCATCTCTCCCTCCACACCTTGTTCTGTAGAGACAGGAAGCCCTTCTTCGGGACCCAAAGACCTCTCACGTTTTCAGATGGTCCTGCGCTCTGCCCTCCTGGCTGGAATAAGGAAAGATGCCTCTAGATGTAAAGGAGGCTATCAGGGCACCACTTAGGATGTACGATGGAGGACAGGACCTGCGAATGATGTCCAATGTGACTGTCTGACTCTCAGACGACAATTGAGGCCCAGCGATTGTATCTCCTTTATTCACTGAGTTTTACTAAGTGTCTCCAAAAGTCCTGCATGTAGTAGGTGCTTAATCTACATGGTTGCATGAGTGAAGTCCAACCAGAACCGTCCCAGACACCTGAGTGGGACTGGGGCCCCTCTGTTGCCACAGAGATCCCTGATTGGCTACCACAAGGAAAACGACCAGGACCAGCTGGACAGAATCTCCACCTCCTTGACAGGGTGGTTTACATGTGCTTTTCCAAACTCAGAAAGGCCACATCCCAGAAAAGGATGAGGCAGACTACTTTTCGTGACAAAGAGAGAAATATTAATCATGAAAACCACAGCATGTCTACAGCCCTCTCTGCAGATCCAGGCACCAGGTAAGCACCTGCCATTGCTGATCCCATTAGTCCCTACAAGATCACCATGAAATTTATCGCCCCCCCCCACTTTTCAGAAGAGCAAACTGAGGCTCCGAGAGATGTGGGGATTTGCACAAGGTACAAAGCTGGCAGAAGGCAAAGTCACCACTGTGCTGAGGAGGGAGTGGCTACTCACTTAGTAAACAGCTGGTCCAGGACCTGCTGGGATGTGTCTGAGGCTGATTAGTTGACCATGAAAGTGGTGAGGCTGGAGATGTTCCTACTCAGGAAAGTTGGTGCCATGGACTCTGTCAGCTTCTCCATCATGCCGCCTGGAAGGCACGCATCCTGCAGGCCTCATTTAAATTCACAGTAGACTCATGCTCACACTGGGGGAGAGGAGGAGGGACATACAGTCAGTGAAAAAATGGTGAATCACCAGGAGGACTGAGGTGACTTTCTATCCTCCTGTGAAACTTGTGGAGAGGGGTGGAGGTCCAGATTCCTTTGAGAGTGGTACTGTGGGGCACTCTAGTGAGAAAATTTGGGGCAGCGGTTCCCAGCGGAATCTCAGATTTGAGTCTGGATTCTAGTACTGCGTTGATCATCTCAGGGCCCTGGGTGTGAAGACCCCTCTGCACCCACACTCACCTCAGACCAGCCCTGGTCATTGATGGACTGGTGCACCTGTGTCCACTCCAGGGAGATGGCAAACTGGAAAGCATCCACCAGCTCCTTGACCATCTCCTGGGTGCAGCTCTGCAGTGACAGTGCATAGCAGTCAGGCCAAGGGGGATCAGGGGTCTGCTTGGACTTTGCCACAGTGGGAAACCCCAACACAGATCAGGCACAGAGCGGCATCAGCACAGACTCCACCAGGGAAGGAATGCGAGGCACCTTGAGGTCCTGGCATTCACATGCGGATAGAGGAGCTTGGTCCCCAGCACTCACCTTCCTCTCCTGCAGCCAAGATCTTGAGTACGAACATGACACACTGCCTGACTCCCACCATCTAGCTTCCAGCTCCTGCCCTGCCTGGATCCTCATCATCCCCAACTTCCCTAACTCCACCTCCCCCCCACAAACACACAATGAGGGTCAAGGGGTGTGTGGCTGTCCTTTTGGGATCACAGTTCTGGCCTGACCTAGAGTGGCCTGTCCTGGCCTAAACTGTTACCTGATGGTTCCTCCTGCCAAAAGGCCACACACATTCGAGGTGAGGGTTGAGCCAACGTCTAAAGTGACTTAACACGCTCTCATTCTGGGCTTTCCAGGGGCCAGAGCCTCGGAATGTCACGGGACAACAGGAGAACATCCTGCTGTGTCGAGTGTCTCCACTCGAATGAACTGGACAGGAGGCTGTGATTAAAATGTGGGTGCCTAGTAACCAGAGTTCTAAGTTCTGTTGGGGGCTGTCACCAAGGACGTGAGGTCACTTCTTCAAGGTTCTATTACTTGACCCCTTCCTTCAATGAGACCCACCCTAATCCCCCACTAGGCTGTTGGCTGCTCTCCCTCCTTGCCCATGTCATCTCCATCACTGTACACAAATACCCATCCCCACCCTCCCCACAGCTCCTTGGGAGTGGATCCAGGCCCCAGCTTTGAGGAGACAGAGCTGAGGTCAGACCTCTTTTTTCCTACCAGTTATGTGTCCTGGAAAAGCTGCTGTGCCTCTCAAGATCTCCCCAGTCTCCCAAGCTGCACAATGAGGATTGCGTTAAAAACAGCTTCCTAGGGACTTCATCAGGTGTATATGCGATAATACGTACAACACCTGTGGGCTGGTGTCACATGTGTCTAATGCAGACAATTAGAGATGGAGGAAGTAAAAAGAGTAGGACATCACATAGAATACCATTCAGAACTTCTCTGTGTCCCAGATGTGTGATCTTTGGTAAGACGCTGCCACTCTGAGCCTCATTTTCAGGTCTGCGTCCTGAAGGGGTTGAAATTAGAGGAAACTCAGACATTGTGATCCACTGGCATTAAGCCTTCCACGGTCCCGTTTTACTCAGAATCAGTCCCAAGAGCCTCATGTTGGCCTATGTGGTGGCAGCCTCCACAATGTTCCCAATGCTCCTTGCCTCCTGGAGTGCACATCCTTGTGTCACCACTAAGTGGTCAGTATCTGGCTTCTGAACAACAGAACACAGCCAAGGTGATGGGATGTCATTTCCAAGTTTTAATTACAAAAAGTCTGTCACTTCCCACTTACTGACTTACTTGGGTTCCCTACTTACCTCCCTCCTTCTGTTTCCATCTCTCTCTCTCTCTCTCTCTCACTCTTACTATCGCTCTCTATCAAATCACCAGAACTGGGAATGCAAGTGCTGATGTTGTCAGTTGCACTATGTAGAGGCTCCATAGGAGAGAACTGAGGGAGTGTCCAGCCAACAGACAGACAGGAGCTCAGACTCTCGGTCCAAATGGATCCTGACAAAACCCATGTGAGTGATCTTGGGTGGAAATCTTCCCCCATTGGAGCCCTGTGGAGACCACAGCCCCTGCTTCACAGAGACTTTGAGGCAGAGGCACCCAGCTAAGCCATGCTTGATGCTTGGCTCACAGAAACTGTGAGATGTTAAATATTTGTACTTTATAGGTGGCAGGTTTTGGAGTAATGTTGTCACAGAGGAACAGAAAGTAACAGTCTGCCATGTCCCAGGATCCAGCCTGATCACCCTCCTCTCTCCCCTTCTCTCTCTTCTCAGGCTCCCTCCAGCCACACTGGCCACATTTCTGACCTTCTCTGGTCAAACTCGCTTCTTCCTGTGAGTCTCTGCACCAGGGAGCCTTCTCCTTGACACACTAAGTGTTCCCAGACATATGCAGGGGTGCTTACACTTGTCATTCTGGTCACAGTAAAGGTCTGAAATGCCTCAGGGCAGCCTTTCAGAACCTCCTAGCACAGTCTCTACCATCACATATCTCACATCCAGACGAGCATTACATGATTTCCTCCTCCTTCCTCCCATTCAGATAAAATGAGTGCATGAGGAAGGGCTGTCTGCTTTTGCTGAAGCAGAGGCAACTCCTTCTGGTTATACCAGGCACAGGACTGTCTCTTCCAAGCCGAATGTTTCCCACCACGAGTCCATTGTTTAAGGAAACCGTCATTCCCTCTATTTCATGGGTCTGGTTTCCCCAAGAACACAGTGAACCAGCCACTCTCCCTGTGCTGCATCACCATAAACCCACAGCCAGAAGATAAGCACCGGGTTAAAACACCACCAGATCCTGAATTCAGTCACTGCTGAGACCCTCCCATCAATGTTGTCATTCAATTGTGACTTCTGAGGACACCTTTCCCCTGAGACCCACTCCCAGCCTGTCCTCAGCTTCTTATAACAACACTGAGATTCCCTCAGAATCCTCCCAACCTGGGCAAGAAACATTCTGAAATGTTCTCTGTATTAATTTTCAGGGACTAGAGACACTGGTAGATGTAATTTGAGTGTGTATGTGCAGTAGTTTCTATGCAGGTATTCTATTTTTCAGACACAGATAAAATAGTGTGGCTACTCAATGCACCAAGAAAATGGATAACCGATCAAATTTTTTCATGATGTGAAGTCTTTAGAGAGTAAATGTCATGGTTAAGAGCACAGACTATGGAGCTAACTCCTCACGTCCAAATTCCAGTTCAATCCCTTATTAGATATTTGTATTGACTGAGTTCTTTACCTGATTGGTGCCTCAGTTTCTTCAACTGTCAGTTGGCAATAATGATCAGCATACCTATTTTGTAGGTTTATGGAGAGTATTAAAGGAGTTAAAGTTTGAAAAATGCTTGGAACACCTAGTGTATTACGAGTGCTGTACCTATATTTTAGAAATTCTTCTGACACTGCCTGTGAACCCCAGAGGGTGAGCCTGTTGTCTGGATGTACGCAGAAAGCACTCCATGACATACAATGAATAAATGAATGAACAACATTGGCGAATGCATTACCAATGTCACCTATGTCATCCTACAGGCATTCCCAAGCCAAACCACAGGCAGACATTCCTGCTCTGTCCTGCATCACATTCCCTGGAGGAATCACTGGGGCTTCTTGGACCCTGGTAACCGTGCCCACTAAAGGTTCTTTTCTGTCAGCAAACCCCAGTCTTTGTCCAATTGCTGCAGCTCACAGGGACTGCGCTCTGATCCTTGTCTTCACTTGAGGGAGAAGTGCCATCCCCAGAGCTGGGCACACACAGATCCTGAGCCTTGGAGAAAATGATTCCCTGGCCCTGGGGCAGGTAGAAGAGCACACAGACAGAGTGGGATTTGTGGAAAATCCTCCAGGTGTTGTCAGAAGGGATGGAGCCAGGGGATGTGTCAGCAAGGACTGGTCTGGTTGGTGGGCCTTGGTGGTTAAATAGTAGGAGGGGTTGGGAAGTTTCATAGGTTCTGGCATAATACAATCAATATGACGGTCATGAAATCAGAATCAGCCTAATTAAGGCCAAATTAACCCAATGTCAGCTGTTCCCTGACTCTCTAATCCAGTAGTGACTTATAATAAGGGTATTCGTGTTCTATCATCTCCTTTTCATTGATTGGCTAGAGAAACTATTCTTTACATAGCCTGTCTATTTTTACATAGTAAAGAAAAAGTAAGTTTTAAAACAACCCTCCTTGGAAAAGTCTCCCTAACATATTGAATTAATAACAGAAGCCAGGACAGGAAATTCACCACATATCTTGAGCTTTAGTCTCTGGTTTTAGGTCTTCCTAACTGGTAAATTACCTTGACTTCTGCCTTCTTTCTTGAGATTAGTCCACTTAGGACTAAGTAGGAGTGCAAACTCATGTCATGTGAGAAGAGGTGGGACTCTAGGAAGAGGTTTTTTTCATTCTGTCAGTGTGTCTGTGTGTCTGTGTGTGTGTATGACAGTTTTTGCTGCATCTTGCAGTGTGGGTCAGTGTAGACTCATATTCTAGGGAAAAAATGTCCCTAACCACTGTCTCTGGACTTTATTTTCACTGATGGCTTCCACGGCACTGTCCAATAGTAACATTAAGCACTCTATATTATTGAATTTAATTTTTTTCTTAATAGCCACATTTTAAAAAATGAAAACAAACAAGTGAAACTAATTTTAATAGTATATTTTCACCCACTATAACCAAGATATCATCAATGTGGGTGCACTCTACACAAAACTTCATAATGAAAGAGTTTACATTTTTTTCCTGGGTTTAATAAATCCAGTGTGTACTTCCCACTTACAGCACAATCTCCATTTGGAAGTTGAGTTTTTTCAGACATATTCTCTGTACTGAGATTTAATGTTCTCAGTTGTCAAATAACAGTCACTAGGAGTGGAGTGGATGATAATTCACTACTGAAGTAAGCTCTAATGGAGCTATGAACACCAACTGGTCAATGAGCTAATCAAATGAATAGTCATATAGTACAGAAGAATGGTATGATTTGGGATTTAGAAAAGGACTGGGGACAGTGTGTCCTGACAGGGAGCACCAGGGATTTTGTTGTTGAGAGTGACAAGGACAAAAAGAGAATAAAGTCATACTGATAAGTGTCTAACAACATGGGGGAGAAGAAAAGACATGCAGTAGTCCTGAGTTTTGACCTCAAGCTTTCTGTTCTTGACCCAAATCTCGTTGATGATGTCCCCGGACACAGGTCAGATTAATCCCCACAGGGAGAGAGGGAGGGTAGAAGTACAAGGCATCTGACATAATTGTCCTGGGAAGACAGGCTTTGTTTATCACTCTGATCCACATTCACAATTTATTTTTATAGGGTAAGAGGAAAAGAAGTATGATGATCAAATCATCACAGAGGAAGCAACATGATTGTGGAAACCAATCCAACCAAAAGCCTGGTTTGAGCATCTCCATCCCTTTGAGGATGTCCAGTTACATATTCAAGAGGCCAGTTACTAGAATCTCATCCTATCCTAGCAATCAGGTCAGATGCCATCAAAGGGAGGCAAACTTGGAGCAGCCCGAACAACTGTGCTGGCAGAAGAGACTGCAAGTTTTACAGGTCTGCAGAGTGCAGGAGAACTGTTAAGTCCTTTGGACCTTGCCAAAGCCCTGCTGAATCTTGCACCTAGTTGCACAGGTGCATCACTGCCAGGTGTGCTCGCAGGTGGTCTGAATTCCAGTACCATGCCCACCGCTGCCTGGACTTCAGATTCAGCAGAGACGATCCCAGGAGCTGCTCTGTACGTCCCACAGCTCCTTTGCAAACAACTTCTGGTGACTGAGGAGGATATCAGGAAACAGGAAGAGAAACTGAAGACAGCAAGAGAGAGACTGGTGATAGCACTCATGCAGACAGACTTGCTAGTGAGACAGGGAGAGTGAGTGGCCAAGAAAGACATCCCGACAAACACGATGAAGAAAAGACAAACGGTGCAGATGACATGGAGCTCACACTACATTAATGCCTATGCAGGGGTCCTGATGTCTTCTTGCTTTGAGCTCTTGAAACTTTAATATGTACCAATAGTTTTCTTTTCTTTGATTCCTTTGCATGACAGAGAATATACAGACAGTGATCCTCCTGAGGTGAGAGATTGAGTTTCAGGTGAGAAGAGAAAGGAGATCTTTCTTTCTCATTTTGTTCTCTCATTTTCCTTTCCTGAGTGTTATGTATTTGTATTTTAAGATCAACAGAGAGTTATCACAGTCAGGGGATTCTTCCGAGTTTTGCCCTCAAAGTCACAGAGAAAACATACCTAGTCCAAATGCATTGTCCTTTTTGTGTAACATTCCAATAGATTCCAACATAATATTTCACTAAAGAGCTGTTATATCTGTCTTCTCAAAAAAGACACCTACTTCTGGGTCTCTATTTTTCTGGTATTTGTTGCATGTTGAATCACAGCCGAACATAATGAAATACTGGATTGTCCCTTTTTTTAGATTTATACGTGTTGCAAACTTCATTCATGAAAATTGATATGCCATTGCGGTATCATGCTGTCAGGAGAATGACTGTTTTCAGCATCACAAGTCTCACAACAAGCCAGTGTGTTGGGATTTGTCTATTTGCCTGATCGAGTATGTTGCACTCTTCAAATCCTCTTTATATTACTTACTTTTGTCCAACAGATTTATCAGTTTCTGGGAGCAATGTGTTAAACAATAACAGAGTATCTTAGTGTTTATATCTTCCCTAAAAAATGAGTTATTTTTTAGCTAAGTCTTCTCTCCTCTATTCTTCCATGTGGTAATCATCTGGAATTTTGATTCTAATCTATTTTTAATGTCTTGTTTTAAAACTAATACTAAATTAGACAGACTGTTTTTTCCTTTCCTCGTGACTCCTGTTATGTTTTCCTGGGCTCACTTTTCTTCTTCCTGATGTACATTCTTTACCGCTTCTTTCACTGAGGGCCTGTGGGAGGTCAACTTTGAGTCTGTTTGTAGGTCAGATAACGTCTTACTTTCTTTGACACATATTTTGAACAGGTGTTTATTTAAGCTTTGTAGTAATTATTTTCCTTCTTTGTCAAGTTATTTAATATATCTTAGCCTTAATATCTTTAGCTTAAAATGGGAATAAAACCCGAAAAATAGTGACTGTAACTGAGATAATACATGCAGAGCTTGCCAGTCATGTTGCTTACCAGAAATTAGTCAATAATGATAACTATTATTAATCATTATAATGATATTATTATAATAATGCAATATATAATAATATATTGATGTATAATAATAAATAACATTAATTTATAATTATAATGTACAGTGTATAACGTATAATGTATGTAATGATTAATAATATTATTAATTATTATAATCTTCAAGTGTGCATTCTCAGAGAATCACTGCTTAAGATTGAGAATGTGAAGCTCACACACAAAAAGTATGAGAGAGTGGCATGACTGTGAATTTAATTCTCAGCCCCTCGGTAACTTCAGCTGTGGTCGTCTGCACAGTGTGTACAGATAATGTAATCTGTTCCCACAGACCCACGGCAGAACAGCGCAGCCTGCCTCATGCCTGGGATGCTCTAGACTGCTCATTGGGGAGTCTCTGCTGTGAAGCTAATTGGACTCTGTACATAGAAAGATGAAAAATGACTCTTTCTGTTCCCTCAGATTTCTCCCCCCGAGTTTTATTCACTTTTACATCCAGAGCAGATACTCTCTTCCCAGAGCCTTGGTGTTACTCTGGGATTCAGGCTTCCCAGACACCTAGTCATTTCAGCTCCCAAGGCCCAAGGTGACTGCAGAGTCATGTCTCACCCACTCCTCCCAACTTGGCCTGTTTCCCATCATGGAGGACCCATGAGTGGGGAGAGGAGCCATCGAGGGAGATTGATCTGGAAGTCTTGGTGAATCTGAGCTTCAGAGAAAGAAGCAGAAAAAGGGAACCTGAGACTGCCAATTCTTCAGTGGGGGAGGAATATGGAGGAACTGAGAGGGGTGTGATGGCTGCATAGAGTCAAGGGGAGGGATGTTTCAAAGTTTCCTAAGAAGGGAAACCTTGTACTGAAGTGGGGATTCGATTTTACACGATGGCAATATCTGTGCTGGTTTCACCAATTCTGGTGTCCCTGAGGGATGGACTGGTGTGACACCACAAGACAGAAATTGTAGTCATTTTCAGGACTTAAGGAAGGTGAAATCTTTCAGCATAGTCCCCTGTAAGCCAGTTAGGGGCCAAGTCTAGAAAGGCTCGGAGCCTGTGTCCGTCCAATGTAGGTTCGTTGTGTTCCAGCCAAGTTCCTCTGGACACCAGCTGGGAAAACAGGACATCAGACCTAGTCACATCTAGTCATCGCAGCTCCCGCAGGTCGCCATGAGGCAGGTAATAGCACAGGCGTCGTCACTGGACCTCATAGTTGTCCTCCTTCTTCCGCTGACAGACAGTGATTTGTGAGGTGAGGAGAGCGCATCAGAATGGTCCAGTCAGCTGCCCAGTATGGGAGACTCCAGGGGAAGGAGATGCCAAAGCCACAGAGACCCGATGCCTCCTATGTCTCCCTCTTCCTTTTTTCCACTTAATTTTCACCCTCAGTCCTCTTTTCCTCCCCTTTTCTCTCTTTTGGCTCTCTCTTCCTCTCTTTCCCCTACATGTTCTAGCATAATTGAGGTATTAACGACATACAGTATACTGCATACATTTAAAGTGAACAATTTGATACATTTTGAATATGACTTATTGAACCATCACCACAATCAAGAAAAGGAACACCCATCCATCCCAAATTTCCTCATGCTCATTTTAATTCCTCCTTCCCTGCCGTTTGCAAACACATTCACATTCCCAGGCAACCAGTGATCCGGTATATGTCCCTATAGATTTTCCTGTATTTTCCAAGAATTTTTATAAATGGGATCATATACTATGTACTCATTTTTTACTGGCTTCTTTCACTCAGCATAATTATTCTGAGATTTATGCTTGTCATTGCATGTACTATGAATTCATTCCTATCCCCAACCCTTCCGTGGCAGCACTGTACACACGCCCGAGTGCTTCCCAGGTTGGCGTGAGAGCCAATAGTACTGCTGCATCCGCAAAAGTAGGAATGCATCTTGGTGCAACTATGGGAGGGGTTGGCTGCAGCCCTGGACCTGCACATGAATGCTTTCCTGGATCATTGGAAAGCCCACTGTGACACTGCAGTCCCAATGATTGGGGAATGCTCAGAACCCATGAAGAAACCCCAGACGCCAAGCACAGAGGCTGGCATGAGCATAAGAAAAGGCAGCAGCAGATATACGCGCACATGCAAATGCTTTCCGAGATGGTACAAATACCCATAGTAGTGCTGCAATCTCACAAATGAGTACGTGTCTCTGTGTAGCGGCAGCTCTGAGCCCATTGTGAATGCTTTCCCAGCGGGTGGTAACAGCCACTGTACCCACACAACTTCCAGCATATGGGGTGGGATCAGAGACACAGCTCATGCTTCCCCCACAGCAGTAGCAGGTGGAGTCTGTGACCTGATACTACCACAAACACACAGGCAAAAGATTAGTTCTTCAAACACCATAAGAAACTACACTAACAATTCAGAGCAGAAGGATATGACAAATCTCCAGAAATGAACCTTGAAGTCACAGAAATTTACAATCTAAATGACAGAAAATTCAAAATAACTGTCAAAAGAAACTCACCAAGTTACAAGAATGTTCAGACAGTTCGATGAACTCAGGAATAAAATTAATGAGGAAAATGAATACTTCATTAAAGAAACTGAAACTATTAAAAAAAAACAAGCAGAAATTCTGGATGTGAAGAATAAAATTAATGAGATAAAAAAGAATCTAGAATCCTTAAAAAATAGAGCTGATATTGTGGATGAAAGAATTAGTGATTTAGAGGATAGAAATATAGAAATGCTTCCAGTGGACGAGGAGAGAGCACTCAGATTTTTAAAAAATAAAGGAATTCTTGGAGAAATATATGACCCAATAATAAAAGCAACATAAGAATTACACGTATTTCAGAGGGAGAAAAGAGAGAGAAAGGAGCAGAGAGCTTGTTCAAAGAAATAATAGCTGAGAACTTCCCAAACCTGGGGAAGAACCGGACCTACAAGTACATGAAGCCAAGAGAACGCCTAATTACATCAATGCTATAAGACCTTCTCCAAGGTATATAATAGTAAAATTGGCAAAAGCCAATGACAAAGAAAAAATATTAAGGGAAGCAAGATAGAATAAACTAACCTACATAGGAACCCCTATCATGCTTTCAGCATATTTCTTGGCAGAAACTTTACAGGCAAGGATAGAATGGAATGATATATTAAAAACACTGAAAGACAAAAACTTTCAGCCAAGAATACTGTATCCAGTGAAATGATCTTTATGATACAATGTAGAAATAGAAGTTTTCCCAGATAAACAAAGGCTGAGGGATTTCATTGCCACTAGATTTCCCATACAAGCAATGATCAAGAATGCCCTCATACCTGAAACAAAAAGAAGGAAAATGTCTACAAATCTTTGACCAGAGTGATAAATAGACAGACAAAATCAGAAAGCTACAGCTCTGTTTCACAACAGGGTAGCAAATACTTAATTATAACTTAAAAGAAGAAGGGAAGGAAAGCATCAAAAGTAACTATAAACACTTCAACTTAGTCTCAAATGCACAACTCGAAAATGAATAACTTGTGACAACAATAACTCAGAAGGAGAAGAAGAAAGAGATGGAACCTGCTTAGACTAATGGAGATAAGAGGCTATCAGAAGATGGACTATCTCATCTATGAGATCTTCATACAAACCTCACAATAACCAGCAAACAAAAAATCAGAGCAGAGCCATAGATCATAAAAAAGAGAAAACCTCCACAGAAAACCCCCAAAATGAAATGGTAGTCAGAAACACAAAGGAAGAGAAACAATGGAAATATAGATTAGGTGGGATTAAGTCATCTTGTACCAGTAATCAATCTAAATGTAAATCGATTGAATTCTCCAAATCAACAGACACAGAGTGGTGGTGTGGATTAGAAAACAAGACCCAACAATATGCAGCCTCCAGGAAACACATCTCAGCTCTAAAAACAAACAGGCTTAGAATGAAGGGATGGGAGACAATACTCCAAGCCAATGGCAAATAAAAGAAAGTAGGTGTTGCCATACTTATATCAGACAAAGCAGACTTCAAGATAAAAAAGACTATGAGAGACAAAGAGGGGCAGTATATAATGACAAAGGGGACTTTCCACCAAGAGGACATAACACTTATAAAGATGTATGCACCTAACACAGCAGCACAAAAGAATATAAAACAACTATTAAGAGACCTAAAGGGAGAAATTAACAGCAACACAATAATAGCAGGGGACCTGAACACCCCACTTACATCCATGGATAGATCATGCAGAGAAAGGCAACAATAGTGGAATTAAATGAAACATATGAACAGATGATCTTAATCGATATAGAGAGAGCATACCCTCGCAAAACAGCAGAATACACATTCTTCTTAAGTGCACATGGAACATTCTCAACGATAGACCATATGATGTGAAAAAAGGCAAGCCTGAATAAATTCAAGATTGAAATCATATCAAGCTTCTTTTCTGACCACAATGCTATGACACTAGAAATCAACTACAAGAAAAAAGATGGGGAAGGCACAAATATGTGGATACTAAAGAACACACGACTGAAGAAACATTGGATCAATGAACAAATGAAAGGAGAAATCAAAAAATACCTGAAGACAAATGAAAATGAAAAGACAACAAAACAACTCTTATGGGATGCAGCAAAAGCAGTTCTAAGAAGGAAATTCATAGCAATACAAGCGCACCTCAACAAACAAGAAAAATCCCAAATAAGTAACCTTAAACTACACCTAATAGAACCAGAAAATGAAGAACAAATGAAGCCCAAAGTCAGCAGAATGAGGGAAATAATAAAAATTAGAGCAGAAATAAATGAAATAGAGACTAAAAAAAACATTAGAAAGGATCAATGAAACAAAGAGCTGGTTTTTTGAGAAGACTGAAACAAAATTGACAGACCCTTAGCAAGACTTACTAAGAAAAAAGAGAGAAGGCTTAAAGACATAAAATTAGAATTGAAAGAGGAGAAATTACAACAGATACCACAGAAATCCAAAGGACAGTAAGAGAATACACTGAACAATTTACATGCCACCAAATTGGATAAACTAAAAGAAATAGATAAATTCATACAACCTCCCAAAGCTGATTCAAGAAGAAATAGAATAAATGAACAGACCAATAACAAGTAAAGACATCGAAATTGTCATCAAAAAACTCCCAAAAAATAAAAGTCTTGGACCAGATGGCTTTTATGGAGAATTCTACACAATATTCAAACAAGATTTAATACCTATGCTTCTCAAACTATTCGAAACAGTTGAAGAAGATGGAACACTTCTTAATTCATTCTATGAGGCCAACATCACCCTGACAGCAAAAGCAGGCAAGGATAGCACAAAGAAGGAATATTATAGGCCAATATCACTGATGAACACAGATGCAAAAATCCTCAGCTATATATCAGCAAATCGAACACAGCAATATATTAAAAGGATCATATAAGATGATCAAGTGGAATTTATACCAGGGATGTAGGGATGGTTCAACATTCGCAAATCAATGTGCTACACTACATTAATAAAATGAGGAATAAAAATCACATGATCCTCTCCACCGATGCAGAGAAAGTATTTGACAAGATCCAACATCCATTTATGATAAAAACTCTCAATAAAATGGGTATAGAAGGAAAGTACCTCAACACAAAAAAGGTTTTATATCACAAACCCACAGCCAACATCATACTTAATGGTGAAAAACTTAAAGCCATTCCTCTGAGAACAGGAAGAAGACAAAGGTGCCCACTCTCGCCACTCCCATTCAACATAGTACTGAAGGATTTGGCCAGAGCAATTAGGCTGGAAAAATAAAAAAAAGGAATCCAAATTGTAAAGGAAGAAAGGAATCTCTTGCTGTTTGCAGATGACATGATTGTAAATATAGAAATCACTAAAGAATCCATCAGAAAACTATTAGAAATAATCAACAATTACAGCAAAGTTGCAGCGTGCAAAATCAACTTACCCCAATCAGTTGAATTTCTATACTCTAATAATGAACTAACAGAAAGAGAACTCAAGAATACAATCTCATTTACAATTGCAACAAAAAGAAAAATGTTTGTAGGGATAAATTTAACCAAAGAGGTTAAAGACCTATACACTGAAAACTATAAGACATTATTGAAAGAAATCAATGATGATCTGAAGTAATGGGAAGATATTCCATGCACATGGATTGGAAGAATAAACACAGTTAAAATGTCCATATTACCTAAAGTAATCTACAGATCCAATGTGATCCCTATCAAAATCTCAATGACATTCTTCATAGAAATAGAACACAGAATTTTAAAATATATATGGAATAACAAGAGGCCTCCAATAGCCAAAGCAATCCTGAGAAGAAAGAACAAAGCTGGAGGCATCACAATCCTAACTTGAAAATATATTACATAGCTATAGTAATCAAAATGGCATGGTACTGGCTCAAAAGCAGACTCATAGATGAATGGAACAGAACTGAAAGTCCAGACAGAAAACCACACATCTATAGCCAGTTAATCTCTCGCAAAGGAGCCAAGATCATACAATGGAGAAAAGAAAGTCTCTTCAATAAATGCTGTTGGGAAAATGGGAAAGACACATGCAAAAGAATGAAAGTAGATCATTATCTTCCACCATACACAAAAATTAACTCGAAATGGATAAAAAACTTGAAAATAACACTTGAAACCATAAAACTCCTAGAAGAAAATATACGCAGTACAGTCTTTGACATCGGTCTTTGCTGCACCCTTCCCAATACCATGTATACTCAGGTAAGGGAAAGAAAAGAAAAAATATACAAATGGGACTACATGAGACTAAAAGCCTTCTGCAAGGCAAAGGAAATGATGAACAAAATGAAAAGCCAGTGTCGGCCTCGTGGCTTAGTGGTTAAGTGCACACGAACCGCTACTGGCGGCCCAGGTTTGGATCCCAGACACGCACAGATGCACCGCTTGTTCGGCCATGATGAGGCCGTGTCCCCCATACAGCAACTAGAAGGATGTGCAACTATGACATACAACTATCAACTGGGACTTTGGGGGAAAAAAAAAAAGAGGACGATTGGCAATAGATGTTAGCTCAGAGCCGGTCTTCCTCAGAAAAAAAGAGGAGGATTAGCTCGGATGTTAGTTCAGGGCTGATCTTCCTCACAAGGAAAAAAAAAAATCACGAAAAGACAACCCACCAACTGGGAGAAAATATTTGCAAATCATATATCTGACAAGGGGTTAATCTCCAAAATATATAAACAACTCATACAACCCAACAACAAAAAAAAACAGACAATCCAATCTAAAAATGGGCTGAGGATATGAACCGACATTTTTCCAAAGAAGATATATGGAAGGCCATCAGACACATGAAAAGATGTATAACATCATTAATTATTAGGGATAGTCAAGTCAAAACTACAATGAGAGTTCACCTTACACCTGTCAGAATGGCCATAATTTCCAAGACAAAAAATAACAAATGTTGGAGAGGATAAGGAGAAAACCGCACCCTCACACACTGCTGGTGGGAGTGCAAACTGGTGCAGCCACCAGGGAAAACAGTATGGAGATTTCTCAAAAAAACAAAAATAGAAATACCATACCTTCCAGCTATCCCTCTACTGGGTATTTATCCGAAGAAATTGAAATCAACAATTCAAAGAGATTTATGCACCCCTGCGTTCACTGCAGCATTATTCACAATAGCCAAGACATGGAAGTAACCCAAGTGCCCTGCTACAGATGAAAAGATAAAGAAGATGTGGTATGTATTATATACAATGGAACACTACTCAGCCAGAAAAAAAAGATTGTCCTGTTTACAACAACCTGGATGGACCTTCAGGGTATGATGTTAAATGAAATAAGCCAGACAAAGACAAATATGCATGATTTCACTCATATGTAGAAGATAACCATACACAAGAATAAAGAGAACAGATTAGTGGTTTCCAGAGGGGAAGGGGGCTGGGTGTTGAGTGAAAGAGTTAAATGGCCACATATGCATGGTGATGGATAAAAGTTAGACTACTGGTGCTGAGCACGATGCAGTCTATACAGAAAGTCACAAATAATAATGAACACCTGAAATTACACAATGTTAAAACCCTTTATAATTTCAATAAAATAATTAAAAAAGAAAAAATAATTCATTCTATTTTATGGTTGAATAGTATTCCAAGATGGGGATATACCACACTTTGCATATCCGTTCACCAGTAGATGGACATTTGTGTTGTTTTCCGTTTTTGTCTGCTATAAATAGGTTGTTATCAACACGTGTGTATAAGTCTGTGTATAGACATATGGGTTTATTTCCCTTGGATGGATTCCTAGGAGAGGAATGGCTGGGCAGACGTATGTAATTATTAAAGACACATTCAAGCTATTTTTCACCAGCACTCGATGAGAGTTTCAGTGACTTGACATCTTCAACAACACTTGCTATAGTCAGTCTTTTTAATTATAGCCATTCTCAAGTGTGGTGGAATCTTATGATGACTGTCACTTGCATTTCCCCAATAACGCATGTTGTGAAGGAGAAAGCAAGACACGCACAGACTGGGAGAAAACATCTGCAAAACATATCCCTAGAAAAGGACGTGTATTTATAATATATAAAGAGCTCTTGCAACCCAATAGTAAGAAGACAAGCAGCACGTCATGTCTTACCAGGAGACAGCAGATCAGGCCTGTATAAGCACCAGGAGTCCCGCCAAGAAGATGAGGATGAGGGCCCAGAAAAGGAGGTCTGGGGAGACAAGTGGTGGGGTGAACCACCTCCTGTCATCGCCCCAGGACTCCTGCTGACCCCACTGTGCCTCAACCATCCTTGACAAGCTTTGGCCAACTTTCCTCATCATCCAAAAACCTGTCCACCTGGTTCTCTTCGATGAGGCACAGCACCAAGATACTCGCCTCCTACCCTGGGCTGGGGCTTCCTGTAGGCTTACCAGGCTTCACAATCAAGGTGTCATCTCTGTTGGGAGTATATTCTGGAATTGAATAAAATGGAGAATGCATGTCAGTGTGTTTCACTCTTTTTAATATAACTTTTTAGACACACAGAAAAATAAAGGGAACAGTCTCATAAACATCCATCATCTAGATTTACCAATGTATATTCCCTCCAATTAAAACAATATTTCATCAATGTATAAATTATTAACACTTGCCACACTTGATTCATCCCATGTATTCAATGAAATATTAAAGTCAAGTAGACATCATGATGTTTCACCCCATTTTAGTTCCATCTCTAAAAAGTGAGCACACCTTGCTCCAAAATCCAAGGCCATTATCACAGAACAAAAACGTAATTAATTAAACCATATTCATACCTCTGGGCACAGATGAGTTAATTTGAATGGACTTTCTTACGACAGCCATGGGGAGAATGGGTCATCACAGTTGGCAAGCCTATGGGATCTCTCTAAATTTGTAAATTCACACTGAAAGGTGTTCTTCCGTGCCTAGGAACACATCGTCCCCTTCTCCTTTATCTATTTGCTTAATATTCATTTTCTAGGATTAATCTACAATGTAATTTCCTGCAGGAAGTCTTTTCTGATTTCTGCCAGCAAGTATGAGTTTGTTCACATCAAATAATTGATAAGTTTCAATTCTCTATTCTTGCTCTTGCCAACTACAACATAAACTCCAGGAGGGTAAGACACACAGCATCCAGTGGGCATGGGGGGAGGGGTGCAGGTCTCCCTACGTGTACCTCTATCCAGACAACCACTTAGAGGTGTGCTGTCTCATATGCAGCAGCAACAAGTCTCTTTTTGAATTAAAATTAATTTTAGTTAAATAAAATAAAAATTCTAGTACACCAGTAACATTAAAAATTAGTAACAATAAAGACGAGTCACAATATCATCCTTTGAGCACTCAACAGTCACATGTGGCTATGCACTGGACAGCACAGATATAGAACATTCCACCACTGCAGAAAGTTCTAGAGCATTGGTGCTCATCTAGAGTGGGACTTGGCAAACTATAGCCTGTGGATCAGGAAACACATCCACCCCCAAACCTGCAAGTCTGATTCACACAGAGCTGGAGCCCCTCACTGACCATCTGGCCCAGTGGCGTTCAGTGCAGAGATAAGGAAACTAATGTCCAGAGAGGGGCGGTGACTAGTTTGAGGTCACAGAGCTGTCTAGGATAAGGTGAGGGCCACCTATATTACACTGGTGTCCTTTTCTCTCTCTCAATGGTGGGGAAAGACTGGGGGACTGTGCCACCACCTGCCAGTCTGAGAAAGTTCAATGCTCTCTCAGCCCCAGGTATCCAGAGTCCCCAGAAAGGCCTCACTTCCTTTCCCAATGACCAGGGAGCCTTACCATCCCCAAGGACACTCTTCCTGTCCAGGGTCAAGTTCTGCAGCTGGGTACCATTCTGGGTCAGCCACAGGAATCCCTCATAGATGGCAACTCTGTCCAGTCTCTGTGCCAAGGTGGCAAGGTACACAGGGAGTCCACTCCAGTGTAGTTACTGTGGGGGACAGACCTGGAAGGGCACAAAGGATGAACAAGGGTGTCTGGAATTCTATCCTGATTTTAGATACCCTGCTTCTGAGTCCTGTCCCAAAAGAACTTTCTGCAGTAATGTAAACCTTTTTCTGCACTCCCAAATACACTCATTATTAGCCCCATGTTGGTATCGAGCACTTAAAATGTGGCTAGTGTGTGTGAGTGAGGAACTGAATTTCTCATGTAATTTAATTTCAAGTACGTAATATATAAGTAAATAACCACAGGGAGAACATTTTTGAAACTTTGGAGTAAGGACTTTTGAAAACGCATAAAAACAATGAGAACACTGGTAAAAATGGTCAAAATCAACTTTTCAGAAGCCTAGAAATTAATCAAAGGCTTGTAAGAATCTGAGGAGGGTTTAGTGAAGACACACGGTGGAATCTTGATAAAGGTTGCAAATTTTGTGGCACTATAACATTCACTATTCCCATCCTGCTCTCACAATATCCTCCATAACTTTGAAAACCATCAGTCTTAGAACCATGGTAGCTGAGACAACCAGCAGCCAAGCAGCCATAATGGGTTTAGAGCTCTGAAAAGACCCATCCCCATCAAACTGTCACTAGCTGACCTGCCTGGCAGCTCCCTGAAAAAGCCCCATGTTCAGGGCTTGTCCTTACTTGACTCAGAGCTTGCCCAGGGTGGAATGTAGGTCCCCAAGGCACTTGGTAAAAACAATCAGCACTAATTGTTTTCTATTGTAGTGGCCTGAGAGAGTGAGTCCAGCTGAGGCAGGTAAGATGTGAGCCAAAAACTTAGAGGAAAAATTGGAGGAATGAGATGTCCACAGGGGGCTTTGAAAACTGCAGTGTATTTGTGGGCATCTAGAAGGCCACAAAGGCTCAGGGATATGGCAGGCCCAGGACAGACTTGAGAACATCTTAATCTCTCACCTCTAGTTGAAGGGTTGGCTTAATATCTGAAAACTTGATTATGTAATACACCATATTAATAGAATAAGGGCCAATACCACGTATTTTCAACCATATATACAGAAAAGAATTTCACAAAATGCAATGCCCTTCATGCCTAAAAAAGAAAACACTCAACAAATTAGGAATAGAAAAAAACTTTCTCAACTTATAAATAGCATCGATGAAAAACCCAAGGCTAACACCATATTCAATGTGAAAGACTGAAAATTTCCCCCTAAGACAGGGACAAGACAATGATGTCTTCCTTCATCTCATATGTTAATAACAGGTACTACAGGTTCTAATGAGGGCAATTAGGCAAGAAAAAGGAATAAAAGAAACCCAGATTGGAAGGGAAGAGGTGAAACTATTAGTTTTGCAGAGGAGAAGACATTGTATATACAAAAACGTAAAAAATACAACCCCCCCCACACACAATATGTGAATCGTATCCCAACGGTTTATAAAAATTTTAAATTGCCCCATGTGGCTAGTGGCTTCACTATTGGAGAGCACAGTTAGACTGCTGATATTTGTTGAAAGTCTCCAGAAGAGGAGGAGGAGGAGGAGGCTGGAGGTTGGTGGCCTCAAATGTTAATGCTTTTCTCAACCCCCGAAAACCTATGGATGGAGATAGTAGGATTCGCTGACAGGGATGTGGGGCAGAAGGGGCACCATGTAAGTGACTTCCAGATCAAGGATGTGTCACGGGAGCTCAGAGCCATCAGCCGTCAGCTCAACCAATGCTTCCAATCTCCTTAACCTACATCAAGTCAGTGACCAGGCAGGAGTGGAATATGTCTCACAGCTGGCTGCCTCTGTAGAGCTTGGTGACCTAGAACAAACGGGAGGGAGAGTGGGTGAGATGGATGTCTCCTGTGGACGCAGGGGGCCACTGGAGCCAGTGAAAGATCACAGACCTTGGAGCAAGGGAGACCTGACTTCAAATCCTGGCTCTGCCCCTAACACATTGTGTGACCTTAGGCAAAATACTCCCCTTTCTGAGCTTCAGTTTACCCACGTGAGAAATGGGGAAGGCAGCTAGGACATCACCTCTGGAAAATGAGAGAACCCAGACAAGCAGGGAAAGTGAAGAATTGAAACAATAATGTAACAGATGTAAGTTAGGCAGAGGAATGAGGGTGCTCTCAGGGCAAGGATAGACGGGAGAGGGGAGACCCCACCTGGTCCTGGGTGTCTCCCTGCAGGGCGGTGTACTCCGAGGATGTGAGCTCTGGGTTGCTGAGCTTCCAGCTGATGCTGCGGAAATGTAACTGGTGCTCTCTCTGCATGCATAAACTCCAGGGTGCAGAGCCTGGAGCCACTGAGAGGAAGAGCAGACAGGTGGAGACTCTCAGCTCCCAGCACAGAGGCATGGTGGCCCACGGGGTCAGGGTGGTGGGTGCAGACAACGTCCACACTGGTGGCTGCCCCATCCTTCTCAGGCCTGGGGAGAGAGGGACGTGGGGAATCTAGAGAGAGGTCCTGAAACCTCTGGGGTTTGGGCCAGAACAGGAAGGAGGAAATGGGATGTGAGTGAGGAAACTGAGAGAGGGGTGGTCACAAAAGTGGTCATTAGGGGCAAGTGCTCAAGGGAGGGCCTTACCTGAGGGAGACCAGTCTGACACTCAAGGAAAAGGGGCCCAGGCTTCTCTTCTTAAACAAGGATCCAGCTGGGGAGGAAGGAGGAGGAGGATGAGCAGGAGGGACAGGGGTTGGGGGAGGGGCTGGGTGGGATTTAACCCACCAGGAGTTGCTGGGACCAGGGTCTCACCAGGCTCTGCAAGACCCTCTCAGTGGAGTTGAACGTGGCTGAGCTGTTGATCCTGTCTGAATACCAGAAGGTGGAGATGGTGACATTGACTGTGAGGGTCTTCAGGTTGTGCCCCAAAGCTGCAAGACGAGAGGGAGAGCGATGGCCATCACTGAGAGCTGGCCTGAGACCACACCAGAGTCCTGCATTCATTATCATCTGTCGTCTTCTCTCACAGTGGCACCACCACCCACCCGTGTGGTCACCCAAGTCAGAACCAGTATATCTGCTCAGCTCCTCCTCGCTCCCTGTAACACCCATTCACCTTGCACACTCGTCCTCAGATACACTCCATCCCTGTCCCAACTCAAGTCTTAACTTCCTTCACCCAGACCAATACCCCAGCAGGCACACTGGATGCTCTGTCTAAAGGATGTTCTACATGGACTACTAGAAGAATCTTTCTGAAATGAATACCTCACTAGGGCGACCACTGTTCTAGTACCACCCATGGCTCCCTATGGCCTTCAGTGTTTAGTTCAACCTTCTTTACCTGGCACTCAAGGCTCTACTCAATCTGGCTCCTGCTGACCTTTCAGCCTCATTTCATCCATTTACTGCGAGTTAAACTTCATGCTTCATGCAACCCAAATTCGTTTCAATTCTCCCCATATGGCATGTTGTTTCTGGCTGGAGTCTTTGCTCATGGATTCCCCTCTGCCAGGAAAACTCTTCATCCTCTATTTGCCGGGGTCCGTCCTACTCATTCTTAAAGACTCCATTCAGGTGAACCTTTCACTAGCAAGCTCTTCCCCTCCAAATTATGCCAGGTGCCACTCCCCGAATCCTCCCACATTGTGTTATAATGGTGTGTTAATTCACAAGACTAGGGGCTCTCTGAGGCCTGGCCTTAGACTGAATAGTTGGTATAATATTTGTGATCAGCATGATTGTCCTAAAACCAGAATTTCACAACCTGGCTTCCCAGCTCCTGGATCACAACTGGCTGGTAGGGGCTGGAGAGCTTCTCTTGCGAAGGAAAAGGCACCCCCAGATACCTGTGGTGGCTTCTGGTGGCACAGGTGATGATCAAGTATGCAGGGATGTGGTGGCCGGCTAGGGAGCTGTAGAGAGGGCTGTCATCAGGGAGGGACAGAGTGGGAGGAGCTCCCAGGCTCACCTGGGCTCCAGCAGTGGCTGTCCCAGGACCACCATTCACAGATGAAGCATAAATGAGAGTGAGGGGACGAGTCACTGTGTGAGTAGAGGGATGAGCAAGCCTGTGGATGAGAGAGTGAGATGGGTGAATAAGAGAGACTGAACACAGAGGAAAGAGAGATGGACGGACAGAAAACTGGACAGACGGATGGAATACCTGGAAAAGGAGGACCAAGGGCGGGGATTCAGGAGAATAAAAGTGAAAACCGTGTGGGGTCAGAATGTGGTGGAGAACATGTCTGTGTCTAAGGCTTTCTCACCCTGTGCTGGGACTCTCCACCAGAACCCAAGAGAGAGAGAAGGGATGAGTTAGGACCCTTCCAGGTCCTTCCCTCACCAAGGACAGTGGGTGAAGGAGAACAAGTGCTACCCAACCCCAAATGCGATGGGACCCAGGACATCAGGGCCAGGAATACTCACTGTTGGTAGTCGGGGCTGAGGCTCCATAGGTATAACCTGTGGAGAGAAGGCAAGAGGAGCTGAGCGAGGGTTGGGGTGAACATAAAGGATTAAGGGTGAGGGAGGATGTAGGGACGTTTGAGGGAAAAACAGAGGGAAAAGCAGAAGGGAAGAGGGGAGGGGTGTTCAGGGAGGTGTCAACGAGGTGGAAGCTGGCTGAACCCAGCGGTCACACCGTGATGAGAAGACTGAACCCTGACCAGAAGGAGAGAGAGATGGATCAAAACTCACTTTAGAGCAACGGAGGCAACACAGAACTTTGACTGGCAGAGAGAGCATGGCTGTATCATAGCACCTCACCACTGACGTAGAAGCTGTCCCCGTCCAGGGTGAGGGAAACCAGGTGGGTGACGCCCAGGTTCTCATGGCTCAGCTCCCAGTAGAGTCGCTCTCTGTCCACCCCGGGACCTGCGGGGCTCAGAGTGGAAGGTGCAGACGGTGTCCACCCCGCTGGCTGCCCCACCCTTCTCAAGCCTGGTGGAGGAAGAACATGGGGTTGTGCAATACTGAGCAGGTGTCCTTCTGGGTGTGGAAAGTGGGAGAGTGGAAGGGAGGAAGCTGAGGGAGAGGCTGAATGGGCTGCTCTGATGTGTGGAGGGGCTCTCCTCGATGTCTCCCCTCTGAGACAACCCCCTCACAAGTAAGGCCTGACTTCCTTTAGGATGCGGAAGGGGGCCTGTGAGTGGCCAAGTGGGGTGAACACACAGACCTGGGTGAGGGGGCGCCTGCAGGTCTACACGGACAGCAGCAAGGAGAAAAGTCAGTGCCCTGCACCATCTGAAACATACAGGCAAGAAAGTACCGTTACATTCTCTCGGTTCTACACTCCAAGGTCTTTTCTTTCTATTTCTTTCCTACTCCACAGCCATCACCCACACCTAGGGAACAATCATCTCACTCGTAATCTTCTTCCCAACACCTCCTGCCTCATAAGTATTCAATCTTACCCCTCAGGTCCATTTTAACCAAAGTGCTTAGACCAAACGCCAATCACATCAGCCATCTGTTCGCATCTCTCCAGAGTGTTACCACTGGTCTTAGAACAGAGTCCCAAGTCACGCCTGACCTGATCCAGCCTGTCCCCCTCGCTGGTCTGGCTCACACCGCTCCCCCTGTGTTGACTCCGCTCATCCATCCCTCTTCTCAGTTCATGGACACAACAGGCTCTCTGCTTCAGTGGTGTCCTCATGCGGGTCCCTCTGCCTGAAACGCTCTCTTGAACACACTCCAACACCCTCACTCCAGTCTACCCTTCAGACCAGCTAAATCCAGTCCCAACACTAGCTCTCAAGCTAAATATCAGTCCTTCTCAAGAGGGCTTCCCTGCCCCCTCAGGTTGAGTCCCCTTGTGCCAAACTTCCACATCACTCTCATCATTAACTGTCTAAAATCCAAATTCCCAAATACAATATAAATTCCATGGAGGTGGGACAAGGTCTCTCTGTTTCTCCAGGAACCCATGCATGTGGCCCAGGGCTTGGCTTATGAGATGAGGAAACATCCTGGTTTGTCTAGGACTGCATTTGTTTGAACACTAAACATCCTGTATCCTGGAAAACCCATCCGTTCTGAATAAATGCGGATGGTGGGTCACCATAAATTATACACTCAAAGACTATCTATTGCATGACAAGCACACATTCCCCTCAAGAACGTCAGAGGAAAGCTAGAATGAAAAAGGCACACACACACACACACACACACAAACACAATTAGTAGAGGCCAACAACTAAATACAAAATCATTTAACAAGATATTCTGCAACATGAATCACCAGACTGTTCTTCCAGAAAAGATTCAAGAAACAAAGTTAATTCCCTTTAGAAGTCAAGGTGGAGAGGACAGTCTTTTTGGAGACTAGTGCCCTTCCCTTCAATCTACAGGGTTGCTTAGTATTCCTCCAAATGATTTGAAATATCATAAAGAAGAAAATGCTCAAAATAAATCTGGCTACTGGCAAATTCAATTTTAAATTTGTTATTAATACAAAGTTCCAATCCTCTTTTTTCCCTGAATGCTCCTTTATTTCAAATTTTTGTGGAAGATTTATAGGACTTTAGAAGTCAAATTGAATGGGTCGTAAGAATGTTGCTGAGTATCCCTGCTAATATTTCCTGGGATGTCTTCTAATACTACATACACACACAAAACATTTCTGTATTTATATTATATATAAATTCTGACTTTTGACTATTATGCAAGTAAATCTATATTTTCTACTATAATACACATTTGCAGTTATTTACATTTGTTTCATGTGTTCTTATTTGCATGTAACTGTACTTACTGATATATTTACCACACAGAACCACACACAGCTTACCATCTTTCCATCCATCAAACATCAATAATTTTTCTCAAGATACCCTCACTCTCAGTGACTCCATGTGGTGACAACCCGAGCACAGGAAAGCCCACTGGCAGGTCTTCGGCACAGCGGAGGCTGCCGGAACCTCTTGGTACCAAGTCCACAGGGTACTCAACTGGTCACACAGAAATCCATGGATCAGCGAGGATGGGTGGACCCTGAGCCTGGTTTCACCTCAAACTTGAGCTCCACGGATGCTTTTTGTGTCTGAGGGAGGAATATAAGGCGCATACAAGCTTTCGAGGCCTTTTATAGGGTGTTGGATGGAAAGGCCACCTCATTCACTTTTCTTTTTTTGTGTTTACTGATTTAATTGTAACTCTTGGCTGTGACTGGATTTTCCCGATTCCTATCCAGCCACCTGCTGCCCAAGATGGGAGAAAGCAGCTTCGTGCGGTGTGCACTTAAGTCGCTCAACTCACTTGGCTGGACAGAGACTTTTTGGTGACTCTGGACCCTTTAAACAAGCTTGTCATTTAGGGACCCTGTAAGTGACTCGCTGACTTGTCAACATTTTCCACACTTCTTTCAGGGCTCGGGAGATTTTCAGGCCCTGGAGAAGATTTCCCAACCTTGGCACAACTACATCTGGTGCCGGATAATTCTCTCTCGGGCCGCCCTGGGCCCTGGAGAACGGTGAGCAGCATTCCTGCCTCCCCCTCTAGACGCCAGGAGCGCCCCCATTAGTAACAACCCAAACACCGCCTCCAGAAGCAGCTAAAGCCCCCTGGGGACAAAATCAAAAGGAGGATGGTGATGGGGAGTCTGAGAAGAGGACGGCGGCACCCGAAGCCAGGAGGAACTCAGCCTCCAGCGCCCTGAGCAAACAGCCTGGGTGAAACGGCGCTGTGTCGGGATGGAGGGATGCTGGGCCCTGACGGGGCTGCCCAAGGACCAGGCCCCTCCCTGGACTCCTACCCAGGGGACCGCCCGCTGCTCACCGCGCCCCGCCCCTGAGGGCGAACGTCCACGGGAATCCGGCTCGAGCCCAGAAGACGGGACACACCGTGCAAACACGCCCCATCCATCCAAGGCCCCGCCAGCACTTCCGCTTCCTGTCTCGGGCGGGCATTCCAGGAGGACGAAAGTTTGGGGGCTGCGAGTTGAGGTGGTGGGCTGGTCGGGCCTGGCACCCCAGCCTCGGGGAAGGTGTCTAGCTTCTAGAGTGAGTGCCAAGCTGGAAAGCGGGCTGGGTGAGCACCAGGGACAGGGACAAAATCTAGGGGCGGGGCTGTGTGCAGGAACCAGTTCTAAGGGTGGGCTGTGGGCGAGGACAAGGGTGTGAGTGACACCAGGCCCGGAGGGGCGGATCTGTGGGCGGGAACAAGGGTACGGGAGGGGCAATGAACCAGGACCAGGCTGTGGGCGTGGACCAGGCTGTGGGCGGAGCCAGGCCCTAACGTTGTTGGCGGAGACCAGTTCCAGGGGCGGGAAGAGGCGGGGGTTGGGCTGGAATAAGTCAGGCAGACTTCACAGGGGGAGGAAATCAGCTCCACGTGCCGGGCTGGAGGCGGGGCTTTCCGTGGACCCCTAGACTGTACAGGTAGCTGGATGTTGAACAGCTGTTCTTCAATCCTTTCCCCACGTTTATACAGCCTAATAGAATGATGTGCCCATATTTAGAATTCTAAATTTTTGTGCGTGTTTGTTCTTAATTTCGTTTAAAAATTGGATCATATATTCACATTTCTCTACAACTTGCAGTCCCAAGCCAGTAGATAAGGATATAACGCTATTTTAATTTTAAAAATCTGGGAGGAGGGAGGCAATACGTCGAAGATGCACGTGTAGGAAAACTTCAAAGAGTGGTACAAAGTCAGTAAAATATTCTCCCTCTACCACTGTCACCCAGTCCTTTTTCACAGAGATAAACATCCTTTTCTCCTCTATCCTTCCAGAGATACTGTGTATATGTGGGCCTGTATATATGTTAAAGACCAAGAGGGATGTCCCCAAGCAAAACCTGAAGCCCATGAATTGTCTCATGCATCAGAAGTTACTGAGAAGAGATTTAAGTTTCTGGTGGAAGGAGATGAACCAGTGATGAATCCATAGGAAGACAACAAAGAAACAAGAGAATTTTACCGTTTAAACGGTCAAAGGAAAAAGTGAGAAAGAAAATGTATTCATACTATCTGACGTAGCATATCTCTGGATAAGATTCATATGCTATAAAATGGTAAACACTTATGTCATAAAACAGTAGACATTGAATTTTGATTTATCCTAATTCATTAAATAGTTATATTGGGCAAGGGAAATTATGTTTTTAACATATGTAAGAACACTTCATGCTGGATTTTTCAGAGAAGGAAGAAACTATAAATAGTCAAAAGCTGAAAAATGAAAAAGCTGTATAAGTAGCTAATTTAGAAATATAGATTTTCAACCAGAAAATTAAAGAAGTTGTTTTTGGAACCAGAGTCAAGAGTGGGGAAGGTAGCTTTTCGTTATAAGGCTTAAAGTATTATTTGAGAGATGTGCGTATAGACGCACATACACGCACACACAGGGGAGCCTGAATTTGTATTCCAAAGGGATCATTTAACTCTACAAAGAATTTGTAAAAAGGATTCACTTTACAACAGTAGAACATATTTTGAAAGCTACAGACTTCAAGCATAAAAAAAGCTGTCATCATCCCTGTGGAAAAATGAATAGGACATCACTTTCCCACCGACACGGTGATAAGCATTTTACATACAATACTCTTGAGTATTTTCACAGCAACCCATAAGGAAGATGGTATTATCTATCTCCATTTTGCAGATGAGGAAATTGGTGACAGCATATTGCTAAAATTTTCATATAAGTTCTCAATAGATCTTGTTTTATGTTAAAATTGTTTACTGATTTTTCTTTTCATTAATAAAATGATATTTGCCATTATTACAAATAAGCAAAGGATTTGTAGAAACAATTTAGCAAAACGACAGTTTTCTTTTGATATAATTAAATATAGCAATCACTTTATTATTTTTCTGCTCTCTGCCTCACATCTAGGAAGATACTTCCAATCCTAAAGGCTTACTAGAAAACTCTACTAAAAATCAAGTATCAGGGAATACTCATATTACACAAAGTTCCTGAATACATGCGAAAAAGGCATTATAGCAAATTTTTGTACAAAAATCTTAGATCATTCATGAACTGATAACAACACAAATCATGATTAGGCAAGGTATTTCTGTAGAATGACAAATATTTAAACTTTAGACATTTGGAAAGGTAGTTCATTACAGTAACTAATGTGTATAAGAAGAATTTTTTCAAACTCACTAAGTGCCAGGAAATCGTTTGACAAAATGCACTGCAATATTATTCACAATAGCCAAGAAATGGAAACTACCTAATTGTGAATCCGTGGGTGAAAGGATGAAAAAAATCTGGGGCATCCATACAATGGAATATTATTCAGCCTTAAAAAGGGAGGAAATCCTGTATTCAGAATTGCTTGACTGGATCATTTCAGTCAAGTGTTTTCTTGCTTAGTCCCCTCTGGTCCATTCGCCAACCAGGAACCAGGGTGATCGTTTTACAGTGTAAGCACCATGACCTCTAATGGATCCCTAAAAGAGATTTTGGAGGTAGACTGCCTGGGTACCAGCCGTGTGACCTTGGTCAATTATATAACCTCTAATATTCCTCATCCATACAATAGGGGTTAATAGTATTGTCTCCATAGCATCGTTGTGAGGATTAAATGAGGGAATACATGTCAGATGCTTAGAGTGCCTGGCACATGGTAAGGCAACATGAAAAATTTAACTGTAATTATAACCAAATTAAATATTGTGATGGCCTATTAAAGTTGAACCATATGAAATTTCTAATATTCAACCATTTTGACCCATTTTATTGTTGAATAAATGATAACACTCAATCTAGGTAGGTTGCGTAGAGTCAAAAAGGATTGTATAAATGAAAATATTATTAGAAAAAGTAAGCTGAAATAGATTGCTTTGCAATTTACAAAGCAGTTTCTCATACTTTGTTTCATTTAATCTCTATAGAATACTTTTCAGTGTATTATTACCACTGTCTCTGAAGGAGTAACTGACTTGCCCCAAATCACACCACATTAAATAACACAATTAGAGGGGAAAGATCATTTCGAGTATAAATGCTATATGATATTTTATTTCCCCTTCATAATATCATCCGTCCTCTCAAGAAAGTGATGAAATAATGTTGATTCATAGGAACTTAGTCTTAAAGAGACATACTCTCAGATGATAAACACTATGTCTTTGAAACAGGGGTGTTGCGAGAAGAAACTTGGGACCCATGCTTTCTGTATTTTCAAGTCCATGCTTAGAGTTCTGGGAAACAGTCAAAGAAGGGAAAGGGTGAAAAATAGTCCAGAATGAAAAAAGGTTGACGTATATGTAACTTTATTGATCACCTCAAGATTCTCTTTTTGTTTATGGTCTGAGTCACACTACTAGAATACAAATGCTTTTAAGGTAGATCACTGCTATCTTGAAGCAAGGGTAGGCGCTGAGTAAATATTTATTAAAGGAATGAAAGTGGCCTTGAATACATCTGCTCTTTACTCACCAAAGAACAGTCCCATACCAGGAAAATGGCATCATTAGCAAAATTTTAAAAATCATATCCTTATTAGCTCGTAATCATGGATTCAAGGCTCCCATTTGTTTCATACATGTAAGTACAGAAGAATTCTGGTGTATTAAGGAATGTTTCCACAGCCTCACTGTAAAATAAAGCAAGAATTTTTGACCCATTGATTGCTGGTTCCAGCAGGGCCCATCTCTATACTTACCTCTAAACAATTAACTATAGATTTGTTATCCCAATGAACAGTGATGTGGTATGGAACCTGTTTTATCGGTGTCATGCAAAAGTAGACATTTGATATGTCTTTAAGTGGTGATATGGATAATAATGTTGATGCAGAGGAAGACAACTAAAAATTCTCTCTGGTCTTTGTCAAGGGCATGTGGGTGAAGGGTATCTTGGAGTCACTGGATTTCAGAACTCAAAAAGACTCGTCCTACTCTTCATGTTACAGGTGAAGAAAATGAGGTCAAAAGAGGTTGAGAGATTTGACCAAGACTAATTCCTGGGACTAGAGAGAGATCCTCTGATTCTCAGCTGGCCTCATTGTAATAACATCTCCAGCTCCAAACAGCCAAGAGAAGCAAGTCTGTTGATTTCCAGCTAGCAATGATTCCCCTTCACGTTTTCACTTTCTGTCTCTTCGATGCCTGCTCTGCCCTGACAAGGAAATTATCTGATGTTTACACTACGCTTAAGAAGAGGAAAATGCTCCTGGCAAACAC